>NC_041388.1:271355926-271399511 GCF_002162155.2 Triticum dicoccoides
AGCGCGGGCGGCGCCGGCGGCGGGGCTGGCGGCGGTGGTGGTGGTGTGGTGTTGGGGCTCGGGGGCGGGCATATATAAAGGGCGGGGGCGGTGCGACTTGGAGGAGGGGGCAAGGCGCGGCGGCAGGCGGAGGCGGAGTCCGACTCGGACTCCAGTCCGAGCGACGGCGGTGAAGCGCGCGCGCAAGGGGTGGCGGCGGCGGCCTGGCTCGGCTGGGCCTTAGGCCCAGTCGGGCGCGGGAACTTCTTTTTTTTTTAAATAATTTTGCCGACCGAAATAAAATCCTAGAAAAATAAATAAATATCTAAAAATGCCAAAACAAATTTTCATCGTCTAAATAAAATATTTAGAATGAGATGAACATTTTCTTGGCCCTAAAGTGCAATTTTGAAAATGTGCAAATTTTTCTAATGCAAATAAAATCCAAATAAAATCAAACAAATTATTTTAATATTTTCCTCCAATATTTCAATTATTTTGGAGAAGTCATATTATCTCCTCTCATTTATTTTATAATGAAATATTTTTCGGGGAGAAAAAAATTTAAAATCAAGAATCCTTGTTTCAATATTTGATAAAAATCAAATATGAAAACCGGGAAATCCCCAACTCTCTCCGAGGGTCCTTGAGTTGCTTAGGATTTTCTAGGATTGCGGAACGAGAAATGCAATACAATATGATGTGCATGGATGACTATGTATAACATTCAAAATTGAAAATTTGGGATGTTACAAACCTACCCCCCTTAAGATGAATCTCGCCCTCGAGATTCGGGTTGGCTAGAAAATAGGTGTGGGTGGTCTTTGCGAAGATCATCCTCTCGTTCCCAGGTGGCTTCGTCCTCGGTATGGTGGCTCCACTGAACTTTGCAAAACTTGATAACCTTACTGCGGGTGACTCTGCTGGAAAACTCAAGAATCTTAACTGGCTTCTCCTCGTAAGTCAAATCACTGTCCAACTGAATTGCCTCCAACGGTATTGTATATCTCTTAACGGTATGTTGGCCATCTCAGCATGACACTTCTTCAGCTGTGAAACGTGAAACACATCATGAACCCCTGACAATCCCTCGGGTAATTCCAACTTGTAGGCAACTTCTCCCATCCGTTCCAAAACACGATACGATCCTACAAATATCAGAGCTAATTTCCCCTTAACTCCAAAACGTTTCAGTCCTCGCAAGGGGGATACTCGCAGATATACTCTGTCTCCAATTTCATAGGTTACCTCTTTGCGTTTTGAGTCCGCATAACTCTTCTGCCTGGACTGAGCAATCTTCAATCTATCGCGAATCAATTTAACCTTTTCCTCAGACTCTTTGATCAAGTCTGGTCCAAACAACTGTCGGTCTCCTACCTCATCCCACATCAAGGGTGTTGTACACCTGCGTCCATACAGGGCTTCAAATGGTGCCATCTTCAAATTGCCTTGGTAGCTATTGTTGTACGAGAACTCTACGTAAGGCAAATTTTCATCCCAACTAGATCCATAATATAGCGCACAGGCTCTCAACATGTTCTCCAAAATTTGGTTCACTCTCTCAGTCTGTCCATCTGTCTGCGGGTGAAAAGCTGTACTGAACTCTAACCTTGTTCCCAAAGTCTGATGTAACTGATGCCAGAACATTGAAGTAAACTGTGTTCCTCTATCTGATACGATGGTCCTCGGAACTCCATGCAGACATACGATCCTAGACATATAAATCTTGGCCAACTTCGCACTGGTATAAGTGGTTTTCACTGGGATGAAGTGTGCCACTTTGGTCGAACGATCAACTACTACCCATATAGAACCATACCCTGCTTTAGTCCTGGGCAGTCCGGTGATAAAATCCATGCCAAGTTTATCCCAGTTCCATTCGGGTATCGGCATAGGCTGTAATAGTACTGCTGGCTTTTGATGTTTTGCCTTCACTCTCTGACATACATCACATACGGCTACGTACTCAGCAATATCCTTCTTCATACCAGTCCACCAGAAACGTTCCTTCAAATCCAAATACATCTTGGTGTTTCTGGGGTGTATCGAGTATGGTGAGTCATGAGCCTCTTGAAGTATTAACTTCCTGATCTCCTGGTTATTGGGCACATAAACTCGGTCCTCAAACCATAGGGTATCATGCTCATATTCACAAAAACCTTTGGCCTTTCCTTTGCTCATCTTCTCCTTTATCTCGGCAATCTCCTTGTCATCCTTCTGAGCTTCCCGAATCTTGTCCAGCAATGTCGACTGGACCTCCATTGTTGCAAGGAATCCTCTAGGAACCATCTCCAATTGAAGTTCCATGATATTCTCTGCTAACTCCTTCGGCAATCCCTTACTTTCAAGGATATTAGCATAACTCTTCCTGCTCAAGGCGTCTGCTACAACATTGGTCTTTCCTGGGTGATAGTGTAGCTTCATATCATAATCTTTTATAAGCTCCAACCATCTCCTCTGTCTAAGGTTCAGTTCCTTCTGGGTGAAGATGTACTTCAAACTCTTATGGTCCGTGTATACATCACATCGGTTTCCAATAAGGTAATGCCTCCAAGTCTTTAATGCATGCACTACGGCTGCTAACTCCAAATCATGCGTGGCATAGTTCAACTCATGAGGTTTTAGTTGTCGTGAGGCATACGAAACAACTCTTCCATCCTGCATAAGTACACATCCAAGTCCTAAGGGAGAGGCGTCGCAATACACTTGGAATTCCTTATGTATATCCGGCAGTGTTAGCACTGGCGCTGTAGTCAACCGTTCCTTCAACTCCTGGAAACTTACCTCGCAGTCTTCTGTCCATTTAAACTTAGTATCCTTCTTTAACAGTTTAGTCATTGGCTTTGCAATCTTGGAAAAGTTCTCAATGAATCTCCGATAGTAACCTGCGAGTCCAAGGAAACTGCGGATCTCACTAACTGAGGTGGGTGCCAACCATTCAGTGACTGATTGAATTTTGCTAGGGTCTACTGCTATACCTTCTCCCGATATAACATGTCCAAGGAATCCGACTTCTTGCAATCAAAACTCGCATTTCCTAAACTTAGCATACAACTGGTGTTCCCTGAGTTTCTCGAGAACTAAGCGCAAATGCTCCTTGTGCTCCTCCTCGTTCTTCAAGTATACCATAATATCATCAATAAACACCACAAAATACTTGTCCAAATACTCCATGAACACCTTGTTCATCATGCTCATGAAATAGGCAGGGGCATTAGTCAGTCCAAATGACATGACCATGTACTTGTATAATCCATACCGCGTCGTGAACGTTGTCTTTGGTATATCCTTCTCACGTATCTTCAACTGATGGTATCCTGATCGCAGATCGATGTTTGAGAACACCTTAGCTCCTTGCAACTGATCAAATAGATCGTTGATCATCGGCAGTGGGTACTTGTTCTTAATCGTCACCTCATTCAAGGCTCGATAATCGACAACCATCCTTAGGGATTTGTCCTTCTTTTCAACCAAAAGCACAGGGGCTCCCCAAGGTGATGAACTTCTTCGAATGTATCCTTTTTCCAATAACTCCTTGATTTGTTTCTTAATTTCCTCCAGATCATTTGCGGGCATCCGATAGGGTCTCTTAGATATTGGTCTTGTTCCTGGCAACAACTCTATCAAAACTCAATGTCTCCATCCGGTGGCATGCCTGGTAACTCCTCTGGAAAAACATCCGGATAATCCTTCACTACGGGCACTTCCTCCTGAACAACTCCCGTAAGGGCATTCACTTGGCTCCTCCTAGGCACATATCTAGACACATACTTAATCATTTTTCCCTCCGGGGTGGTAAGATAAATCGACTTACTAGCACAGTCAATACTCCCTCCAAACTTTGACATCCAGTCCATACCCAATATCACATCCAATCCTTGTGACTCCAGGTTAATTAGGTCGGACGGAAAAACATGTGTGCCAATGGTTAAGGGTACCTGGTCGCACCATCGGCTAGCCATGTACTCTGCTCTGGGTGAGCTTACTAACAGAGGGGTCCTAAGGGTTTGGGTTGGTAGTTTAAACTTATCCACAAATCCCCTTGATATGTATGAATGCGATGCACCAGTATCGAAAAGAACAAGAGCGGTAAATGACTTAACCAAAAACTTACCTATTACCGCATCCGGCTGCTCTTCAACCTCCTCCATGTTAACGTGGTTCACTTGTCCTTTGTTGAATGGATTAGGATTCTTTCCCGCGCTCCCATTTCCGTTTCCATTCTTTCCTTCAGGGCACTCCGTGGCGTAGTGTCCAGTCTTCCCACACTTGAAGCAAGTAACGAGACTTAGGTCTCTTTTGGTGGGTGTGGCTGGATTGAGGCGGTTCTGGTTGTTGTTGGCTCTGTTCCCATTCCCATTCTTAGTACCATTGTGATTATGAGATCCTCCTCCAGTGTGGTTGTGACCTCCATGGTTATGAACAAGTCCTCCCAAAATCGGGGTTAGGCGAGGCTTCTGCTGAGCTCCTGAGTTATACTTCACATGTCCATACTTCCTCTTGCGGCGCTCAATCTGCTGCTGCTTCCCTTCAATCATAAGAGCCTTATCTACCAACTCCTGATAGTTGTTGAAGGTTGCTACCATCAACTGCATGCTCATCTCATCATTCAGCCCTTCCATAAACTTCTCCTGCTTCGTGGCATCCGTGGCCACATCATCAGGGGCATAGCGAGATAACTTGCTAAACTCATCCACGTACCGAGCCACAGTACGGTTCCCCTGACGTAGGTTGCGGAACTCCCGCTTCTTCATCTGCATAGCTCCAGTTGAGACATGGGTCGTGCGGAAAGCTTGCTGAAACTGGTCCCAAGTGACGTTGGCTATGGGGAAAGTGGCTGTGTAATTCTCCCACCATGAGGCTGCAGGTCCATCCAATTGATGTGCGGCAAAGCGCATGCTCTCAGCATTTGTGCAACCTGCGGTGGTCAACTCCCTTCCAATACGACGTAGCCAATCATCGGCAACTATAGGCTCGGTGCTAATGGAAAACACCGGCGGCTGTAACCTCAGAAAACGGGCTAGGTTGTCCACTAGCGGCGAGTTGTTGTTGTTGTTGTTGTTGCTGCTGCCCTGGTTCTGAACTAGCAATTGCATCAAAGTATTCTGCTGCTGGATCAAATGGGTGAGCTCCGGTGGGAAAGTGAAACCGGTGTCACATCTCGGAGGCATCTGATGGGTTTAGATGGAAGAGATCAGAATAGAAAAGGGGTCCAATGAGAAAACACTACCCATATGCACATGAGACAAACATGAACATTTCACTCAATCAATCAAGCAAGGGCATACAAACGGTCTAGGACTATCGCAAGTGCTCATCTACTACTAATTACATGGGGGAATGCTACTAATATTTTGGTGGTCATCTAGAAATTTTGATCAGTGGAAGACTCCATGATGTCAGCTCCAGCTTCGTCTTCAAAGTCATCATCACTAGGATCGGAATCGGTGTCATCGATGATGATGTAGTCCTCGGGGCGTATCTCCTTGGGTTCTTCTTCTTCGTCTTCTTCCACTGGTGCCGGTCCTCCCATGAATACTCCGATCTTCTTGACTAAGTCGTCATTATTCTCCAGTAGTGTCTTGATTTCCTCCTCATATCCATCGTATGTAAACTTGAGTTCTTCCTCCAACTCGATGATTCTAGTCTTTGCCTTCTTCAGGTCCATCATGTCCGCACACATCTGGTTCTCCTGGCGTCGAATGTGCTGGTTTAACTCCTGGATGAAAGTTGCAATGGATCTATCCTTCCTGGTGCTGATTACTTCCCATTGCTCGTCTCGGCACCCACATATTTGGTAGATAGTGTCCTTAAGGTCCCTATTGTAGACCTCTCCAATGTGTCCCATGGTAATGTGGGCTACCATGCTCTTGCCTAGACTCCAGGTGGGTGCTTCAAAAGAATTTTCTATGGGTTTAGAAGTTGGCGAGAATGTCCTTCCTGGAACATGTACTTGAACCATCCAGCGCTCCTCTTCAGGTAAAGTGGCGTTGTACATTCTGGTCAAGCTTGTATTCCAATGTTCAAGTACCTAGTGACTTCCTTCAAGTGGCGTCCAAAAGGTGTGTCTTCATCCGGTTGTGCACACTTGTTCATCTCCGCCATCCTAAAGAGTGGAAAATGGAGAGGAGTCAGAAATGAGTAGAGAAGTGTGACCTAGGGTTTATCTTAGTGGTCGTGTCCTACACTCAGCGTGTGCTCTGATACCATCTTGTAGTGACCCGACCTCAGATGGTCAAGTCTCTGTGCTTCAGTGTCATCCCTGGATCGGTAATGCTGACACACACAGTACTCGAAGGATTTATAACAGAGTGGCAATCGCACACTTATTACATCGAATGTCTCAAAAGAGAACTTATTACAATAATATGGCTTAAGGCCATCTAATACAATAACAGCGGAAGGCTTGGAAGATAAAGTGAGTCCACTAACTCCAACGGCATAGCTGAGCTGCACGGCACCGACCTAACGAACCTTACTCCTCGTCTAAAAAGTCTGCAACATAATACGTTGCAGCCCGAAAACGGGTCAGCACATGGAATATGCTGGCAAAGTAACACAATAGAGCAAGAACAGAATAATGCTATCACTACATGCATATTTGGCTGGTAGAAAGCTCTATGGTTACAGTTTTGCGAAAAGCCAATTTTTCCCTACAACAACGGAATAGATTTTAATTTAACTATCATGGTAGTTGAAACAACATTGAGAAGGTTCCTCCAACTCAATCCCAATTAAAGTAATTAACAACCCAACAGTATTAATTAAGAGTGATGAGATACATGTGATAACCCAAGTACTAGATACTTAAGAATTGTCCATAACCGGGGACACGGCTAACCATGATTAGATTATACACTCTGGAGAGGTTTGTGCACTTTTCCCCACAAGACTCGATCGCCTCCGTTGGATTTCTCACACTACATGGTGTTTGAGAAATGGATGACCGAGACACAGTCTTTCAGAAACAGTAACTCTCTACTCCGAACAGACCATACCAAACCTACATCCCACTACCTGCTGATCTGCCTCTTCAAGAGCTTCACGTAACTTACTCAACTATGCTAGAGCCCATAATAGCTTGTGGCTGCACATGGAAGTTTCTAGCATGAATCATCTCAGTTCCCTTTGAGTCTGGGTGGCGGTCAATAGGAAAATCACACGGGTACTCCGGGATTTCCAAAAAAACTGGCAACACTGGGTACTCCAGGTGCCTCAATCCACCCAGATGTTAATTTAAGTTGCCACCTTAAATTTGAACCATTAATTAACAATCTCACATCTGTCATGGATTTCACTCAAACCCAAACCACGTCTACGAGCATAGCATAGCATAGTAATATAAGCAGCGTAGAAGTAACTCCCAGGGTTTGAATGTAACAGGGTAATAGGTTCTACCTCATCAACTACTTCCCAACCCACATATTAATGACATCCTAACCATGCAATGTTTGAGGATTGGAACTAATGCATAAAAACTGGGTGATAAAAGGGATATGATCAAAGTGTTACTTGCCTTGCTGACGGTCTGCGAAACCTAGGGACTCGTAGTAGCACGCTTCGCACTCCGGGTGTTCTATCGCAAACAAACAAAAGCATACATAAGCAACAAGCGAGAGATGCACAAGAAAAACTCAAATAAAAGGGGTTTGACCAGAAGGTTCAACTTAAGAACTCCGGTTCGCAAAAAGAATCAATTCAAACGGAGCAACGAAACTCAAACGGCGAAAGAAAGAAGCTTCGTTTACTAATCTGAACCTAGGTCAAATTTCACAGTAGCAAAAACTCATTTAAGTTGGTTAAACGGAAAGAGGGTTTCGAGACGAAACTCTAGGCGCTTGAATCTCCTGATTCCGACTAACGAGCGAAAAGATAAACAGAAACTAAGATCGGATCAGAAATCGCGATCAGAAAAATCGCAGAATAAATCCGATAAAAGAAAACTGACGAACAGACTAACGAACGAGCGTTCGTTAGCTGTAACTAACGGGCGAAGAACCGTTCGTTAAAACGAACATTCGGACGAACGTCCGCTAAACAGTAAAACCGAAGAAAAAAGAAAAGCAGCGATCCGAAAAAAAACGGATCTAGGGTTTCTAAAAAAACCGAACGGTTTTAGAAAAAAAAACGGCGGCTCCGATTCCGGTGCAGTACCTCCGGCGAGACAAGGGCGGTGGGGCGGCAGCTTGCGAGGCGGCGGCGGCAAGCGGCGGCAGCTGCCGGCGGTGGTGGTGGTGTGGTGTTGGGGCTCGGGGGCGGGCGTATATAAAGGGCGGGAGCGGCGGGACTTGGAGGAGGGGGCAAGGCGCGACGGCAGGCGGAGGCGGAGGCGGAGTCCGACTCGGTCTCTGGTCTGAGCGGCGGCAGCGCCCGCGCAGGGGGCGGCGGCGGCGGCCTGGCTCGGCTGGGCCTTAGGCCCAGTCGGGCGCGGGAACTTCTTTTTTTTAAATAATTTCGCCGACCAAAATAAAATCCTAGAAAAATAAATAAAAATCTAAAAATGCCAAAACAAATTTTCATCGTCTAAATAAAATATTTAGAACGAGATGATCATTTTCTTGGCCCTAAAATGCAATTTTAAAAACGTGCAAATTTTTCTAATGCAAATAAAATCCGAATAAAATCAAATAAAATCAAACAAATGATTTTAATATTTTTCCTCCAATATTTCAATTATTTTGGAGAAGTCATATTATCTCCTCTCATTTATTTTATCATGAAATATTTTTCGGGGAGAAAAATAATTAAAATCAAGAATCCTTGTTTCAATATTTGATAAAAATCAAATATGAAAACCGGGAAATCCCCAACTCTCTCTGAGGGTCCTTGAGTTGCTTACGATTTTCGAGGATTGCGGAACGAGAAATGCAATACAATATGATGTGCATGGATGACTATGTATAACATTCGAAATTGAAAATTTGGGATGTTACACAACATCAAGAGAAATTCTATCCACGTTCCTAGCCAACTCATCAATCTTAAGCAATTTTTCTTCAATCAAAGCATTGAAACTCTTTTGCGAAGTAATAAATTCTTTAATACTAGATTCAAAATCAGAGGGCATCTTATTATAATTTCCATAAGAATTTTTGTAGGAATTACCACAATTATTAGAGGAATTACTAGGAAACAGCCTAGAATTAAAATTACCTCTATACGTGTTGTTACCAAATTTGTTCCTACCAACAAAATTCACATCCATAGATTCATTATTATTCTCAATCAAAGTAGACAAGGACATATCATTAGGATTAGTAGGAGCACTCTTATTAGCAAACAATTTCATAAGTTCATCCATCTTTCCACTCAAAACATTAATCTCTTCAATTGCATGCACCTTTTTACTAGTAGATCTTTCAGTGTGCCATTGAGAATAATTAACCATAATATTATCTAGGAGTTTGGTACATTCTCCTAACGTGATTTCCATAAAACTGCCTCCCGTGGCCGAATCTAAAAGATTTCTAGAAGCAAAATTCAATCCGGCATAAAAATTTTGTATAATCATCCATAAATTCAAACCATGTGATGGACAATTACGTATCATTGATTTCATCCTCTCCCGAGCTTGTGCAACATGTTCATGATCAAGTTGCTTAAAATTCATAATATCGTTTCTAAGAGAGATGATCTTAGCGGGAGGAAAATACTTAGAGATATAAGCATGTTTGTACTTATTCCATGAATCAATACTATTTTTAGGCAAAGACGAAAACCAAGCTTTAGCACGATCCCTAAGAGAAAACAGAAATAACTTAAGTTTAACAATATCATTATCCACATATTTCTTCTTTTGCATATGACACAAATCAACAAAGTTGTTTAGATGGGTAGCGTCATCTTCACTAGGAAGGCCAAAAAATGGATCTTTCATGACAAGATTCAGCAAAGCAGTATTAATTTCACAAGATTCAGCATCAGTAAGAGGAGCAATCGGAGTGCTAATAAAATCATTATTGTTGGTATTGGCAAAGTCACACAATTTAGTATTATCTTGAGCCATCATGACAAGCAAGCAGTCCAACACACAAGCAAGCAAGAAGCAAGCGAAAAAGAGACGAACGGAAAAAGAGGGCAAATAAAACGACAAGGGTGAAGTGGGGGAGAGGAAAACGAGAGGCAAATGGCAAATAATGTAATGCGAAGGATAGGAGTTGTGATGGGTACTTGGTATGTCTTGACTTGGCGTAGATCTCACCGGCAACGGCGCCAAAACTCCTTCTTGCTACCTCTTGAGCATTGTGTTGGTTTTCCCTTGAAGAGGAAAGGGTGATGCAGTAAAGCAGCGTAAGTATTTCCCTCAGTTTTTGAGAACCAAGGTATCAATCCAGTAGGAGACCACGCGCGAGTCACCTCGTACCTACACAAACAAATATGAACCTCGCAACCAACGCGATAAAGGGGTTGTAAATCCCTTCTTGGCCACTTGCAAGAGTGAGATCTGATAGAGATGATAATAATAAGAGAAATATTTTTGGTATTTTTATGATATAGATTGAAAGTAAAAGATTGCAAAATAAAATAGATTGGAAACTTGTATGATGGAAAATAGACCCGGGGGCCATAGGTTTCACTAGTGGCTTCTCTCAAGATAGCATAAGTATTACGATGGGTGAACAAATTACTGTCGAGCAATTGATAGAAAAGCGAATAATTATGAGAATATCTAGGCATGATCATGTATATGTTGGGGAACGTAGCATAAATTCAAAATTTTCCTACGTGTCACCAAGAACTATCTATGGAGTCATCTAGCAACGAGGGAGGAGTGGATCTACATACCCTTGTAGATCGCTAAGCGGAAGCGTTCAAGTGAACGGGGTTGATGGAGTCGTACTCGTCGTGATCCAAATCACTGATGATCCTAGTGCCGAACGGACCGCACCTCCGCGTTCAACACACGTACAGCCCGGTGACGTCTCCCATGCCTTGATCCAGCAAGGAGAGAGGGAGAGGTTGAGGAAGACTCCATCCAGCAGCAGCACAACGGTGTGGTGGTGATGGAGGAGCGTGGCTATCCTGCAGGGCTTCGCCAAGCACCACGGAAGAGGAGGAAGAGAGAGGCAGGGCTGCACCAACAGGGAGATCGAATCGCGTGTTATGGGCAGCCCTAGGCCTCACTATATATAGGGGAGAGGGAGGAGGGTGTGCCCCCTCTAGGGTTCCCACCCCTAGGGGGCGGCAGCCCTAGATGGGAAACAAGGGGCGGCCAAGAGGGGAGAGAGGGAGGCGCCCCTAGGGTGGGCCTTAGGCCCATCTAAGCCTAGGGTGTCCTCCTTTTTTCCTCCTAGCTGCCCCTTGGGCCTTGTGGGAGGCGCACCAGCCCACTCAGGGGCTGGTCCCTCACCACTCTTGGCCCATGCAAGCCTCCGGGGTTGGTGGGCCCACTTGGTGGACCCCCGGGACCCTCCCGGTGGTCCCGGTACATTACCGATAAACCCTGAAACTCTTCCGGTGACCAAAACAGGACTTCCCATATATAAATCTTTACCTCCGGACCATTCCGGAACTCCTCGTGACGTCCGGGATCTCATTTGGGACTCCGAACAACATTCGGTAACCACATACAAGCTTCCTTTATAACCCTAGCATCATCGAACCTTAAGTGTGTAGACCCTACGGGTTCGGGAACCATGCAGACATGACCGAGACGTTCTCCGGTCAATAACCAACAGCGGGATCTGGATACCCATGTTGGCTCCCACATGTTCCATGATGATCTCATCGGATGAACCACGATGTCAAGGACTTAATCAATCCCGTATACAATTCCCTTTGTCTATCGGTACGATACTTGCCCGGGATTCGATCGTCGGTATCCCTATACCTTGTTCAATCTCGTTACCGGCAAGTCTCTTTACTCGTTCCGTAACACATCATCCCGTGATCAACTCCTTGATCACATTGTGCACATTATGATGATGTCCTACCGAGTGGGCCCAGAGATACCTCTCCGTCACACGGAGTGACAAATCCCAGTCTCGATTCGTGCCAACCCAACAGACACTTTCGGAGATACCTGTAATGTACCTTTATAGCCACCCAGTTACATTGTGATGTTTGGCACACCCAAAGCACTCCTATGGTATCCGGGAGTTGCACAATCTCATGGTCTAAGGAAATGATACTTGACATTAGAAAAGCTTTAGCGAACGAACTACACGATCTTTGTGCTAGGCTTAGGATTGGGTCTTGTCCATCACATCATTCTCCCAATGATGTGATCCCGTTATCAACGACATCCAATGTCCATGGTCAGGAAACCGTAACCATCTATTGATCAACGAGCTAGTCAACTAGAGGCTTACTAGGGACATGGTGTTGTCTATGTATCCACACATGTATCTCAGTTTCCTATCAATACAATTCTAGCATGGATAATAAACGATTATCATGAACAAGGAAATATAATAATAACTAATTTATTATTGCCTCTAGGGCATATTTCCAACAGTCTCCCACTTGCACTAGAGTCAATAATCTAGTTCACATCGCCATGTGATTAACACTCACAGGTCACATCGCCATGTGACCAACATCCAAAGAGTTTACTAGAGTCAATAATCTAGTTCACATCACTATGTGATTAACACTCACTGTGTTCTGGGTTTGATCATGTTGCTTGTGAGAGAGGTTTTAGTCAACGGGTCTGAACCTTTCAGATCCGTGTGTGCTTTACAAATCTTTATGTCATCTCCTAGATGCAGCTACCACGCTCTATTTGGAGCTATTCCAAATAACTGTTCTACTATACAAACCCAGTTTACTACTCAGAATAATCTGGATTAGTGTCAAAGCTTGCATCGGCGTAACCCTTTACGACGAACTCTTTTACCACCTCCATAATCGAGAAAATTCCTTAGTCCACTAGTTACTAAGGATAACTTTGACCGCTGTCCTGTGATCCATTCTTCGATCACTCTTGTACCCCTTGACTGACTCATGGCAAGGCACACTTCAGGTGCGGTACACAGCATAGCATACTGTAGAACCTATGTCTTAAGCATAGGGGACGACCTTCGTCCTTTCTCTCTATTCTGCCGTGGTCGAGCTTTAAGTCTTAACTTCATACCTTACAACTCACGCAAGAACTCCTTCTTTGACTGATCCATCTTGAACACCTCCAAGATCATGTCAAGGTATGTGCTCATTTGAAAGTACTATTAAGCGTTTTGATCTATCCTTATAGATCTTAATGCTCAACACTCAAATAGCCTAATCCAGGTTTTCCATTGAAAAACACTTTTCAAATAACCCTATATGCTTTCCAGAAATTCTACGTCATTTCTGATCCATAATATGTCAACAACATATACTCATCAGAAATTCTATAGTGCTCCACTCACTTCTTTGGAAATACAAGTTTCTCATAAACTTTGTATACACCCAAAATCTTTGATCATCTCATCAAAGCATACATTCCAACTCCGAGATGCTCACTCCAGTCCTTAGGAGGATTGCTGGAGCTTTGCATACTTATTAGCATCTTTCAGGATTGACAAAACCTTCCGGTTGTATCACATACAACCTTTCCTCAAGAAAATCGTCGAGGAAACAATGTTTTGACATTCTATCTGCAATATTTCATAAATAATGCAGTAATTGCTAATATAATTCCAACAGACTCTTAGCATCGCTACGAGTGAGAAAGTCTCATCATAGTCAACTCCTTGAACTTGTCGGAAAAAATCTTGACGACAAGTCGATCTTTCTTAATGGTGACATTTACCATCATTGTCCGTCTTCCTTTTAAAATCCATCTGCACTTAACAGCCTTACGACCATCGAGCTGTTCTGCCAAAGTCTACACTTTGTTTTCATACATGGATCCTCTCTCGGATTTTATGGCCTCGAGCCATTTATCGGAATCCGGGCCCACCATCGCTTCTCCATGGCTCGTAGGTTCATTGTTGTCTAGCAACATGACTTCCAAGATAGGATTACATCCCACTCTGAAGTAGTACGCATCCTTGTCATCCCACGAGGTTTGGTAGTGACTTGATCTGAAGTTTCATGATCACTATCATAAGCTTCCACTTCAATTGGTGTAGGTGCCACAGGAACAACTCTTGTGCCCTGCTACACACTAGTTGAAGAGACGGTTCAACAACCTTATCAAGTCTCCACCATCCTCCCACTCAATTCTTTCGAGAGAAACTTTTCCTCGAGAAAGGACCCGATTCTAGAAACAATCCATTATTGCTTTCGAATCTGAGACAGGAGGTATACCCAACTGTTTTGGGTGTCCTATGAAGATGTATTTACCCGCTTTGGGTTCGAGCTTATCGGCCTGAAACTTTTTCACATAAGCGTCGCAGCCCCAAACTTTTAAGAAATGACAGCTTAGGTTTCTCTAAACCATAGTTCATACGGCATCATATCATCGGAATTACGTGGTGCCCTATGTAAAGTGAATGTGGTTGTCTCTAATGCCTAACCCATAAACTATCGTGGTAATTCGATAAGACACATCATGGTATGCATCATATCCAATAGGGTGCAGTTATGATGTTCGGACACACCATCACACTATGGTGTTCCAGGCTGTATTAGTTGTGAAACAATTTCCACAATGTCTTAATTCTATGCCAAACTCGTAATTCAGATATTCATCTCTATGATCATATCATAGATCTTTTATCCTCTTGTCACGACGATCTTTCAACTTCACACTGAAATTACTTGAACCTTTCAATAATTTAGACTCGTGATTCATCAAGTAAATATACTCAACATCTACTCAAATCATTTGTGAAGTAAGAACATAACGATATCCACTACATGCCTCAGCACTCATTGGACTGCACACATCAAAATGTATTACTTCCAACAAGTTGCTTTCTAGTTCCATTTTACTGAAACCGAGGCTTTCAGTCATCTTGCCTATGTGGTATGATTTGCATGTCTCAAGTGATTCAAAATCAAGTGAGTACAAAACGGTCCATTTGCATGGAGTTTCTTCATGCATATATACCAATAGACATGGTTTGCATGTCTCAAACTTTTCAAAAATGAGTGAGTCCAAAGATCCATCAACATGGAGCTTCTTCATGCGTTTTATACCGATATGACTTATGTGGCAGTGCCACAAGTAGGTGGTACTATCTTATATCTTTTGGCATGAACATGTGTATCACTACGATCGAGATTCAATAAACCATTCATTTTAGGTGTAAGACCATTGAAGGTATTATTCAAATAAACAGAGTAACCATTATTCTCCTTAAATGAATAACCGTATTGCGATAGACGTAATCCAATCATGTCTATGCTCAACGCAAACACCAAATAACAATTATTTAGGTTTAACCCCAATCTCGATGGTAGAGGGAGCGTGCGATGCTTGATCATATCAACATTGGAAACACTTCCAACACATATCGTCAGCTCACCTTTAGCTAGTCTCCGTTTATTCCGTGGCTTTCATTTCGAGTTACTAACACTTAGCAACCGAACCGGTATCTAATACCCTGGTGCTACTAGGAGTACTAGTAAAGTACACATTAACATAATGTATATCCAATATACTTCTATCGACCTTGCCAGCCTTCTTATCTACCAAGTATCTAGGGTAATTCTGCTCCCGTGGTTGTTCCCTTTATTACAGAAGCACTTAGTCTCGGGTTTGGGTTCAACCTTGGGTTTCTTCACTAGAGCAGCAACTGAATTGCCGTTTCATGAAGTATCCCTTCGTGCCCTTGCCCTTCTTGAAACTAGTGGTTTCACTAACCATCAACAATTGATGCTCCTTCTTGATTTCTACTTTCGCGGTGTCAAACATCGCGAATATCTCAAGGTTCATCATATATGTCCCTGATACATCATAGTTCATCACGAAGCTCTAGCCGCTTGGTGGTAATTACTTCGGAGAAACATCAATATCTCATCTGGAAGATCAACTCCCACTTGATTCAAATGATTGTTGTACTCAGACAATCTGAGCACAAGTTCAACAATTGAGCTTTTCTCCTTAGTTTGCAGGCTAAGAAAATCATTGGAGGTCTTATACCTCTTGACGTGGGCACGAGTCTGAAATCCCAATTTCAGCCCTCGAAACATCTCGTATGTTCCGCGACGTTTCAAAAACGTCTTCGGTGCCTCAACTCTAAGCCGTTTAACTGAACTATCATGTAGTTATCAAAATGTGTATGTCAGATGTTCGCAACATCCACAGACAACGTTCGAGGTTCAGCACACTGAGCGGTGCATTAAGGACATAAGCCTTCTATGAAGCAATGAGGACAATCCTCAGTTTACGGACCTAGTCCGCATAATTGCTACTATCAACTTTCAACTAAATTTTCTCTAGGAACATATCTAAACAGTAGAACTGAAGCGCGAGCTACGACATAATTTGCGAAGACCTTTTGACTATGTTCAGGATAATTAAGTTCATCTTATGAACTCCCACTCAGATAGACATCCCTCTAGTCATCTAAGTGATTACATGATCCGAGTCAACTAGGCCGTGTCCGATCATCACGTGAGACGGACTAGTCAACATCGGTGAACATCTTCATGTTGATCGTATCTACCATACGACTCATGCTCGACCTTTCAGTCTCTTGTGTTCCGAGGCCATGTCTGTACATGCTAGGCTCGTCAAGTTAACCCTAAGTGTTTTGCATGTGTAAAACTGTCTTACACCCGTTGTATGTGAACGTAAGGATCTATCACACCCGATCATCACGTGGTGCTTCGAAACGACGAACTTTAGCAACGGTGCACAGTTAGGGGAGAACACTTCTTGAAATTGTAATGAGGGATCATCTTATTTACTACCGTCGTTCTAAGCAAATAAGATGTATAAACATGATAAACATCACATGCAATCAAATAATAGTGACATGATATGGCCATTATCATATAGCTCCTTTGATCTCCATCTTGGGGCTCCATGATCATCTTGTCACCGGCATGACACCATGATCTCCATCATCGTGTCTTCTTGAAGTTGTCTCGTCATCTATTACTTCTACTACTATGGCTAACACTTTAGCAATAAAGTAAAGTAATTACATGACGTTTATGTTGACACGCAGGTCATAAATAAATTAAGACAACTCCTATGGCTCCTGCCGGTTGTCATACTCATCGACATGCAAGTCGTGATTCCTATTACAAGAACATGATCAATCTCATACATCACATATATCATTCATCACATCCTTTTGGCCATATCACATCACATAGCATACCCTGCAAAAACAAGTTAGACGTCCTCTAATTGTTGTTTGCATGTTTTACGTGGCTGCTATGGGTTTCTAGCAAGAACGTTTCTTACCTACGCAAAGACCACAATGTGATATGCCAATTGCTATTTACCCTTCATAAGGACCCTTTTCATCGAATCCGATCCGACTAAAGTGGGAGAGACTGGCACCCGCTAGCCACCTTATGCAACTAGTGCATGTCAGTCGGTGGAACCTGTCTCACGTAAGAGTACGTGTAAGGTCGGTCCGGGCCGCTTCATCCCACAATGCCGCCGAATCAAGATTGGACTAGTAACGGTAAGCATATTGAACAAAATCAACGCCCACAACTACTTTGTGTTCTACTCGTGCATAGAAACTACGCATAGACCTAGCTCATGATGCCATTGTTGGGGAACGTAGCATAAATTCAAAATTTTCCTACGTGCAACCAAGAACTATCTATGGAGTCATCTAGCAACGAGGGAGGAGTGGATCTACATACCCTTGTAGATCGCTAAGTGGAAGCGTTCAAGTGAACGGGGTTGATGGAGTCGTACTCGTCGTGATCCAAATCACCGATGATCCTAGTGCCGAACGGACGGCACCTCCGCGTTCAACACACGTACAGCCTGGTGACGTCTCCCATGCCTTGATCCAGCAAGGAGAGAGGGAGAGGTTGAGGAAGAATCCATCCAGCAGCAGCACAATGGCGTGGTGGTGATGGAGGAGCGTGGCTATCCTGCAGGGCTTCGCCAAGCACCACGGGAGAGGAGGAAGAGAGAGGCAGGGCTGCACCAACGGGGAGATCGGATCGCGTGTTATGGGCAGCCCTAGGCCTCACTATATATAGGGGAGAGGGAGGAGGGTGCGCCCCCTCTAGGGTTCCCACCCCTAGGGGGGCGGCAGCCCTAGATGGGAAACAAGGGGCGGCCAAGAGGGGAGAGAGGGAGGCGCCCCCTAGGGTGGGCCTTAGGCCCATCTAAGCCTAGGGTTTCCTCCTTTTTTCCTCCTAGCTGCCCCTTGGGCCTTGTGGGAGGCGCACCAGCCCACTCAGGGGCTGGTCCCTCACCACTCTTGGCCCATGCAAGCCTACGGGGTTGGTGGCCCCACTTGGTGGACCCCCGGGACCCTCCCGGTGGTCCCGGTACATTACCGATAAACCCTGAAACTCTTCCGGTGACCAAAACAGGACTTCCCATATATAAATCTTTACCTCCGGACCATTCCGGAACTCCTCGTGACGTCCGGGATCTCATCCGGGACTCCGAACAACATTCGGTA
The DNA here is from genome assembly GCF_002162155.2 of Triticum dicoccoides. Taxonomy (NCBI): domain Eukaryota; kingdom Viridiplantae; phylum Streptophyta; class Magnoliopsida; order Poales; family Poaceae; genus Triticum; species Triticum dicoccoides. The sequence goes on from NC_041388.1 coordinate 271,374,385, forward strand.
ACCACATACAAACTTCCTTTATAACCCTAGCATCATCGAACCTTAAGTGTGTAGACCCTACGGGTTCGGGAACCATGCAGACATGACCGAGACGTTCTCCGGTCAATAACCAACAGCGGGATCTGGATACCCATGTTGGCTCCCACATGTTCCACGATGATCTCATCGGATGAACCACGATGTCAAGGACTTAATCAATCCCGTATACAATTCCCTTTGTCTATCGGTACGATACTTGCCCGGGATTCGATCGTCAGTATCCCTATACCTTGTTCAATCTCGTTACCGGCAAGTCTCTTTACTCATTCCGTAACACATCATCCTGTGATCAACTCCTTGATCACATTGTGCACATTATGATGATGTCCTACCGAGTGGGCCCAGAGATACCTCTCCGTCACACGGAGTGACAAATCCCAGTCTCGATTCGTGCCAACCCAACAGACACTTTCGGAGATACCTATAATGTACCTTTATAGCCACCCAGTTATGTTGTGACGTTTGGCACACCCAAAGCACTCCTACGGTATCCGGGAGTTGCACAATCTCATGGTCTAAGGAAATGATACTTGACATTAGAAAAGCTTTAGCGAACGAACTACACGATCTTTGTGCTAGGCTTAGGATTGGGTCTTGTCCATCACATCATTCTCCCAATGATGTGATCCCGTTATCAACGACATCCAATGTCCATGGTCAGGAAACCGTAACCATCTATTGATCAACGAGCTAGTCAACTAGAGGCTTACTAGGGACATGGTGTTGTCTATGTATCCACACATGTATCTGAGTTTCCTACCAATACAATTCTAGCATGGATAATAAACGATTATCATGAACAAGGAAATATAATAATAACTAATTTATTATTGCCTCTAGGGCATATTTCCAACAGTATATAGGCATCACGTCCGAGACAAGTAGACTGACTCCTGCCTGCATCTACTACTATTACTCCACACATCGACCGCTATCCAGCATGCATCTAGATTATTAAGTTCATAAGAACAGAGTAATGTCTTAAGCAAGATGACATGATGTAGAGGGATAAACTCTTGCAATATGATGTAAACCCCATCTTTTTATCCTCGATGGAAACAATACAATACGTGTTGTTTCCCTTTCTGTCACTGGGATCGAGCACCGCAAGATTGAACCCAAAGCTAAACACTTCTCCCATTGCAAGAAAGATCAATCTAGTAGGCCAAACCAAATTGATAATTCGAAGAGACTTGCAAAGATAAACCAATCATACATAAAAGAATTCAGAGAAGATTCAAATATTGTTCATAGATAAACTTGATCATAAACCCACAATTCATCGGATCTCGACAAACACACCGCAAAAAGAAGAGTTACATCGAATGGATCTCCAAGAGAATCGAGGAGAACTTTGTATTGAGATCCAAAGAGAGAGAAGAAGCCATCTAGCTACTAGCTATGGACCCGAAGGTCTGAAGTAAACTACTCACACATCATCGGAGGGGCAATGGAGTTGATGTAGAGGCCCTCCGTGATCAATGCCCCCTCCGGCGGAACTCCGGAAAAGGCCCCAAGATGGGATCTCATGGGTACAGAAGGTTGCGGCGGTGGAAATAGGGTTTCATGGTGCTCCTGGATGTTTGCGGGGTACATGGATATTTGTATAGGAGGAAGAAGTAGGTCGGTGGAGCAACGAGGGGCCCACGAGGGTGGAGGGCGCGCCCAGGGGTTAGGCGTGCCCCCCTGCCTCATGGCCTCCTCATTGATTTCTTGACGTCCACTCCAAGTCCTCTGGATCACGTTTGTTCCAAAAATCATGTTCCCGAAGGTTTCATTCCGTTTGGACTCCATTTGATATTCCTTTTTTACGAAACAATGAAATAGGCAAAAAACAGCAATTTGGGTTGGGCCTCCGGTTAATAGGTTAGTCCCAAAAATAATAGAAAAGTGTAAAATAAAGCCCGCTATCATCCAAAACAGATGATAAAATAGCATGGAACAATCAAAAATTATAGATACGTTGGAGACGTATCAATACCGATGATCGAATCTTGGGCAAGTAACATATCAATGACAAAGGGAACAACGTATGTTGTTATGCAGTTTGACCGATAAAGATCTTCATAGAATATGTAGGAGCCAATATGAGCATCTAGGTTCCGCTATTGGTTATTGACCGAAGATGTGTCTCGGTCATGTCTAGATAGTTCTCGAACCCGTAGGATCCGCACGCTTAACGTTCGATGATGATTTGTATTGTGAGCTATGTGATTTGATGTACCGAAAGTTGTTCGGAGTCCCGGATGAGATCACGGACATGACAAGGAGTCTCAAAATGGCCGAGACGTAAAGATCGATATATTGGAAGGCTATATTTGGACATCGGAAAGGTTCCGGGTGATTCGGGTATTTTTCGGATTACTAGAGAGTTACGGGAATTCGCCGGGGGAAGTAATGGGCCTTAATGGGCCATACGGGAAAGGAGAGAAGGGCCTCAAGGGGTGGCCGCGCGCCCCCCATTGCAAGTCCGAATTGGACTAGGGAGGGGGTGGCGCCCCCCTCTCTTTCCTTCTACCTCTCCTACTCCTTCCCTCTCTCCCCTCTTGGGAAAGGAAGGGGACTCCAACTAGGATTGGGAATCCTAGTTGGACTTCGCCTATAGGCACGCCCCTCCTAGGTCGGCCTCCTCTTCCCCCCTCCTTTATATACGTGGGCAGGGGGGCACCCCAAAGGCACTCCAAGATTTGTCTTAGCTGTGTGAGGTGCCCCACTCCATAGTTTTCCACCTCGGTCATGTTGTTGTAGTGCTTAGGCGAAGCCCTGCGTCGGTAACTTCATCATCACCGTCACCATGCCGTCGTGCTGACGAAACTCTCCCCCGGCCTCAACTGGATCAAGAGTTCGAGGGACGTCACTGAGCTGAACGTGTGCAGATCACGAAGGTGACGTGCGTTCGGTACTTGGATCTGTTGGATCGCGAAGACGTTCGACTACATCAATCGCGTTACTTAACACTTCCTCTTTCGGTGTACGAGGGTACATAGACATACTCTCCCCTCTCATTTCTATGCATCTCCTAGATAGATCTTGCGTGATCGTAGGAATTTTTTGAAATACTGTGTTCCCCAACAATGGCATCCAAGCCATGTCTATTTGTAGATGTTATATGCACGAGTAGAACACAAAGAGTTGTGGGCGATAATAGTCATACTGCTTACCAGCATGTCTTACTTTGATTCGGCAGTATTGTTGGATGACGCAGCCCAGACCGACATTACATGACCGCGTTCATGAGACTGGTTCTACCAACGTGCTTCGCACACAGGTGGCTAGTGGGTTTCTGTTTCTCCAGCTTCAGTTGAATCGAGTTTGACTACGCCCGGTCCTTGTTGAAGGTTAAAACAGCACACTTGACGAAAAATCGTTGTGGTTTTGATGCGTAGGTAAGAACGGTTCTTGCTAGAAGCCCATAGCAGCCACGTAAAACTTGCAACAACAAAGTAGAGGACGTCTAACTTGTTTTTGCAGGGCATGTTGTGATGTGATATGGTCAAGACATGATGAGATATAAATTGTTGTATGAGATGATCATGTTTTGTTGAATTTATCGGCAACTGGCAGGAGCCTTATGGTTGTCCCTTTATTGTATAAGATGCAAGCGCCATATAATTGCTTTACTTTATCGCTATGCGATAGCAATAGTTGCAAAAGCAATAGTTGGCGAGACGACCATGTGACGACACGTTAATAGAGATCAAGATGATAGAAATCATGGTGTCATGCCGGTGACGACAGAGATCATGACGGTACTTTGGAGATGGAGATCAAAGGCACAAGATCATGATGGCCATATCATGTCACATATTTTGATTGCATGTGATGTTTATATTTTATGCATCTTATTTTGCTGAGTACGGCGGTATCATTATAAGATGATCCCTCACTAAATTTCAAGGTATAAGTGGTCTTCGTAAGTATGCACCGTTGCGACAGTTCGTCATGCCAAGACACCATGTGATGATCGGGTGTGATAAGCTCAACGTTCACATACAAGGGGTGCAAGCCAGTTTTGCACACGCGGAATACTCGGGTTAAACTTGACGAGCCTAGCATATGCAGATATGGCCTCGGAACACTGAGACCGAAAGGTCGAATGTGAATCATATCGTAGATATGATCAACATAGTGATGTTCACCATTGTAAACTACTCCATCTCACGTGATGATCGGACATGGTTTAGTTGATATGGATCACGTGATCATTTAGATGACTAGAGGGATGTCTACCTAAGTGGGAGTTCTTAAGTAATATGATTAATTGAACTTTAATTTATCATGAACTTAGTCCTGATAGTATTTGCATACCTATGTTTTAGATTAATAGCTCACGTTATAACTCCCCATTTATTTTTGATATGTTCCTAGAGAAAAATAAGTTAAAAGATAATAGTAGCAATGATGCGGACTAGATCCGTGATTTGAGGATTATCCTCATTGCTGCACAGAAGAATTGTGTCCTTGTTGCGCCGCTAGGTGACGGACCTTTTGCAGGAGCAGATGCAGACGTTCTGAACATTTGACAAGCTCGGTATGATGACTACTTGATAGTTTAGTGCGCCATACTTCACGGCTTAGAACTGGGACTTCAAAAAAGTTTTGAATGCCACGGAGCATATGAGATGTTCCAAGAGCTGAAATTGTATTTCATACTCATGCCCGTGTTAAGAGGTATGAGACCTCTGACAAGTACTTTGCCTACAAGATGGAGGAGAATAGCTCAGCTAGTGAGCGTGTGCTCAGAATGTCTAAGTACTACAATCACTTGAATCAAGTGGGAGTTAATCTTCCAGATAAGATAGTGATTGACATAGTTCTCTAGTCACTATCGCAAAGTTACTAGAACTTCGTGATGAACTATAATATGCAAGGGATAATGGAAACGATTCCCAAGCTCTTCGCGATGCTGAAATTGGCAAAGGTAGAAATCAAGAAAAAGCATCAAGTGTTGATGGTTGACATGACCACTAGTTTCAAGTAAAAGGGCAAGGGAAAGAAAGGGAACTTCAAGAAGAATGGCAAGCAAGTTGCAACTCCCGTGAACAAGCCCAAAGCTAGACCTAAGCCTGAAACTGAGTGCTTCTACTGCAAAGGGAATGGTCACTGGAAGCGGAACTACCCCAAATACTTGGCGGATAAGAAGGATGGCAAAGTGAACAAGAATATATTTGATATAAATGTTATTGATGTGTACTTTACTAGTGTTCATAGTAACCCCAGGGTATTTGATACCGGTTCAACTGCTAAGATTAGTAACTCAAAAAAGGAGTTGCAAAATGAACAGAGACTAGTTAAGGGCAAGGTGAGGATGTGTGTTGGAAATGATTCCAAGGTTGATAAGATCACCATCGCACACTCCTTTTACCTTCGAGATTAGTGTTGAACCTAAATAAATGTTATTTGGTGTTTGCGTTAAGCATGAATATGATTGGATCATGTTTATTGCAATACGGTTATTCATTTAAGTCAAAGAATAATTGTTGTTCTGTTTACATGAATAAAACCTTCTATTGTCCAACACTTAATATAAATGGTTTATTGAATCTCGACCGTAGTGATACACATATTCATAATATTGATGCCAAAAGATGCAAAGTTGATAATGATAGTGCAACATACTTGTGGCACTGCCGTTTAGGTCATATTGGTGTAAAGCGCATGAAGAAACTCCATGCGGATGGACTTTTGGAATCACTTGATTATGAATCATTCGATGCTTGCGAACCATGCCTCATGGGCAAGATGACTAAGACTTCGTTCTCCAGAACAATGGAGCGAGCCACTGACTTATTGGAAATAATACATACCGATGTGTGCGGTCCGATGAGTGTTGAGGCTCGCGGCAGGTATCGTTATTTTTTGACCTTCACAAATGATTTGAGCAGATATGAGTATATCGACTTAATGAAACACAAGTTTGAAACATTTGAAAAGTTCAAAGAATTTTAGAGTGAAGTGGAGAATCATCGTAACAATAAAATAAATTTTCTACGATCTGATCGCGGAGACGAAATATTTGAGTTAAGAGTTTGGCCTTCAGTTGAAACAATGTCGAATAGTTTCGCAACTCACCCCACCTGGAACACCATAGTGTAATGGTGTGTCCAAACATCATAACCGTACTTTATTAGATATGGTGCGCTCTATGATGTCTCTTACTGATTTACCATTATCGTTTTGGGGTTATGCATTAGAGAAAGCTGCATTCACGTTAAATCGGGCATCGTCTAAAATCCGTTGAGATGACACCGTATGAACTGTGGTTTAGCAAGAAACCTAAGCTGTCGTTTCTTAAAGTTTGGGGTTGCGATGCTTATGTGAAAAAGTTTCAGCCTGATAAGCTCAAACCCAAATCGGAGAAATGCGTCTTCATAGGATACCCAAAGGAAACTGTTGGGTACACCTTCTATCACAGATCCAAAGGCAAGATATTCGTTAGTAAGAATGGATCATTTCTAGAGAAGGAGTTTCTCTCGAAAGAAGTGAGTGGGAGGAAAGTAGAACTTTATGAGGTAATTATACCTTCTCCCGAATTGGAAAATGGTTCATCACAAAAAATCAGTTCAAGTGATGCCTACACCAATTAGTGAGGAAGTTAATGATGATGATCAAGAAACTTCAGATCAAGTTACTACCGAACCACGTAGGTCAACCAGAGTATGGTCCGCACCAAAGTGGTATGGTAATCCTTTCTGGAAGTCATGTTACTAGACCATGACAAACCTACAAACTATGAGGAAGCGATGATGAGCCCAGATTCCGCAAAATGGCTTGAGGCCATGAAATCTGAGATGGGATCCATGTATGAGAACAAAGTATGGACTTTGATTGACTTGCCCGATGATCGGCAAGTCATTGAGATTAAATGGATCTTCAAGTAGAAGACGAACACTTATAGTAGTGTTACTATCTACAAAGCTTGAATTGTCGCAAAAGGTTTTCGACAAGTTCAAGGTGTTGACTACAATGAGAGTTTCTCACTCGTATCGATGCTCAAAAGTCTGTCCGAATCATGTTAGCAGTTGCCGCATTTTATGAAATCTGGCAAATGGATATCAAACACTACACTCCTTAAAGGATTTATTAAAGAAGAGTTGTATATGATGCAACCAGAAGGTTTTGTCAATCCTAAAGGTGCTAACAAAGTGTGCAAGCTCTAGCGATCCATCTATGGACCGGTGCAAGCATCTCGGAGCTGGAATATACGCTTTGATGAGTTGATCAAAGCATATAAATTTTATACAGACTTTTGCAGAAGTCTGTATTTACAAGATAGTGAGTGGGAGCACTATAGCCTTTCTGATAAGTATATGTGACTGACATATTGTTGATCAGAAATGATGTAGAATTTTTTGGATAGCATAAAAGGAAACTTGAATAAGAATTTTTCAATGAAAGACCTCGGTGAAGATGCTTACATATTGGGCATCAAGATCTATAGAGATAGGTCAAGACGCTTGATAAGATTTTTCAATGAGTACATACCTTGAAAAGTTTTTGAAGTAGTTCAAAATGGAACAGTCAAAGAAGGAGTTCTTGCCTGTGTTGCAAGGTGTGAAGTTGAGTAAAGACTCAAAACCCGGACACGGCGGAAAATAGAAAGAGCATGAAAAGTCATTCCCTATGCCTCAGTCATAGGTTCTATAAAGTATGCTATGTTGTGTACCAGACCTATTGTGTACCTCACCAAGAGTTTGGCAAGAGGGTACAATAGTGATCCAGGAGTGGATCACTAGACATCGGTCAAAATTATCCTTAGTGGAATAAGGATATGTTTCTCGGTTATGGAGGTGACAAAAAGTTTGTCGTAAAGAGTTACGTCTATGCAAGTTTTGACACCGATCTGGATGACTCTGAGTCTCAATCTGGATACATATTGAAAGTGGGAGCAATTAGCTAGAGTAGCTCCGTGCAGAGCATTGTAGACATAGAAAAATTTGCAAAATACATATGGCTCTGGATGTGGCAGACCCGTTGACTAAATTTCTCTCACAAGCAAAACATGATCACTCTTTGGGTGTTAATCACATAGCGATGTGAACTAGATTATTGACTCTAGTAACCCTTTGGGTATTAGTCACATGGAGATTTGAACTAATCACATAAAGATGTGAACTACTTGTTTTAAATCACATGACGATGTGAACTAGATTATTGACTCTAGTGCAAGTGGGAGACTGAAGGAAATATGCCCTAGAGGCAATAATAAAGTTGTTATTTATATTTCCTTATATCATGATAAATGTTTATTATTCATGCTAGAATTGTATTAACCGGAAACTTGATACATGTGTGAATACATAGACAAATAGAGTGTCCCTAGTATGCCTCTACTTGACTAGCTCGTTAATCAAAGATGGTTAAGTTTCCTAGCCATAGACATGTGTTGTCATTTGATGAACGGGATCACATCATTAGAGAATGATGTGATGGACAAGACCCATCCATTAGCTTAGCACTATGATCGTTTAGTTTGTTGCTATTGCTTTCTTCATGACTTATACATGTTCCTATGACTATGAGATTATGCAACTCTCGAATACTGTAGGAACACTTAGTGTGCTATCAAACATCACAACATAACTGCGTGATTATAAAGATTCTCTACAGGTGTCTCTGATGGTGTTTGTTGAGTTGGCATAGATCGAGATTAGGATTTGTCAGTCCGATTGTCGAAGAGGTATCTATGGGCCCTCTCGGTAATGCTCATCACTATAAGCCTTGCAAGCAATGTGACTAAAGAGTTAGTTACGGGATGATGCATTACGGAACGAGTAAAGATACTTGTCGGTAATGAGATTGAACTAGGTATGAGGATACTGTCGATCGAATCTCGGGCAAGTAACATACCGTTGACAAAGGGAACAACATATGTTGTTATGCGGTTTGACCGATAAAGATCTTCATAGAATATGTAGGAGCCAATATGAGCATCTAGTTTCCGCTATTGGTTATTGACCGGATATGTGTCTCGGTCATGTCTACATAGTTCTTGAACCCGTAGGGTCTGCACGCTTAACGTTCGATGATGATTTGTATTATGAGCTATGTGATTTGATGTACTGAAGGTTGTTCGGAATCCCGGATGAGATCACAGACATGACGAGGAGTCTCAAGATGGTTGAGACGTAAAGATCAATATATTGGAAGGCTATATTCGGACATCGGAAAGGTTCCGAGTGATTCGGGTATTTTTCGGAGTACCGAAGAGTTACGGGAATTCGCCAGGGGAAGTAGTGGGCCTTAATGGGCCATACGGGAAAGGGGAGAAGGGCCTCAAGGGGTGGCCTCGCGCCCCCCACGGAAAGTCCAAATTGGACTAGGGAGGGGCGGCACCCCCCTCTCTTTCCTTCTCCCTTTCCTACTCCTTCCCTCGCTCCCCTCTTGGAAAAGGAAGGGGACTCCAACTAGGATTGGGAATCCTAGTTGGACTCCGCCTATAGGCGCGCCCCTCCTAGGTCGGCCTCCTCTTCCCCCCTCCTTTATATACGTGGGCAGGGGGGCACCCCAAAGGCACTCCAAGATTTGTCTTAGCCGTGTGCGGTGCCCCCCTCCACAGTTTTCCACCTCAGTCATATTGTCGTAGTGCTTAGGCGAAACCCTGCTTTGGTAACTTCATCATCACCGCCACCACGCCGTCGTGCTGATGAAACTCTCCCTCGGCCTCAACTGGATCAAGAGTTCGAGGGATGTCACCGAGCTGAACGTGTGCAGATCGCGGAGGTGACATGCGTTCGGTACTTGGATCGGTTGGATCGCGAAGACATTCGACTACATCAACCGCGTTACTTAACGCTTCCCCTTTCGGTCTACGAGGGTACGTAGACATACTCTTCCCTCTCATTGTTGTGCATCTCCTAGATAGATCTTGCATGATCGTAGGAATTTTTTTGAAATACTGCGTCCCCCAACAAGTAGCTATCTGTTTGATCTCTCTCTCTCTCTCTCTCTCTCTCTCTCTCTCTCTCTCTCTCTCTCTCTCGTGTTCATGACCCAGCATGATCTTAATGTAACAAACTTGCGGATGCCTGTGGTGACATTGGGGTGATCTAGGCACATAGGTTGATACACGTTTTTGTCCTGCGTTCTCCAATAGAAACTTTGGAGTGATTCTTTGTCACACTTTGAGGGATTGTTATATGAACTTTGTTAGCATTGTTGAGAGATTGAACTAGTGAAGGTATGAACTCTAGGACTTGTCCCTAAGCATTGCAATACAGTTTTTGCTCATTTTTGTTACATGTTACCTTGCTGTTTTTATTATTTGAGATTACAAAAACCTATATCTACTATCCATACTACACTTGTATCACCATCTCTTCGCCGAACTAGTGCACTTATACAATTTAGCATTGTATTGGGTGTGTTGGGACACAAGAGATTCCTTGTATATGATTGTGTTGGGGAATGCAGTATTTCAAAAAAAATCCTATGATCGCACAAGATCTATCTAGGAGATGCATAGCAACGAGAGGGGAGAATGTGTCTATGTACCCTCGTAGACCGAAAGCGGAAGCGTTTATCAACGCGGTTGATGTAGTCTTACACCTTCATGATCCGTCCCGATCAAGTACCGAACGTACGGCACCTTCGCGTTCAGCACAAGTTCAGCTCGATGACGTCCTCACCTTCTTGATCCAGCAAGAGGGGAGAAGTAGTAGATGAGTTCCAGCAGCACGGCGGCGTGGTGACGGTGTTAGCGAAGAACAATCTCCGCAGGGCTTCGCCTAAGCACTACGAAACCGGCACACGGCTTGGTGTTTCTTGATGTGTCTTGGGTGCTAGCCCTACCCCTCTATTTATATGTTGAGCCTTGGGGTCGAAACTTGGAGTAAAAGCCTACACAAAGTCGGTTTCACCCGAAAGGCAAGAGTCCTTCTCGGACTCCAGGACCAGACGCCGGGGTTCCCGGCGTCTGGACCCAGATGCCAGGGACCCTGGCATCTGGCCCCTGGACTCCGCAAAACTTCCTTTTGCGCTTTCCAAAAACCTTGTGGGCTTTCCCATTTGGCCCAAACTCATACCCTAACATTCCGGGAAACATCCGGAACCCCTTCCGGTGAATTCCAAAACCCTTCCGGAGACCAAACACTATTATCCCATATATCGATCTTTATATCCGGACCATTCCGGAGTTCCTCGTCATGTCCGTGATATCATCCAGGACTCCGAACAACATTCGGTCATCAACATACATAACTCATATAATACTATATCGTCAACGAACGTTAAGCGTGCGGACCCTACGGGTTCGAGAACTATGTAGACATGACTGAGACATCTCTCTAGTCAATAACCAATAGCGGAACCTGGATGCCCATATTGGCTCCTACATATTCTACGAAGATCTTTATCGGTCGAACCGCATAACAACATACGTTGTTCCCTTTGTCATCGGTATGTTACTTGCCCGAGATTCGATCATCGGTATCATCATACCTAGTTCAATCTCGTTACCGGCAAGTCTCTTTACTCGTTCCATAATGCAACATCCCGCAACTAACTTATTAGTCACATTGCTTGCAAGGCTTATAGTGATGTGCATTACCGAGAGGGCCCAGAGATACCTCTCCGACTATCGGAGTGACAAATCCTAATCTCGATCTATGCCAACTCAACAAACACCATCGGAGACACCTGTAGAGCATCTTTATAATCACCCAGTTACGTTGTGACGTTTGATAGCACACTAAGTGTTCCTCCGGTATTTGGGAGTTGCATAATCTCATAGTCGTAGGAACATGTATAAGTTATGAAGAAAGCAATAGCAATAAACTAAACGATCATAGTGCTAAGCTAATGGATGGGTCAAGTCAATCACATCATTCTCTAATGATGTGATCCCGTTCATCAAATGACAATCATGTCTATGGCTAGGAAACTTAACCATCTTTGATTAACGAGCTAGTCAAGTAGAGGCATACTAGTGACACTCTGTTTATCTATGTATTTATACATGTACTAAGTTTCCAGTTAATACAATTCTAGCATGAATAATAAACATTTATCATGATATAAGGAAATATAAATAACAACTTTATTATTGCCTCGAGGGCATATTTCCTTCAGTTTGCAGGGTTGTTTGAGACAGACCATCTTCATCCTAAGACTCACATGGATTGATAAACTTTAGGCCATCCACTAGAGGGAAATTTGCTATTGTCCTACAAAAGTCTATGCTTGGAGGCCCAACAGAGTCTACAAGAAGAAAGGTTGCGTAATAGACATCATATAGTCATACGTGCTTGCGGTAAGAACTTGCGTAACATCTTTTGTCCTACCTCCCGTGGCAGCGGGGTCCTAATGGAAACTAACAGTAATTAAGCCGCTCCTTTTAATATAGAACCGGGACAAAGAATTAACACATGGTGAATACACGAACTCCTCAAGTTAAAGTCATCCCCGTTGATATCCCAAACATTATGTGTGACAACCCGGTCCCGGTAGGGACCCGAATCTCTGCGCTTCATGTGCTAATCCCTGGATCGTCAATTGCTGGCATGCACAAGTCACGAAGAAATACTAGGAAATAACACATGTCATAGCATTACATCGTAGATCCAGTCTTTCACAATATAAACCTACTTAGCTCACGGGCTAGCATTCAACTCAATCATGCAGCGAAAATAATATTCTAGTCTTGTGGTCTCCACCCACTCACAGGCAGCAGTTGAGTATAGCGTCGTAACCCTACTTCGTATCTCTCCCTTGACACGGAATCATGCAACATGATACGTTCCAACCATGAGGGTCAATACATTGAATGCATTGGCAAGCTACAAACTTTGAAGTAGCAACCCTACGAGTGTTCAACATGTCCACGGAAGTGTGGTTCTTTTTATTTTATGAAAACTTATTTGTCTCGTTCCTACTTACTAGTCAAGATATTTCAACCATTGTTGCCTTATGAACGGCTTAGGTCTTCTCCAATTGGTTTACTATGAGAGCCCCTCAGGATTCATGGTTACCCAAACATTGCCACGAGAGCCCCCCGGGATCGTGGTCAAACAAACACTACCAAAGAGACTCTAGGGATCACGATTAACAAGCATTACCACGAGAGCCCCTCAGGATCCTGGTTAATCAAACATGTCCATGATAGCCCCTAGGGATCATGGTTAACAAGCACTGCCTCGAGAGCCCCTCGGGATCATGGTTTCTCAATCACAACATGGTTTGACGTTCTTGTCCATGATTCACACAAAAGACCAACGACTAAGCTTGCCGCACACGGGCGCTCGGAACAATCACTATAGCATTATTACGTTAGCGTGTCATGCAGGTATACTATACCACGTACTATCATATACTTTGACACATACAACATCATATACTGTACCATGTACTATAGCATTTAAAACTTTGATTTATTTGAACACATTTGAAAAAATCAAGAATAGATTTGAAAAATGTGAACAAATTTTAAATTCCAATTAGTTATTGAAAAAGAATGAAACGATTGAAACTCTGAACAATTTCTGTAAATTGTGGATTTTTTAAATACAAAAAATTGTTGAGCATTTTCAACCAAAATTTGAAATTATGAACATTTTTCAAAAAATGAATAAAAATTAAATGCTAAACTTTTTATAAAAGTGAATTTTATTTTGAATTTCGAATATTTTTTGTATTTTTTAATATGTTTTGAAAATTTGATTTTTTTAAGTGAACAAATTTTAAAATTCCAAACCTTTCTAGAATGTGATTTTTAAATATATGTGTGTGTTGCTAAAAATGTCCCAACACAGTTGCTCGATAGATCGACTGTGCGTGTGTGAACCGGCGACACCTTGATGCAAATGGCATTATATAGGATTTTGTCAGTCCAAACACTCCATTGACGATTGTGCAGGGTCAGTTTCTGCAATAGATCTATGTAATAATCAAATGACTTGATTTAGGCTCCCAAAGCCTGATGAGTACCATGTGGCAATCAAACAAGCCCTAAACAAAGCCGATCAATAGAAAAGGGAGTAACTAGCTGACAGGTACCCCTTGGGGCAATCGCAACTGCCACTTTTCTGGCTCATGAGCACGCCAAGTGATGCGCGACGCAACCATGTGTCATCTCTGTGCGCACCATCGAGTTTTTTTCCTTTCTGCACATGTTTTTCAGTTCTGTTAGGGTTTTCCCCCCTTTTTACTTTTTGGTTTTTGACTAAATCTGTGTCACAGCAACGGGCATACCTCACTGGGCATTTAAGCACAAACCGTCAGTGTCCAAACAAGAAGAGAGTAAGCTGCAGGAAACGACACATCAGAGCTAAAGAAGCAGCGAGCTTGCGGCGAACAACAGGGAAACATAGCATGCGCGAATGCGAGGGATATGGCCTTGGTGCTCACTGAGCTGCCACGGATCTGTTGTCGGGAAGGGGAACCCTTTCCTCTCCCACCCAGGCTCAAGGGAGACGAGCACCGGCGAACAGGGGACGGCCAGCAAGCACCAAACAGAGAATGGCAAGCCCGGCATCGCTGGAACCCAAGTTGTCACACGGACCCCCGCTGCAATCACAAACCTCGTATCTATCACCACACACCTACAACCTCCTAACCAGACGCCCCCTCTAGGGAGGTTACCACGCCGAGCACCGTCGCCGCCGCCGAATCCGCATGGGATTACAGGAGTTAACCTTGGAACAGAGGGGAAAGGGTGGGTAGAGGGGATCTCGACGGTGCCTTCAAGAAGGGGAGCCGCACCCGCGGGCCTAGCCACCGCCGTGGTCGGAGACACCAACCAGGGATTTCTCCTGGTCCCGACAAACACCACCGCAACCAACCACCAACGGACCGGTGAAGAAGCATCGGCGCTACCATAGGTTGGGAGCGGGCTAGAGGGAAGAGGAGAAGCAACCTTCAAATCTGAGATCAGAGGGCCACCGGAGCAGCCCACCGACCACGCACCGTGTCCACCGTCGATTCTCCGCCCGCACGGCCGAGGACGATGACCCACACCCGCGGGCGCGCCTGCCACCCAGGCGCCACCGCCTTGCCAGATCCGGGGCCGCCGCCCCGGCTACCTAGGCCCTCCACGTAGGTGAAGCCGCCAGATCCCCGCCGCCACCTTCATCGGTGTCGCGCGCATGCCAGAAGGCACCTCGGGCGGCGGCAGGGGGTAGGGAAAGGGGAGGGAGGGGTGGCGGCTGCGGTTAGGGAAACCCTTGAGTCGCCTCAGAGGAGACGACGCGGGGGCAGGGGGGTCTACTCTCAACACATGCCTGTTTACGTTGTCAACTTTTTTGTTTTTCATTTTATTTTCAAATTTTATTTTTCAAAATAAAAGTTTTTCATACCGGGATCTAGTTTGTAAGATCTTGATGCGAGAGATCCAACAATGAAAAGAATTTATGATTTAGACGTATAATTTAAGACATAAACCATTTTGAACCTATGAAAAAAGAGAAAACTCTCGGGTTGAACAAATGACGCACATGTATTGTGTCACTTGTCAGCTCCAGAAAATATGAAGAATAACCTTTGCCGTAAGGGTTAGAGCATCTCCAGCCGCGCCCCCAACAGGCCTCCCAGGCGACTTTTTCTGCGCCGGGGCCAAAAAAATGTCCCAGTCGCGCCCCCAGGACGCCAAAATTCGCTGGCCCGACCCGTTTTTGGGCCCGGCGATCGCAGGCCGAACCCGGTGCATTGGGGGCGCTCGGGGCTCCGGCGCAAGGAAAAACACGTCTGACCCACACCGTCGGGCGAAAAGTCATGTCTATCTTCCAGATTTGCCTCCCACCCCCTGCGCGCTCAGCCGCCAACCGGCTGATCCCGTCGCCGCCCACCGCCCGCCACCGCTAGATAGCCCATCCCAGCCGGAAAAAAGCAGAGGTTTCGCCGAGGCAGCCTCTCCACCACCGGCTGGGCGATTTTTCCAGCGTTTCCGGCCGTGGAGGGGCAGTGTAGTGGCGGGTACGCGCCCACCGCGCCCGCAAGGTGTTCGGTGATTTGCCTGCCTCGGCAATGAATTCGAACGATAAGGAAGCGCTCGCCACGCTGCTAGAGGAGGAAGCCGCGGCCGACGTCTAGGAAGAGGAACATCTCATGGTCCTCGCCGCCCTCGCCGGCCTGCTGGCGAGCAATAAAAAGCCGCGACGAGGTGGCTCGGCGCCGGGGCGGATGAAAGCAAAGAACCACCATCGTCTCGAAGGCTACTGCATGCTCTACTCCGACTACTTCGCCGACGCTCCACTGCACGGCGACAAAACATTTCGGCGCCGTTATCGGATGAGCCAAAAGCTTTTCCTCAGGATTGTGAATTCCATCTGGGAGTTCGACAGCTACTTCAAGTGCAAGAAGGATTGCACCGGCAAACTTGGATTCACCTCAATCTAGAAGTGCACGACAGCGATGAGGATGCTTGCATACGGAGCTCCTGATGATTCACTCGACGACCATGGGCGCATGGCCGAGTCCATCACCATTGAGTGTTTCTACAAGTTCTGTCGGGTAGTGGTGGCGGTGTTTGGACCGCAATACTTGCGAACACCCAATGCGGAAGACACTGCTCGGATCCTAGCACAGAACGCAGCAAGAGGATTTCCTGGGATGCTTGAAAGCATTGACTGCATGCATTGGAAATCGTAGAACTGCCCATTTGCTTGGCAGGGGATGTACAAAGGCGTCAAAGGCGGTTGCAGTGTGGTACTTGAGGCGGTGGCCACACAGGACCTCTGGATTTGAAACTCCTTCTTTGGTATGCCAGGAACTCACAATGACATCAACGTGCTACAGTGCTTCCCTGTCTTTGCCAAGCTTGTTGAAGGTCATTCTCCTCCGGTGAACTTCGAGGTCAATGGGCGGCACTACAACAAGGGGTACTACCTAGCTGATGGCATCTATCCAAGATGGTCTACATTTGTGAAGACTATCTCAAACACTGTGCCAGGAGGCAAGAAGTCCCACTTTGCCAAGGTGCAGGAGGCTTGCAGGAAGGATATGGAGCGGATATTTGGTGTGCTCCAATCTCGATTTACCGTTGTCCGGTACCCTACTCAGACCTGGTCGAAGATCAAATGTGGGAGATCATGACTTGCTGTGTCATCTTGCACAACATGATCATCGAGAGCAAGCAGGAAGAGCCAGTGTTTGACACTGAACCATACTACATGCAGTGTCCTCTAGCCGAAGTTGATTACCAGCTACCGACAACCTGGACTGCCTACCTCAGTATGCGTCAGGAGATCCGAGACCCATAGATGCATCATCAACTGCAGCAGGATCTGGTGGAGCACCCATGGATGATCAAGGGCGACGCCTAACTCGACGTGTGTTGAAATATGGAGTTTTTATTTGTTGAACTATATAATTTGTATTGAACTATTTGTCGTTGCACTATTTGTTGAATTATTTGATTTTCTGTGATGAACTATGTGATAAAAAATTTATTTATGTTGACAATTCAACACCGAACCACGCCGAATATAAGCCGTTTCTCGCCGATATCGGGCCATTTTCTATTTATCTGGGCCGAAAAGCAGCCGCGAATGGGCCGATATCGGCGCCTGAGAGCGACAGCTGGATGCCCAACCACCCCTAGCGCCCATTCTACCGCCGGCTCGCCCTCAGGCGGCGATTTTTATGCCTCCTCCGGGGGGACGGACGGCTGGAGATGCTCTTACCCGCGTTTGGTTGGAAAAACAGGAGCCCACGCTCGGGGACACGGACTGTTTGTTGGACACGCCGGTGAAGAAACGCGTGGCGTACCGCGCGGAAGCAACGAGCTGGCACGTTCACGGCTTCACGCGTCTCCCGCAAACTTTGCTACGCTCTTGCTGTCGCGCGCGGCGAAGCATTCACACTCCATGCGTAGGCATCGTTACGCGTTGAACGGCCAGGCGGTAGCAGGCAGGCGGGCAGCTGGGACACGGACCCGCAGGGAAAGGGTCGCAAGTCAGCGGTCAAAGTTACGCGCCTCTCGCGCTCTTCCCTCTTCCTTCCCTTGATCCAAGACCATCTTGAGATCTCCCAGCTTACCTTTTTCTTTTCTATACTAGGAATCTAGGACTACGCTACACTGTACTATAGTATCCTACTAATTCCTGTGAGATGATAAAGTGTGACTGATCACTGATGTCTGATGAGCCAAACATCTCAAGAAAAAGCTATCGAAGCATGCAGCAGGGTGCTGGAAAACAATTCGCACGTATATATGTGGTGTACATCACATTACAAGCAGGAGTATATCAGCAATATATGTTACAATAATTTACACTAGCATACCCGAGAGAAAATCATTGTGGAGGCACGCTAGACCTAGCTACAAAGAACAAATGAAACAATCTAGTATACGACTGGTCAACCAGTCGGTTGCTCAGAGCCTAAACGAGCTAGCACAAGAGAAGAAGAAGAAGAAGAAAAGATCGACCGGCATCAGAGAAGAGCCGAGCAGAGCAAGCCGCCGGATCGTCAGCTCTTGATGTCGTTGGTTCGTTTGCTGGGGCCCGACGGCGGCGCTCTCGACCTGGGCTTCATGCCGAGCAGCGCCTCGACCCGCTTCCCGACCGGCACGACCTCCTCCGCGTCCCTCGTCAAGGCCGCGGCGGGGAGGGCGATCGTCCGCACGGCCGCGGCGGCCACACCCCCACCGCCGCCAGCTGCCGGTTGCCGCAGGGGCCTGGTGCCGCCGGAGCGCCGCGCGAAGACGGTGAGGAGGAGCAGCAGCACGAGGAGGCAGAGGAATCGAGAAGGGCGGCTGTTGCTCAGCGTCATCGCGTGCGCCGTTGATCTTGTGCGACGAGAAGAGGAGAAGTTGATCTGATTCGGAGGTTGTTTGTGTGGATCACGACCGGAATGGTGCGACCGACGGAGCACGGAGAGGGTTGATATATATAGAGAGAGGCGACGCGGTGGGAGGAGACAAACTTGGAGGGCAAGTCAAATAGGGAGGAATGTGTGTGCGCGCGCGACGAGGAGGAGGGCGGGATGGGATGTCGTGTGCTTTTGGTCAACCAAATCCAGATCGAAGCTGCTCCAAAACTCTCGAGCAATTGCATGGCTACTAGTTTAGCATTTCCTTCGTTCGGACGGAAGATGCATCCGAGTTATGATTAGCTGAAAGAAGTACGGAAAAGGAGAGGCCGCGACGACGGTGCAGACGTGTGAGGGAAGGTAGATGGAGTATGACTTTGGTTAAGTTATTTAAGTGGCGCCGCGTGTGTGCGTGCATTGAAGTTGGCGCGTCATGCACCGCGCTACCGGCGACAAGGACGCGTATTGGCTTGCTTGCTTGCCTGTCTGTCCGTCCGCATATCCATCTGGAGGCAGCTCAACTTGCCGCGGGTCCAAATGGAGATGAAAGTTCACAACTTTAACTGTATGCACACAGCAAAAAGGTTCATCAAAAGTGCCATGGCACTGAAGGAACAGACGCGCGCGCGCGCGTGTGTTCTGATTATCTCTGTGGATTCCTGGTAACACTGCACACTCTTTTACTAGCTAGCTCTACCCATTTAGCTAGGTTGATGATGAAGATATTGTGCAACGTACGTCTAGAAATTTAGACCGTGTTGAGTGGGGAGGGGCCGAGCAAAGACGGTGGAATGGATAGCGGTGGATGTGTGGGTGTGGAGTCAACTGCAGGTAGCTGGCACCTGCTATGTGAATGCTTCCGGTTCCGGTCAAAGCTGACTAACTTCTGCGTGGAAAGAGAGAGCCTGCAAGTGTGCCTACCTAGTTGTATAATAAACTGATTTTCCACTTAACTATGAGTCCAGGCATAGACCTAGCCGAGACATGCACGCTAGTACTCCCTCCGTCCCAACAAAGTCAACACTGATACCTGTGTCGCAACAGATTTCCAAAGCGTGTACCGGAAGAGCATGTAAACTAATGTTGGGTTTCAATTAATTACAATTCACAAGTGCTGGCGCTCCACCATCGCCCTAGTCTCGTGGTCTTTGTGGCTCCAGCGCAATGAGCGCGTCTTCAGCAAAAAATCGTGCCCTGCTGCGACGCATTCATTTATTTTTAAAAGAGAGCTCCTTTTCGATTTTCATCAACAAAAAATAACAGTGTCTTACATACTACTATTCCGTCTCATAATGTAAGACTTTTTTTGATACTAGTGGGACCAAGGGAGTATTAAAGACCACTACAAGCTACTCCCTCCGTTCCAAAATAGATGACTCAACTTTGTACTAAAGTTAGTACAAAGTTGAGGCATCTATTTCGGAACGGAGGGAGTAGTACACTGCCAAAATATAAGCAGCTACAGAATGCACAATGCGTTGCATCCCTCCTGAGAAGTCCCACACGTCGGGCTCTCCAGGCAAAAGGATGTTATTACAGCACAAAATGCGGCCAAGGTTTAACCAAGTGCAGAGGCAAATTTTCGTGTTTTGACCCTTTTGTGAAACCTATTCGAGATTTGACCTTAGTTTAAATTTTTTTCGAGATCTGACCCTTTTGCTACCGCTAGAGCCCATGGCGGTAGGGTCTAACAGCCTACCGCCAGGGACTTTGGCGGTAGGAAACATCGCTACCGCCAACCGGGCTGGCGGTAGCCTGCACAACCCTACCGCCAAGGTGCTTAACGGTAGGCACGAGCAAGCATTGTATTCAATACTTAGAAGTTTTTTGGCGGTAGGGCATGCAACCCTATCGCCAGGGACCTTGGCGGTAGGCTGTTATACCCTACCGCCATGGTCCCTGGTGGTAGCAAAAGGGTCAGATCTTGGATTTTTTTTCAAACTAGGGTCAAATCTCGAATAGGTTTCGAAAAAGGGTCAAAACATGAAATTTAGCCAAGTGCAAATACATCTTGGGAAAGCAGTAAATAGGTCTAAGCAACTAGGCAGCATGTGAGGCGTAAGTAGAGCAAGATCTCTAGGGCAGCCCTTCATCGAGCAATGATCTTGTGAGTCATCTTCCACCCTGTCGCTCTGAAGACCTCCCCTGCTATCATCTCAGCCTTTTTACGCCCTCCATTATTGTTCTTCGTCTTTCTGGGTTTATTTGCAAAACGAGCCAATCGTGCAACATTTAAATGATCAGATTGATAGGCATACAAGGGTCAGAGACCTTGTTATTATCAAAAACCATGTTGCGATGTATTCATTAAGTTTTTTTCTTTCAAAATGATAGGAGTTCTACATTTATTAAGAAGAATTGCTCTGTTAATTAAAGAAAACCAAGCAAAAACCAGATATAAAAGGGTCGAAAGCCGACTTTAGGACACACTCGGACAAGCCCAGACTAGTCGAGGGTGTGCTGAACACCACAACAAACACCAACAAAAACAAACACACAACAACATGAGGCCCCGCTCCACCAAGCAAGCCAGTCTCCCACCACTGCTAGAAAGAGTAAGTCGAGACAACTATGGGAGGAGCTTGTTGAACGAAATATGCCCTAAAGGCAATAATAAAGTTGTTATTTATATTTCCTTATATCATGATAAATGTTTATTATTCATGCCAGAATTGTATTAATCATAAACTTGATACATGTGTGAATACATAGACAAAACAGAGTGTCCCTAGTATGCCTCTACTTGACTAGCTCGTTAATCAAAGATGGTTAAGTTTCCTAACCATAGACATGTGTTGTCATTTGATGAACGGGGTCACATCATTAAAGAATGATGTGATGGACAAGACCCATCCGTTAGCTTAGCATTATGATCGTTAAGTTTTATTGCTATTGCTTTCTTCATGACTTATACATATTCCTTTGACTATGAGATTATGCAACTCCCGAATACCGGAGGAACACCTTGTGTGCTATCAAACATCACAACGTAACTGGGTGATTATAAAGATGCTCTACAGGTGTCTCCAAAGGTGTTTGTTGGGTTGGCATAAATCGATATTAGGATTTGTCACTCCGAGTATCGGAGAGGTATCTCTGGGCCTTCTCTGTAATGCACATCATAATAAGCCTTGTAAGCAATATGACTAATGAGTTAGTTGTGGGATGATGCATTACGGAACAAGTAAAGAGACTTGCCGATAACGAGATTGAACTAGGTATGGAGATACCGACGATCGAATCTCGGGCAAGTAACATACCGATGGCAAAGGGAATAACGTATGTTTTTACGCGGTTTGACCGATAAAGATCTTCGAAGAATATGTAGGAACCAGTATGAGCATCCAGGTTTCGCTATTGGTTATTGACCGGAGATGTGTCTCGGTCATGTCTACACAGTTCTCGAACCCGTAGGGTCCGCACGCTTAACGTTCGATGACGATTTGTATTATGAGTTATGTGATTTGATGACCGAAGTTTGTTCAGTGTCCCGGATGAGATCACAGAAATGATGAGAGTCTCGAAATGGTCAAGAGTAAAGATTCATATATTGGAAGTCTATATTCGGACATCGAAAAGGTTCCGAGTGATTCGGGTATTTTTCAGAGTACCGAGGAGTTACGGGAATTCAACAGGAGAAGTAATAGGCCTTATTGGGCCACACGAGAAAAGAGGAGGCAGGCCAAGGGGAGGTGGCGCCCCCCATGGGTCTGAATTGGACTAGGGGAAGGGGGCGACGCCCCCCTTGCCTTTTCCTACTCCCTCTCTCTTTCCCTCTTTCCTTCTCTCCTACTCCGAAAAGGAAAGGGATTCCTACTAGGACTTGGAAGTCCTAGTAGGACTCCATACTCTTGGCGCGCCCCTAAGGGGCCGGCCTCTCTCCCTCCCTCCTTTATATACGTGGGCAGGGGGCACCCCAAAGAGAGACCAAGTCTTCTCTTAGCCGTGTGCGGTGCTCCCTCCACAGTTACACACCTTGGTCATATCGTTGTAGTGCTTAGGCGAAGCCCTGCGCTGATAACTTCATTATCCCCGTCGCCACGCCATCGTGCTGACGGAACTGTCCTCCGGCCTCAACTGGATTAAGAGTTTGAGGGACGTTATCGAGCTAAACGTGTGCTGAACGCGAAGGTGCCGTACGTTTGGTGCTTGGATCGGTTGGATCGCGAAGGCGTTCGACTACATCAACCGCGTTACTAAACGCTTCCGCTTTCAGTCTGCGAGGGTATGTGGACACACTCTCCCCGCTCGTAGCTATGCATGTCCTAGATAGATCTTGCATGATTGTGGGTAAATTTTTTAAAATACTGCGTTCCCCAACAGTGGTATCATAACCAGGTCTATGAGTAGATGTTATATGCACGAGTAGAACACAATGAGTTGTGAGCAATAATAGTCATGCTGCTTACCAGCAACGTCTTACTTTGATTCGGCGGTATTGTTGGATGAAGCGGTTCGGACCGACATTACATGATCGCGTTCATGAGACTGGTTCTACAGACGTGCTTCGCACACAGGTGGCTAGCGGGTGTACGTTGAAGGAAATATGCCCTAGAGGCAATAATAAAGTTATTATTTATTTCCTTATATCATGATAAATTTTTATTATTCATGCTAGACTTGTATTAATGGAAATATAATACTTGTGTGAATACATAGACAAACAGAGTGTCACTAGCTAGTATGCCTCTACTTGACTAGCTCGTTGATCAAAGATGGTTATGTTTCCTGACCATAGACATGAGTTGTCATTTGATTAACGGAGTCACATCATTAGGAGAATGATGTGATTGACTTGACCCATTCCGTTAGCTTAGCACTTGATCGTTTAGTTTGTTGCTATTGCTTTCTTCATGAATTATACATGTTCCTATGACTATGAGATTATGCAACTCCCGTTTACTGGAAGAACACTTTGTGTGCTACCAAACGTCACAGCGTAACTGGATGATTATAAAGGTGCTCTACAGGTGTCTCCAAAGGTACTTGTTGGGTTGGCGTATTTCGAGATTAGGATTTGTCACTCCGATTGTCGGAGAGGTATCTCTGGGCCCACTCGGTAATGCACATCACTTAAGCCTTGCAAAGCATTGCAACTAATGATTTAGTTGTGGGATGATGTATTACGAAACGAGTAAAGAGACTTGCCGGTAACGAGATTGAACTAGGTATTGAGATACCGACGATCGAATCTCGGGCAAGTAACATACCGATGACAAAGGGAACAACGTATGTTGTTATGCGGTTTGACCGATAAAGATGTTCGTAGAATATGTGGGAGCCAATATGAGCATCCAGGTTCCGCTATTGTTTATTGACCGGAGACGTCTCGGTCATGTCTACATAGTTCTCGAACCCGTAGGGTCCGCACGCTTAAAGTTTCGATGACAGTTATATTATGAGTTTATATGTTTTGATGTACTGAAGATTGTTCAGAGTCCCATATGTGATCACGGACATAACGAGGAGTCTCGAAATGGTCGAGACATGAAGATTGATATATTGGACGACTATATTCGGACACCGGAATGGTTCCGGGGGTTATCGGATATATATCGGAGTACCGGGGGTCACCGGAACCCCCCAGAGGTTATTGGCCTCATGGGCCCAATTAGTGGAAGAGGAGAGGCGGCCAAGGGGCAGCCGCGCACCCCTTGTAACACCCTCATGCGACTATAGCTCCCACGTGTCGAGGCATGACTTAGAGGCATAATCGCATTGAAGGTGTTACAAGTTGGTATCAGAGCTAAACAGATCAAGGACTTAGTTGAATTGCTAAGTCCCTGAAAAAAGAATTAGCAAGTGCACCACTTTGCAAGCTTGCACAAGTCACCACACACATCACAAAAATACATAGGTTGCACCACTGGAAAGATGACAAAACCCTTAACAAAACATATGTAGAACTCATGGGCATAGCATGCACACATTAATCATGGCAAAAATGACAAAAAGCTAAACGGAGTAGCAGATCTAACAATTAACTCAAGTAGCCCTCTTCTAACAACATTTCGGGCATCAAGATGAACTCAAATGAAAATGATGCAATGGAACGAAATGATGTACTCTCTAAGACGAACATTTTGATATGCTATATGCATGAATCGAGATACGAATGCAAAGTTACGGAGCCGTGAACATGAGCACTTGAACTGAAAATCTCCGGGACTTCAAGAAAAAAAACGACCTAGGGTTTCCAGATCTGGATCGGGCGAAACACTGTAGCGGCGGCACGGGCACTGTTCACCGGAGACGGGCAGGGCGGCGACCGGAGGGGGAGATGGCCGGGGCCGACGATGGCGATGGCGGTGGCGGCGCCGGCTCGGGCCGGCCGCGGTGGTGGC
>NC_041388.1:271399735-271403209 GCF_002162155.2 Triticum dicoccoides
CGGCTGGGAGGCGCGGCGGCGGCGGATGGGCTCGCGGGGGCCCCGAGCGGGCCTCGCGGGCCTCGGGCGGCGGCAGGCAGCGGGCGCCATGTGGCGGCTTCAGAGTGGGGTGGCGTCTATGTCCGGCCGGGTCGGACAATGTCCGGCGCGCGGAGATGATTTTTAGGGTTTCGGAGGTAGGAGGAGATCCGAAAATCGGGGGGGTCTTTAAATAGGCATAGAGGGAGTTAGGAGAGTCCAAATGAGGTGCGGTTTTCGGCCACGCGATCGTGATCGAACGCTCTAGATGATGGAGCAGAGTTAGGTGGGTTTTGGGCCAAATTGGAGCAGTGTTGGGCTGCAACACACACGAGGCCTTTTCGGTCCCTCGGTTAACCGTTGGAGTATCAAACGAAGTCCAAATGATACGAAACTTGACAGGCGGTCTACCGGTAGTAAACCAAGGCCGCTTGGCAAGTCTCGATCCAATCCGGAAATGTTTAATCCCCACACACGAAAGAAAGGTAGAAATGACCACCGGAGAAGAACGAAGCGCCGGAATGCAAAATGGACAACGGGGAAAATGCTCGAATGCAAGAGACGAACACGTACGCAGATGCAATGCACATGATGACATGATATGAGATGCATGACAACGACAACAACACACGGAGACAAAGAACCGAACCCGAGGGAATAAAATAACTTAACGCCGGAAATGGCAAGGGTTGGAGTACAAATTGGGAAAGTTACATCCGTGGTGTTACAACACTCCACCACTACGAAAGGATCTCGTCCCGAGATCTAGGACTGAAAGACGCCGGGTACTCAGAACGGAGGTGATCCTCGCGTTCCCAGGTAGCTTCACGGTCGGAATGGTGTGACCACTTGACTTTGAGAAATTTGATTGACTTGTTGTGAGTCTTGCGTTCAGTCTCTTCAAGAATAGCAACTGGGTGCTCACGATAAGAGAGATCTTCTTGGAGCTCAATGTCCTCGAAGTTGACAGTGCGGTCAGGAGTCTTGAAGCACTTTCGGAGCTGAGAGACATGGAACACGTCATGAACATTTGCAAAGTTTGAAGGAAGCTCGAGTTGATAGGCGAGGCCGCCTCTCTTGCTGACAATCTTGAAAGGTCCCACGTATCTAGGGGCAAGCTTCCCTTTGATACCGAAGTGACGAGTACCTTTCATAGGAGAGAGGCGGAGGTAAACATGATCTCCGATCTCGAAAGCCAAAACACGGTGCTTACTATCATAGTAGCTCTTCTGGCGGGATTGGGCTGCTTCGAGGTTATCACGAATGACTTTGCACATTTCTTCTGCTTCTGTGATTAAGTCATTACCCAAAAGCTGACGTTCACCGGTTTCAGACCAGTTGAGAGGGGTACGACACTTCCTGCCATACAGAATTTCAAAAGGGGCCTTGCCCGAACTTGCTTGAAAACTGTTGTTGTAGGAGAATTCAGCATAAGGAAGACAATCCTCCCACTTCATGCCGAAGGAGATCACACAAGCCCTGAGCATATCTTCAAGAATCTGGTTGACACGCTCGACTTGACCGCTAGTTTGAGGATGGAAAGCTGTGTTGAAGCGGACGTTGGTGCCCATGGCCTTCTGGAAAGAATCCCAAAACTTCAATGTAAAGATGCTGCCACGGTCTGAAGAGATCACTTATGGAATACCGTGCAGAGAGACAATACGAGAGGTATAGAGTTCCGCCAATTGAGTTGTAGTGATCGACTCTTTGATAGGCAGAAAGTGAGCCACTTTGGCGAGTTTGTCGATGACAACGAATATAGCATCATTGCCACGCTTGGACTTTGGAAACCCAGTCACGAAGTCCATTTCAGCTGTGGTCAAGCATAACCCCAAGCACGCCAAGGTCAACTTGATGAATGCAGCTCAGGCAGAGGACTCGTCAGATGTGATCATGGGTAACCTTCCTGTTAATGATATTCCAGCTAAAGTACTTTTTGACTCTGGTGCATCGCATTCCTTCATGTCATTCCCATTTGCATCGGAGAACAATTTTAGTACTAAGGCTTTACCTAGAGCTATGCAAGTCGTCTCTCCGGCTAAGCGTCTGAGTTCTAGTTTGATGGTTCCGGATATTTCTATCATGATGGGTGATTTCAAGTTTCTGGCTTCTCCTATGGTTCTTGGTAACTCAGATATTGATCTTATTCTCGAGATGGATTGGCTTTCTAAGCACAAGGCTCAGCTTGATTGTGCAGCCAGGCAGATTCAATTGACTCATTCGTCTAAGAATGTAATTGTCTTTGCCGCTCGGGATAATACCATCCGTCTGTTTTCTCTCAATGAGAAGGGTGAATTGGATGCTATTTCGCAAATTCCAGTCGTTTGCGAATTTAAGACGTCTTTCCAGAAGAGCTTCCAGGAATGCCTCCGCACCGGCCAGTTGAATTCGTTATTGATCTTGAGCCTGGCACGGAACCTGTGTGCAAACGTCCTTACAAGCTCGGACCTGAAGAGTTGAAGGAGATGAAGAAGCAACTCGATATTCAAGAGAAAATGGGTATCATCTGGCCTAGTTCTTCTCCGTGGGGTTGTGGTGTTATTTTTGTGAAGAAGAAGGATGGAACGGACTGACTTTGTGTTGATTACCGTCCATTGAACAAGAAGACCATCAAGAACAAATACCCACTTCCCAACATCAATGAGCTGTTCGAACAACTCAAAGGTGCCCAAGTATTCTCCAAGCTTGATCTTCGTATGGGTTATCATCAGATTCGAATCCGTGAGCAAGATATTCCGAAGACGGCTTTCAGGACAAGCTTTGGTTCATATGAATACACTGTCATGTCTTTTGGCCCCGTCAACGCTCCTCCGTCGTTCTCTCGCATGATGAACTTCATCTTCAACGCCTACACCAATGACTTCGTTTTGGTCTATCTCGACGACATTCTGGTTTTCTCAAAGAATAAGGAAGATCATGCCAAGCACTTGCGTTTGGTTCTTGATAAGCTCAGAGAACATCAGTTCTACGCCAAGTTCTCCAAGTGTGAATTTTGGCTTGATGAGGTTCTTTATCTTGGTCATATCATCTCTGCCAAGGGCATTGCCGTAAATCCTGAGAAGGTGTCTGCAATTGTGAATTGGGAACCTCCTCAGAACGTGAAGCAACTCCGTAGCTTTTCACTCCGCCTGATGAATCCAAGCCGTACGAGGTCTTTTGTGATGCCTCTCTCCAAGGTCTTGGCGCAGTTTTGATGCAAGAGAAGAAAGTCCGTGGGCACGGCTTTCGAAAGTTCAAATCCCTGCAGGGGAGTCCCAACTTAGCCCATGACAAGCTCTCACGGTCAACGAAGGAATAGACCTCCTCCCAAGACGTTCCGATCAGACTCGGTATCTCGGTTCTTCAAGACACTTCGACAGGTTAAAACAAGACCAGCAACACCGCCCGATTGTGCCGACAAATCCCGATAGGAGCCGCACATATCTTGTTCTCAGGGCACACTCAGATGAGACTAGC
>NC_041388.1:271403470-271439552 GCF_002162155.2 Triticum dicoccoides
CGTGTCACATGTTGGGTTCTCTTTTATTTTGGCGCCGTAGTCGGGCCATGAGTGTTTGGTTGATGTAATGTTATTTATGTACTCGATTGACGTGGCGAGTGTAAGCCAACTATGTTATCTCCCCTTTAGTATTTATATTACATGGGATGTTGTGAAGATTGCCTAACTTGCGACATATGCCTTAAATGCGATTATGCCTCTAAGTCGTGCCTCGACACGTGGGAGATATAGTCGCATCGAGGGTGTTACACCCCTCCCCCCAAGTCCGAATTGGATAAGGAGGGGGGCGGTGCCCCCCCTTTCCTTTCCCCTCTCTCTCCTTCCCTCTCCTCTCCTAATCCAACAAGGAAAAGGGAGGGAGTCCTACTCCCGGTGGGAGTAGGACACCTCCTGGTGCGCCCCTCCTGGCCAGCCGCCTCTCCCCCCCTTGCTCCTTTATATACGGGGGCAGGGGCACCCCATAGATACAACAATGGATCTGTTGATCTTTTAGCCGTGTGCGGTGCCCCCCTCCACCATAGTCCACCTCGATAATACTGTAGTGGTGCTTAGGCGAAGCCCAGCGTTGGTAGAACATCATCATCATCACCATGCTGTTGTGCTGATGAAACTCTCCCTCAACACTCGGCTGGATTGAGTTCGAGGGACGTCATCGGGCTGAACGTGTGCTGAACTCGGAGGTGCCGTGTGATCGGTCGGATCGTGAAGACGTATGACTACATCAACTGCGTTGTGCTAATGCTTCCGCTTTCGGTCTACGAGGGTACGTGGATAACACTCTCCCCTCTCGTTGCTATGCATCACCAAGATCTTACGTGTGCGTAGGATTTTTTTTTGAAATTACTACGTTCGCCAACAGTGGCATCCGAGCCTGGTTTTATGCATAGATGTCATATGCACAAGTAGAACACAAGTGAGTTGTGGGCGATATAAGTCATACTACTTACCAGCATGTCATACTTTGGTTCGGCGGTATTGTTGGATGAAGCGGCCCGGACCGACATTACGCGTACACTTACGCGAGACTAGTTCTACCGACGTGCTTTGCACACAGGTGGCTGGCGGGTGTCAGTTTCTCCAACTTTAGTTGAACCGAGTGTGGCTACGCCCGGTCCTTGCGAAGGTTAAAACAACACCAACTTGACAAACTATCGTTGTGGTTTTGATGCGTAGGTAAGACCGGTTCTTGCTCAGCCCGTAGCAGCCACGTAAAACTTGCAACAACAAAGTAGAGGACGTCTAACTTGTTTTTGCAGGGCATGATATGATGTGATATGGTCAAGGCATGATGATATATTTTATTGTATGAGATGATCATGTTTTGTAACCGAGTTATCGGCAACTGGCAGGAGCCATATGGTTGTCGCTTTATTGTATGCAATGCAATCACCCTGTAATGCTTTAGTTTATCACTAAGCGCTAGCGATAGTCGTAGAAGCATAAGATTGGCGAGATGACAACGATGCTACCATGGAGATCAAGGTGTCGCACCGGTGACGATGGTGATCATGATGGTGCTTCAGAGATGGAGATCACAAGCACAAGATGATGATGGCCATATCATATCATTTATATTGATTGCATGTGATGTTTATCTTTTTATGCATCTTATCTTGCTTTGATTGACGGTAGCATTATAAGATGATCCCTCACTAAATTATCAAAGTATAAGTGTTCTCCCTGAGTATGCACCGTTGTGAAAGTTCTTCGTGCTGAGACACCACGTGATGATCGGGTGTGATAGGCTCTACGTTCAAATACAACGGGTGCAAAACAGTTGCACACGCGGAATACTCAGGTTAAACTTGACGAGCCTAGCATATAACAGATATGGCCTCGGAACACGGAGACCGAAAGGTCGAGCGTGATGTTCACCATTGAAACTACTCCATCTCATGTGATGATCGGACATGATTTAGTTGATTTGGATCACGTGATCACTTAGAGGATTAGAGGGATGTCTATCTAAGTGGGAGTTCTTTAATAATATGATTAATTGAACTTAAATTTATCATGAACTTAGTACCTGATAGTATTTTGCTTGTCTATGTTGATTGTAGATAGATGGCCCGTGCTGTTGTTTCGTTGAATTTTAATGCGTTCCTTGAGAAAGCAAAGTTGAAAGATGATGGTAACAATTACACGGACTGGGTCCATAACTTGAGGATTATCCTCATTGCTGCACGGAAGAATTACGTCCTAGAAGCACCGCTAGGTGTACCACGTGCGCCGGCAACTGCAGACATTGTGAATGCCTGGCAGTCACGTGTTGATGACTACTCGATAGTTTAGTGTTCCATGCTTTACGGCTTAGAACCGGGACTTCAACGACGTTTTGAACACCATGGAGCATATGAGATGTTCCAGGAGTTGAAGTTAATATTTCAAGAAAATGCCCGGATTGAGAGATATGAAGTCTCCAATAAGTACTATAGCTGCAAGATGGAGGAGAATAGTTCTCTCAGTGAGCATACACTCAGAATGTCTGGGTACTGCAATCACTTGATTCAACTGGGAGTTAATCTTCCGGATGATAGCGTCATTGACATAATTCTTCAATCACTGCCACCAAGCTACAAGAGCTTCGTGATGAAGTATAACATGCAAGGGATGGATAAGACAATTCCCGAGCTCTTCGCAATGATAAAGGCTGCGGAGCTAGAAATCAAGAAGGAGCATCAAATGTTGATGGTCAATAAGACCACCAGTTTCAAGAAAAAGGGCAAAGGGAAGAAGAAGGGGAACTTCAAGAAGAACGGCAAGCAAGTTGCTGCTCAAGAGAAGAAACCCAAGTCTGGACTTAAGCCTGAGACTGAGTGCTTCTACTGCAAGCAGACTGGTCACTGGAAGCGGAACTGCCCCAAGTATTTGGCGGATAAGAAGGATGGCAAGGTGAACAAAGGTATATGTGATATACATGTTATTGGTGTGTACCTTACTAATGCTCGCAGTAGCACTTGGGTATTTGATACTGGTTCTGTTGCTAATATTTGCAACTCGAAACAGGGGCTACAGATTAAGCGAAGATTGGCTAAGGAGGAGGTGACGATGCGCGTGGGAAATGGTTCCAAAGTCGATGTGATTGCAGTCGGCATGCTACCTCTACATCTACCTTCGAGATTAATATTAGACCTAAATAATTGTTATTTGGTGCCAGCGTTAAGCATGAACATTATATCTGGATCTTGTTTGATGCGAGACGGTTATTCATTTAAATCAGAGAATAATGGTTGTTCTATTTATATGAGTAATATCTTTTACTGTCATGCACCCTTGAAGAGTGGTCTATTTCTATTAAATCTCGATAGTAGTAATACACATATTCATAATATTGAAGCCAAAAGATGCAGAGTTGATAATCATAGTGCAACTTATTTGTGGCACTACCATTTAGGTCATATCGGTATAAAGCGCATGAAGAAACTCCATACTAATGGACTTTTGGAACCACTTGATTATGAATCACTTGGTACTTGCGAATCGTGCCTCATGGGCAAGATGACTAAAACGCCGTTCTCCGGAACTATGGAGCGAGCAACATATTTGTTGGAAATCATACATACAGATGTGTGTGGTCCGATGAATATGGAGGCTCGCCGCGGGTATTGTTATTTTCTCACCTTCACAGATGATTTAAGCATATATGGGTATATCTACTTAATTAAACATAAATCTGAAACATCTGGAAAGTTCAAAGAATTTCAGAGTGAAGTTGAAAATCATTGTAACAAGAAAATAAAGTTTCTATGATCTGATAGTGGAGGAGAATATTTGAGTTATGAATTTGGTCTTCATTTGAAACAATGCGGAATAGTTTCGCAACTCACGCCACCTGGAACACCACAGCGTAATGGTGTGTCCGAACGTCGTAATCGTACTTTACTAGATATGGTGCGATCTATGATGTCTCTTACTGATTTACCGCTATTATTTTGGGGTTATGCTCTAGAGACAGCTGCATTCACATTAAATAGGGCACCATCAAAATCCGTTGAGACGACCCTTATGAACTGTGGTTTGGCAAGAAACCAAACTTGTCGTTTCTTAAAGTTTGGGGCTGCGATGCTTATGTGAAAAAGCTTCAACCTGATAAGCACGAACCCAAATCGGAAAAATGTGTCTTCATAGGATACCCAAAAGAGACAGTTGGGTACACCTTCTATCACATATCCAAAGGAAAGCCTTTTGTTACTAAATTCGGAATCTTTCTAGAGAAGGAGTTTCTCTCAAAAGAAGTGAGTGGGAGGAAAGTAGAACTTGATGAGGTAACTGTACCTGCTCCCTTATTGGAAAGTAGTTCCTCACAAAAACCGGTTTCTTCGACACCTACACCAATTAGTGAGGAAGTTAATGATGATGATCATGAAACTTCAGATCAATTTGTTACTGAACCTCGTAGGTCAACCAGAGTAGGATCCGCACCAGAGTGGTACCGTAATCCTGTTCTGGAAGTTATGTTGCTAGACCATGACGAACCTACGAACTATGAAGAAGCGATGGTAAGCCCAGATTCCGCAAAATGGCTTGAGGCCATGAAATCTGAGATGGTGTAGGATCGAAAGTATGTCGAGAGGGGGGTGGTTAGACTACTTGACCAATTAAAAATCTATCCTTTTCCCAAGTTTAGTCTTTGGCAGATTTTAGCTATCTTAGCACAAGTCAAGCAATCTTAACACAATTCAAGCAAGCATGCAAAGAGTCTATGAGCAGCGGAAAGTAAAGCATGCAACTTGCAAGAATGTAAAGGGAAGGGTTTGGAAAATTCAAACGCAATTGGAGACACGGATGTTTTTGTCGTGGTTCTGATAGGTGGTGCTATCGTACATCTACATTGATGGAGACTTCAACCCACGAAGGGTAACAGTTGCATGAGTCCACGGAGGGCTCCACCCATGAAGGGTCCACGAAGAAGCAACCTTGTCTACCCGATCATGGCCATCGCCCATGAAGGACTTGCCTCACTAGCGGTAGATCTTCACGAAGTAGGCGATCTCCTTGCCCTTACAAACTCCTTGGTTCAACTCCACAATCTTGTCGGAGGCTCCCAAGTGACACCTAGCCAATCTAGGAGACACCACTCTCCAAGAAGTAACAAATGGTGTGTTGATGATGAACTCCTTGCTCTTGTGCTTCAAATGATAGTCTCCCCAACACTCAACTCTCTCTCACAGGATATGGATTTGGTGGAAAGAAAATTTGAGTGGAAAGCAACTTGGGGAAGGCTAGAGATCAAGATTCATATGGTGGGAATGGAATACCTTGGCCTCAACACATGAGTAGGTGGTTCTCTCTCAGAAAATGTGTATTGGAAGTGTAGGTATGTTCTGATGGCTCTCTCCGCGAATGAAGAGTGGGTGGAGGGGTATATATAGCCTCCACACAAAAACTAACCGTTACACACAATTTACCAATCTTGGTGAGACCGAATTGAGAAACTCGGTCGGACCGATTTAGCAAACCTAGTGACCGTTAGGATTTTTGGTGGGACTGAGATGCAACTCGGTAGGACCGATATGGTTAGGGTTAGGGCATAACGTAATCTCGGTGTGACCGATTACACAAACTCAGTGGGACCGATTTTGGTAATAAGCTAACCAGAGAGTTAGTCAGGTAAATTCGGTAGGACCAATTTGCTCATTTCGGTGGGACCGAAATGTTATAAAAGGGAAACAGAGAGTTTACATTGCAATCTCGGTGGGACCGGTCGCTCATCTCAGTAGGACCGAAACGTTACGAAGGGAAATAGAGAGATTACAACCCCATCTCGGTGTGACCGAGATCCCTATCGATGAGACTGATTTGCCTATGGTTTGTGGCAGTGGCTATGACATCTGAACTCGGTGGCGCCGGATAGAAAGAATCGGTGGGGCCGAGTTTGACTTTTGGTTTAGGTCATATGTGGATGTGGCAAGGTAGTTGAGGGTTTTGGAGCATATCACTAAGCACTATGAAGCAAGAACCTCATCACGCAACACCTCATCCCTCCTTGATAGTATTGGCTTTTCCTATAGACTCAATGTGATCTTGGATCACTAAAATATAAAATGTAGAGTCTAGAGCTTTGAGCTTGAGCCAATCTTTTTGTCCTTAGTATTTTGAGGGGTCCACTTTCCTCATCCATGCCATGCCATTCATTGAGCTTTTCTTGAAATATTAATCTTGGAATAATATTAGCTCAATGAGCTATATGTTGTTAGGAATTACCAAAACCACCCAGGGATAGTTGCACTTTCAATCTCCCCATTTTTGGTAATTGATGACAACATATAGATCAAAGCTTCAACGAATGATAATAAGAGTGAAAAACATTGTCGCTTTGAGAAGTATGTGAAAAGCAAGAGCTCCCCCTAAATTTGTGCATAGTTTATGATTTGCTTTGGACTGCAAATGCACAGAGAGTTAGGCTCATGGGTTACTCTTCCATGTCACATACATCTTGGTGGAGCGCTCAAAATGATAATAATTAAATACATGCACTCATCACCAAGCAAGGTGAATGATCATATAGGGATAAAATGATAATGTCATCCAACAAGCATTAATGTAGCATATGATCAAACACACATGATCATCCAAGTATCACATAGACAGAAAGTATCTCAATCAAGCAAATAAAGTTCAACCACCAAAGCAAGAGAGAATAAAAAAGCAACGCACTCTCTTGAAGCCTATGATCTATACATTTTTCTCCCCCTTTGGCAACAAGTTACCAAAAAGTTCATAGAAAATGCATAGCACTAAATCGTCTCTCAGGCTTGGTCTTCAGGTGGTGGTGTCCGGAGAACTCCAAGAACGAAGGCTTCAGTCAATGTAGATGGAGCTGGTGGAGTAGGTGCTGGAGCTGGTGGCACTGAAGTTGTAGCTGGTGCAGATGAAGTTGCTCTGGTGTGTGGAACAGGCACTGCAGCAGATCTTTGTCCTCTGGGCACTCTAGCAAAAGCATCACTGGTAGACTTGCCCTTCCTCTCCTGTATATCATCCTGAAGTTGCTCCACAACAGACTGGATCTCAGTTACCTTCACATCCATGTGATAGAACTTCTGCTCCACGATCCTTTCCAAGCTCTCCTGGTTTTGAGTCAGGGTGGTCAGCCCTTTCTCAATCCTTAGAGTGGATGCAATCAAGTAGCCAAGCTGATCTTGCTTGCTCTTCAGAAGATACTGAGATGCCTCTTCCATGGTTGGCATCTTTGCAACTTTCTCAGCCTTTGCCTTCTCCCTCTTTGCTTGAGCATGCACAAAAGATGGTTCATCCTCATTCATAACCACTTGGTTGTCCTCAAAGTCTGGATAGATAGGCATGTGCTCCTTTTCCAACAAGTATGTGCCAGTGCCCATCTTGGAGTTAATCAACTCCTGGATTTGTGGTGCATATCCACAACTTCTCTTTTGGTCAGCAGTTGTCCTCTTGATAGTTTCAACTATAAGACTCATGACCTTGAACTTTTGTGGCACATCAAATATATGTAGCAGATTGATGGAGTGGCCTCTGAGCATTCTGTGATCACCGGACTTGGGCAGAAGAGTGTGCCTGAGGATCCAATTGATAGTAGGCAGTCCTGACAGCAGGTGTTTCACTGATCCAAATTGGTGAGTCTCAAGATCTGCATCAGGAATCTCCTTGTACATGCTAGCCATGGAGTTGTGATCCTTCTTCTTCTTCTTGGCATAGACATCCAAGTCATCTTCATTCTCCTCAGGAGCATTGATCAATTGAGCCCATTCTGCTACTGTTGACTGGTATCTAGTGCCTTCAGACATCCAGACTATCTTGCCATCTGGGTAGAAGTGAGCTGTGGAGTAGAACTGCATGATAAGCTCATCATTCCACTTTGGGAGCTTCTGAGCCACAAACTCATCAACTCCACAAGCCTTGAAACTATCATATACTCCTGGATAGTGTTCTTCATTCTCCTTGACGTACTCCCGGTTGACCCATCTCATGTCACATACTACTGGGTTCTTGTCAAGCAACATTGTCTCATAAAAATCTTGTTGTTCTTTGGTATGAAACCTGTAGTCCATAGTAGTTCTCCTTCTGGTGGAATATGGATCTGACTCTCTCCATAGCCTCAATCATGAGTCCTTCCTAATCTTCGTACAGGATGAGAATCATTATGATATGGAATTTTTGGCTTTAACTTCCTCAAAACATGTGTCTCATCATCTTATTCTTCAGCAACAGTTTCAGGCACTTGGGCCTTGTTTTTCTCAGCAGCTGGAATGTTCCTGGTACTCCTCTTGGGTGCAGTTTTGGGTTTTGGAGCAGCTGGCTTGGGAGCTTCTTTGGGCTTAGATGAAGCAGCCCCTGATCTTATGGCATCTCCCATAAGTTTCTATGCCTTAGGTGCTGGTGCAGCATCTTCTTCCTCTTTCTCTTCAGAGTCACTCATCATAGATGGCTTTCCAATTACTCTGGCCATGGTCTTCTTGACCCTCTCTTTCCTCTTCTTCTCTTCCACAAACTATTCTTTGGGTGCAGATCCCAAAGTTTCTTGAGTGGATGTTCTGGCCTTTGACATAGGAACTCTCTTGGCAGGAACCTTTGTCTTTATTCCTGGCTTAGTGGTAGCAGCTGTGCCATATTCCTTTTTGAGAACTTTCCTCTTTGAGGTGGCCTCTTCCTCAACAGCCACGTAGTCCTCATCCTCAGAATCAGAAGTTTTCTTCTTTCTGGCCCTGGTGGCAGCTTTTGGCAAGTTGCTGGGTGTGCTCCTGCTTCCATCATCTGAGCTGCTAGAGGGACTAGTGCCCTCACTCATGTGAACCTGCTCCTCTGACTTGTTCTGACTGTCACTTTGATCAGACATAATGCAATCTCTGACAGCTGACCCTGTGAATAGATTATAGATGAGGTAGAGTGGATGAGCATCACAAAATACAGAGGTTTTTGCAAAAGAATGAATCAAAAACTTAGTTTTAGTTTTCCTCAGAAAGCATTTCGGATCAACCGATTTGTAAACTCGGTGATACCGAAGCAGCTGTTGGAACCTAAACTAGTGAACTCGGTCAGACCGAGTCACAGTTTGATGGCACCAAGACTGCTAGGGTTTCACAAAGTCCTAAACTCGGTCACACCGATTTTCAACTCTCGGTCAGACCGAGAATCACATGTGCAATGGCTTGAGCTGAATCGGTGGTACCGAGTTCCACAACTCGGTTGGTCCGAGATGGTTTCGGCGGAAACCTAACCCTAAATTTTCAAATCATCTCTAATCTACGGAGTGTTTTTGACTGGATAAGATAGTTTCAATCGTGGCAAGATTCATGGTGAACACAATGTTCTAGGAATCAGATAAGGATAGCACAATGATCAAGTTCATACCCTAGTTCAGCGATGAACTCGGTACGGCGGCAACGGCGGGGATGATTCCTGTTGACAGCGGCGGAGACCGGCGGCATGAGGCAACTGGCGATGAGGAGGATGATCCGGAGACCCTGGAGGCAGAGTGGGCTAAGCGTGGGCGAAAGAGTTCGGAGAAAATTTCCAAAATTTCGCCCGTGGGTATATATAGCCTGACCCTGTCGGTGTGACCGAGTGGAACAACTCGGTGGCACCGAGATGCATAACTGCATGCAGTTGCTGCAACTTGGTGTGACCGAAAAGTTCAAATCAGTTGCACTGAGATTGAAAACCTAGATCGACTTAGTGATCTCGGTATGACCGAAATGGGTGAATCGGTCAGACCGAAGCGCACAAAGAAGTTTTGGAAGTTTAAGTCTATGACAAATCGGGGACTCCGAGTGCTCCTCACACAGAGTGGTTCGAATCTGACTTGATCAAATTTTGTGATGTAGCATGAATAGAGTTTGAGACAAGAAAGCATAGATAGCTAGAGAAGGTTCTTAGGCATTCTTGTCCATCCACTTGGCAAGAGAAAAAAGAAACCAATCAATCAAAACAACAAGTGGATGTCCTTGAATGAGTAAATTATGCAACCAACATGCTCACACAATAAAATGGCAATTGAAATATGTGGCAAAGCATGCACAACCAATTCTAGCATCTATCAAGCAATTGGCGATGACTAGGTCATCTATATATGAGTATATTGACTTAGGAGTCAAATGAGAACATTTGATCATAGGTCATACTCATCGTTTAAGCACAAGTGGTGTTACCACTTTTACATAAAGCATTGTTGTTTTCACGCCATTAGAGTTGCTTTAGCTCAATTCTTAGAGTAAAGCTCCCCCTAGATGTGAGATCCCCCCCTAAGAGGGATGAACTAACCTTGGGTTTTGTCGATGATGACTTCATGTAGATGTTGAAGATGTGGATGCTCAATGTTGATGTAGATCATTTGGAGCTATCCTTTGGAGTGAGTTGCTCTTTCAATACCTACACGGGTTAGTCCCACAAGGAACAAACAAGGATATCCATAGTCATAGAGTGATGCATACACAAGATGATGTCTATGAAAGCTTTAGGTTACCTTGTACCTTGTCTTAACAACAAGAGGGTTTGTGACTCCTTGAACTAGTGCAAGATGTGGAAGTTGATTGCACTCGTTCTTGCCAAAATGATAAGAGTGAAGTATGTTGGCAGAGTCGCCCTCAAGAACTCTCTAGTTCTTCTTCTTCGGGATCCACACCATCTTGATGGGAATCCTCGGAGTTGTAGTTGTACTTGATGAAGTGGAACTTGATGTAGTCTTGGGAACCCACTTGACCAAGGCCTTAGGAGCTTCTTCAAATGCATCGATTTCCTCTTGAAGCTTGTCCTTGCCTTTTTGCTTATGGTCTTGTGGTGAAACATCATCTTAAGCTTGTGTCCCTTTGAAAGAAGTAGGATCATACTTCTCTTATTGAGGAACAAACTTCGTCTTGGGGTATTGATCTTCTTCCCACTCAACTCCATTGGCATTGAACTTTCGTTCAAAACCAACACCTTGGTTCTTCCGATGCCTTCCTTGCTTGCATACAATTTCCTCGAATTGTTTACTCCCGGCAAGGCTCTTGTAAACACATTTCTCTATAATTCCCTTCAATAAGCTATTTTCTTGCTCAAGTGTAACTTGGCTAAGAGAATCATTAGTGGAATCAAGAGAACTACTAGAAGCAACAACATTGGATTTAGCATGATTATTGTTACTACTAGAGGAAGAATCTTTCTTGTTCTTGTTACTAGACTTGACTTGAGGCATGTAAGTGGATAAGAGTAAACGCTTGGCAATGTAAGAAGAACTTTTCTTGCGAAGATCATCATTGATTGCCTTCAAGAACTCATGCTCTTGCTCAAGATTGAGCTTTTCAAAACGTAATTTCTCATGAGTCTTTAAAAGTTCTCGATGATCTCCTAAGATAGTTTCATGAGCTAACTTAAGAGTGTTTAGTTCTTTAGTAAGAGACTCAATCTTCTCCTTATCATTGTCATTCGTTTCATCTTGATTAGCATGATTAATTGACGTTTCATCATAGTATTCATCACTAGAGTTTTCAACAAGTAAATCATCATCACCTAACAAGTCATCTTCATCACTATTGAAATCAACATACTCGGGGTGTGATACCTTTGGACCTTTGGCCATGAAGCATCTTTCAATTCCTTCATTTGGTGAATCAAATATGTCGTAGGAGTTGGTCGACACAAGTGCTAGACCGGCAACACCTTCATCTTAAGTATATTCGGAGTCGGAGTAATAGCTTCTCTCGGAGTGATTGTCGGAGTCGGAGCCGGATACCCATTCACCAACATGAGCTTGATGTCTTCGTTTTGTGTAGCTCCTTGATGACTTGTCCTTTCTTTCTGAATCCTTGCTTCTTCGTGAGGGTCTTCGTTCATAACGATCATCTCTACTCCTTCTTTCTCTAGGTGGTGATTCTTCTCTTCTACTTCTTCTTTTTGGAGAATCTTCTCTTCTTTTGTGGGGTGTCGTACACTCATTAGAATAATGTCCGGGCCTTCCACAATTGTAGCAGTTTCGCTCTCAACTAGAAGATCTTTTGTCATTGTAGGACCTTGACTTGGAGCTTCTCTCTTTGCTTCTACTCTTGTAGAATTTGTTGAAGTTCTTCACCATTAAGCTCAATTCTTCATTGAAGGTTTGTTTCTCACTTGATGATGTGGGGGCTTCGCATGAGGCTTTGTAAACACCACTTGATTTGTTGTGAAGTTCCTCCTTATCCTTGAGTGACATCTCATGAGCAACAATTCTTCCAATGACTTTCGTTGGCTTGAGATCTTTGTAATTGGGCATCAATCAATGTGCACACGGTATCATATTTTCCATACAAGGCTCTTAGGATCTTCTTGATGATGAATCTGTCGGTCATCTCTTCACTTTCTAAGCCGGCAATCTCATTTGTGATAAGAGCAAGCCTAGAGTACATTTCACCGACACCTTCACCATCCTTCATTTTGAACTTGTAAAGTTGACTTTGAAGCACATCCAACTTGGATTCCTTGACGGAGTCGGTACCTTCATGCATGTCAATCAAAGTATCCCAAATTTCCTTTGCATTCTCAAGACGACTGATTTTGTTGAATTCTTCGGGGCACAATCCGTTGAAGAGGATATCACAAGCTTGAGCGTTGTATTGCGGCATTTTCAACTCTTCCGCGGTGGCTTCACAATTTAGTTCTCTCCCATAAAAGAAT
Source organism: Triticum dicoccoides (assembly GCF_002162155.2). Lineage (NCBI taxonomy): Eukaryota > Viridiplantae > Streptophyta > Magnoliopsida > Poales > Poaceae > Triticum > Triticum dicoccoides. The sequence continues at coordinate 271,416,071 of NC_041388.1, forward strand.
TCACCTTGCAAGCCAATACACACAATAGCCCAAACGACGGGGTTATGTCCAAGAATATGCATTTTCATCTTATGCTTCCAACTAGAAAAATTAGTCCCATCAAAGTAAGGACCTCTATGGTAATAATTTCCCTCGCTAGACGCCATACTCTCCTAGGTTGTGAAACCAAGGCTATGACCACCAAAAGCTATGGAAATCAAAGCAAATGGAAACCTGGCTCTGATACCACTTATAGGATCAAAAGTATGTCTAGAGGGGTGTGATTAGACTACTTGACCAATTAAAAATCTATCCTTTTCCCAATTTTAGTCTTTGGAAGATTTTAGCTATCTTAGCACAAGTCAAGCAATCTTAACACAATTCAAGCAAGCATGCAAAGAGTCTATGAGCAGTGGAAAGTAAAGCATGCAACTTTCAAGAATGTAAAGGGAAGGGTTTGGAGAATTCAAACGCAATTGGAGACACAGATGTTTTTGTCGTGGTTCCGATAGGTGGTGCTATCATACATCCACGTTGATGGAGACTTCAACCCACGAAGAGTAACGGTTGCGCGAGTCCACGGAGGGCTCCACCCACGAAGAAGCAACCTTGTCTATCCCATCATGGCCATCACCCACGAAGGACTTGCCTCACTAGCGGTAGATCTTCACGAAGTAGGCGATCTCCTTGCCCTTACAAACTCCTTGGTTCAACTCCATAATCTTGTCGGAGGCTCCCAAGTGACACCTAGCCAATCTAGGAGACACCACTCTCCAAGAAGTAATAAATGGTGTGTTGATGATGAACTCCTTGCTCTTGTGCTTCAAATGATAGTCTCCCCAACACTCAACTCTCTCTCACAGGATATGGATTTGGTGGAAAGAAAATTTGAGTGGAAAGCAACTTGGGGAAGGCTAGAGATCAAGATTCATATGGTGGGAATGGAATACCTTGGCCTCAACACATGAGTAGGTGGTTCTCTCTCAGAAAATGTGTATTGGAAGTGTAGGTATGTTCTGATGGCTCTCTCCACGAATGACGAGTGGGTGGAGGGGTATATATAGCCTCCACACAAAAACTAACCATTACACACAATTTACCAATCTCGGTGAGACCGAATTGAGAAACTCGGTCGGACCGATTTAGCAAACCTAGTGACCGTTAGGATTTTCGGTGGGACTGAGATGCAACTCGGTAGGACCGATATGGTTAGGGTTAGGGCATAACGTAATCTCGGTGTAACCGATTACACAAACTCGGTGGGACCGATTTTGGTAATAAGCTAACCAGAGAGTTGGTCAGATAAACTCGGTGGGACCGATTTGCTCATTTCGGTGGGACCGAAATGTTACAAAAGGGAAACAGAGAGTTGACATTGCAATCTCGGTGGGAGCGATCGCTCGTCTCAATAGGACCAAAACGTTACGAAGGGAAACAGAGAGATTACAACCCCATCTCGGTGTGACCGAGATCCCTATCGGTGAGACCGATTTGCCTATGGTTTGTGGCAGTGGCTATGACATCTGAACTCGGTGGCGCCAGATAGAAAGAATCGGTGGGGCCGAGTTTGACTTTTGGTTTAGGTCATATGTGGATGTGGCAAGGTAGTTGAGGGTTTTGGAGCATATCACTAAGCACTATGAAGCAAGAACCTCATCAAGCAACACCTCATCCCTCCTTGATAGTATTGGCTTTTCCTATAGACTCAATGTGATCTTGGATCACTAAAATATAAAATGTAGAGTCTTGAGCTTTGAGCTTGAGCCAATCTTTTTGTCCTTAGTATTTTGAGGGGTCCACTTTCTTCATCCATGCCATGCTATTCATTGAGCTTTTCCTGAAATATTAATCTTGGAATAATGTTAGCTCAATGAGCTATATGTTGTTAGGAATTACCAAAACCACCCAGGGATAGTTGCACTTTTAGATGGGATCCATGTATGAGAACAAAGTGTGGACTTTGGTTGACTTGCCCGATGATCGGCAAGCCATTGAGAATAAATGGATCTTCAAGAAGAAGACTGGCGCTGACGGTAATGGTACTATTTATAAAGCTCAACTTGTTGCAAAAGGTTTTCGACAAGTTCAAGGGGTTGACTACGATGAGACCTTCTCACCCGTAGCGATGCTTAAGTCTATCCGAATCATGTTAGCAATTGCCGCATTTTATGATTATGAAATTTGGCAAATGGATGTCAAAACTACGATGTGACCTTCTCACCCGTAGCGATGCTTAAGTTTTTCAATGAAAGACCTCGGTGAAGCTGCTTATATATTGGGCATCAAGATCTATAGAGATAGATCAAGACGCTTAATTGGACTTTCACAATGCACATACCTTGACAAAGTTTTGAAGAGGTTCAAAATGGATCAACCAAAGAAAGGGTTCTTGCCTGTGTTACAAGGTGTAAAGTTAAGTAAGACTCAATGCCCGACCACTGCAGAAGATAGAGAGAAGATGAAAGATGTTCCATATGCTTCAGCCATAGGTTCTATCATGTATGCAATGTTGTGTACCAGACCTGATGTGTGCTTTGCTATAAGTTTAGCAGGGAGGTACCAAAGTAATCCAGGAGTGGATCACTGGACAGCAATCAAGAACATCCTGAAATACCTGAAAAGGACTACGGATATGTTTCTCGTTTATGGAGGTGACAAAGAGCTCATCGTAAATGGTTATATTGATGCAAGCTTTGACACTGATCCGGACGATTCTAAATCCCAAACCGGCTACGTGTTTACATTAAACAGTGGAGCTGTCAGTTGGTGCAGTTCTAAAAAAAGCGTCGTGGCGGGATCTACGTGTGAAGCGGAGTACATAGCTGCTTCGGAAGCAGCAAATGAAGGAGTCTGGATGAAGGAGTTCATATCCGATCTAGGTGTCATACCTAGTGCATCGGGTCCAATGAAAATCTTTTGTGACAATACTGGTGCAATTGCCTTGGCGAAGGAATCCAGATTTCACAAGAGAACCAAGCACATCAAGAGGCGCTTCAATTCCATCCGGGATTTAGTCCAGGTGGGAGACATAGAAATTTTCAAGATACATACGGATCTGAATGTTGCAGACCCGTTGACTAATCCTCTTCCATGAGCAAAACATGATCAACACCAAGGCTCCATGGGTGTTAGAATCATTACTGTGTAATCTAGATTATTGACTCTAGTGCAAGTGGGAGACTGAAGGAAATATGCCCTATAGGCAATAATAAAGTTATTATTTATTTCCTTATATCATGATAAATGTTTATTATTCATGCTAGAATTGTACTAATAGAAACATAATGAAGGAAATATGCCCTAGAGGCAATAATAAAGTTATTATTTATTTCCTTATATCATGACAAATGTTTATTATTCATGCTAGAATTGTATTAGCCGAAACATAATCATGTGTGAATACATAGACAAACAGAGTGTCACTAGTATGCCTCTACTTGACTAGCTCGTTGATCAAAGATGGTTATGTTTCCTAACCATAGACATGAGTTGTCATTTGATTAATGGGATCACATCATTATGAGAATGATGTGATTGACTTGACCCATTCCGTTAGCTTAGCACTTGATCATTTAGTTTGTTGCTATTGCTTTCTTCATGACTTATACATGTTCCTATGACTACGAGATTATGCAACTCCCATTTACCGGAGGAACACTTTGTGTGCTACCAAACGTCACAACGTAACTGGGTAATTATAAAGGTGCTCTACAGGTGTCTCCGAAGATACTTGTTGGGTTGGCGTATTTTAAGATTAGGATTTGTCACTCCGATTGTCGGAGAGGTATCTCTAGGCCCACTCGGTAATACACATCACTTAAGCCTTGCAAGCATTGCAACTAATGAGTTAGTTGCGGGTTGATGTATTATGAAACGAGTAAAGAGACCCGCCGATAATGAGATTGAACTAGGTATTGAGATACCGACGATCGAATCTCGGGCAAGTAACATACCGATGACAAAGGGAACAACATATGTTGTTATGCGGATTGACCGATAAAGATCTTCGTAGAATATGTGGGAGCCAATATGAGCATCCAGGTTCCGCTATTGGTTATTAGCTGGAGACATGTCTCGGTCATGTCTACATAGTTCTCGAACCCGTAGGGTCCGCACGCTTAAAGTTTCGTTGATGATTGTATTATGAGTTTATGTGATTTGATGTACCTAAGGTAGTTCAGAGTCCCGGATGAGATTGGGGACATGACGAGGAGTCTCTAAATGGTCGAGACGTAAAGATCGATATATTGGATGACTATATTCGGACATCGGAAAGGTTCCGAGTGATTCGGGTATTTTCAGAGTACCGGGGAGTTACGGGAATTCACCGGGAGAAGTATTGGGCCTTATTGGGCCATACGGTAATAGAGGAGAGAGGCCAAAATGAAGGAGGCGCGCGCCCTCCCTCTGGTCCGAATTGGACAAGGGGTGCAGCCCCCTTTTCCTTTAACCTCTCCCCCTCTTTCCTTCTCTCCTACTCCGGAAAGGAAAGGGGAATCCTACTAGGACTTGGGAGTCCTAGTAGGACTCCCCACACTTGGCGCGCCCCATCTAGAGTCGTCCTCTCCCTCCCTCCTTTATATACGGGGGCAGGGGGCACCTCTAGACACACAAGTTGATCTGTTGATCTCTCCCGGCCGTGTGCGGTGCCCCCCTCCACCATAATCCACCTCGATCATATCGTAGCGGTGCTTAGGCGAAGCCCTGCGTCGGTAGCATCATCATCACCGTCATCACACCGTCGTGCTGACGGAACTCTCCCTCGAAGCTCTGCTGGATCGGAGTTCGTCGGGCGTCATCGAGCTGAACGTGTGCTGAACTCGGAGGTGCCGTACGTTCGGTACTTGGATCGGTCGGATCGTGAAGACGTACAACTACATTAACCGCGTTGTGCTAACGCTTCCGCTTTCGGTCTACGAGGGTACGAGGACACACTCTCCCCTCTCGTTGCTACGCATCACCATGATCTTGTGTGTGCGTAGGAAATTTTTGAAATTACTATGTTCCCCAATAGTGGCATTCGAGCCAGGTTTTATGCGTAGATGTCATATGCACGAGTAGAACACAAGTGAGTTGTGGGCGATATAAGTCATACTGCTTACCAGCATGTCATACTTTGGTTCGGCGGTATTGTTGGATGAAGCGGCCCAGACCGACATTACGAGTATGCTTACGCGAGACTGGTTCTACCGATGTGCTTTGCACATAGGTGGCTGGCGGGTGTCAGTTTCTCCAACTTTCGTTGAACCGAGTGTGGCTATGCCCGGTCCTTGCGAAGGTTAAAACAACACTAACTTGATGAACTATCGTTGTGGTTTTTATGCGTAGGTAAGAACGGTTCTTGCTTAGCCCGTAGCAGCCACATAAAACTTGCAACAACAAAGTAGAGGACGTCTAACTTGTTTTTGCAGGGCATGTTGTGATGTGATATGGTCAAGACGTGATGAGATATAAGTTGTTGTATGAGATGATCATGTTTTGTTGAAGTTATCGGCAACTGGCAGAAGCCTTATGGTTGTCTCTTTATTGCATAATATGCAAGCGCCAAATAATTGCTTTACTTTATCGCTATGCGATAGCAATAGTTGCAAGAGCAATAGTTGGCGAGACGACCATGTGACGACACATTGATATAGATCAAGATGATGGAGATCATGGTGTCATGCCGGTGATGATGGAGATCATGACGATGCTTTGGAGATGGAGATCAAAGGCACAAGATGATGATGGCCATATCATGTCACATATTTTGATTGCATGTGATGTTTATCTTTTATACATCTTATTTTGCTTAGTTTAACGGTAGCATTATAAGATGATCTCTCACTAAATTATCAAGGTATAAGTGTTCTCCCTGAGTATGCACCGTTGCGAAAGTTCTTCGTGCTGAGACACCACGTGATGATCGGGTGTGATAGGCTCTACGTTCAAATACAACGGGTGCAAAACAGTTGCACACGCGGAATACTCAGGTTAAACTTGACGAGCCTACCATATAACAGATATGGCCCTCGGAACACGGAGACCGAAAGGTCGAGCGTGAATCATATAGTATATATGATCAACATAGTGATGTTCACCATTGAAACTACTCAATCTCACGTGATGATCGGACATGGTTTAGTTGATATGGATCACGTGATCACTTAGAGGATTAGAGGGATGTCTATCTAAGTGGGAGTTCTTAAGTACTATGATTAATTGAACTTAAATTTATCATGAACTTAATCCTGGTAGTATTAGCATATCTATGTTGTAGATCAATAGCTTGCGTTTAGCTGCCCTGTTTTATTTTTGATATGTTCCTAGAGAAAACTAAGTTGAAAGATGTTAGTAGCAATGATGCGGATTGGATCCATGATCTGAGGTTTATCCTCATTGCTACATAGAAAAATTATGTCCTTGATGCACCGCTAGGTGACAAACCTATTGCAGGAGCAGATGCAAATGTTATGAACATTTGGTTAGCTCAATATGATGACTACTTGATAGTTTAGTGCAACATGCTTAAACGGCTTAGAATCGGGACTTCAAAGACGTTTTGAATGTCATGGACCATATGAGATGTTCCAGGAGTTAAGGTTAATATTTCAAGCAAATAACCGAGTTGAGCGATATGAAGTCTCCAACAAGTTCTATAGCTAAAATATGGAGGAGAATAGCTCAAGCAGTGATCATGTGCTCAGATTGTCTGGGTACTACAATCGCTTGAATCAAGTGGGAGTTAATCTTCCAGATAAAATAGTGATTGACAGAATTCTCTAGTCACAATCACCAAGTTAGTAGAACTTCGTGATGAACTATAGTATGCAAGGGATGACGAAAACGATTCCCGAGCTTTTCATTATGATGAAATCGATGAAGATAGAAATCAAGAAAGAGCATCAACTGTTGATGATTAACAAGACCACTAGTTTCAAGAAAAGGGCAAAGGGAAAGAAAGGTAACTTCAAGAAGAACAGCAAGCAAGTTGCTGCTCAAGTGAAGAAGCCCAAGTCTGGACCTAAGCATGAGACTAAGTGCTTCTACTGCAAAGGGACTGGTCACTGGAAGCGGAATTGCCCCAAGTATTTGGCGGATAAGAAGGATGGCAAAGTGAACAAATGCTATATTTGATATACATGTTATTGATGTGTACTTTACTAGTTTTTATAGCAACCCCTCAGTATTTGATACTGGTTCATTTGCTAAGAGTAGTAACTCGAAACGGGAGTTGCAGAATGAACATAGACTAGTTAAGGGTGAAGTGACGATGTGTGTTGGAAGTGGTTCCAAGATTGATATGATCATCATCGTACACTCCCTACACTTTCGGGATTAGTGTTGACCTAAATAAGTCTTATTTGGTGTTTGCGTTGAGCATGAATATGATTTGATCATGTTTATTGCAATACGGTTATTCATTTAAGTTAGAGAATAATTGTTATTCTGTTTACATGAATAAAACCTTCTATGGTTATGCACCCAATGAAAATGGTTTGTTGAATCTCGATCGTAGTGATACACATATTCATAATATTGAAGCCAAAAGATGCAAAGTTAATAATGATAGTGCAACTTATTTGTGGCACTGCAGTTTAGGTCATATTGGTGTAAAGCGCATGAAGAAAATCCATGCTGATGGGCTTTTGGAATCACTTGATTATGAATCAGTTGATGCTTGCGAACCATGCCTCATGGGCAAAGATGACTAAGACTCTGTTCTCTAGAACAATGGAGCGAGCAACTGACTTATTGGATATAATACATAGTGATGTATGAGGTCCGATGAGTGTTGAGGCTCGCGTCGGGTATCATTATTTTTCTGACCTTTACAGATGATTTGAGCAGATATGGGTATATCTACTTGAAGAAACGTAAGTCTGAAACATTTGAAAAGTTCAAAGAATTTCAGAGTGAAGTGGAAAATCATCGTAACAAGAAAATAAAGTTTCTACGATCTGATCGCAGAGGCGAATATTTGAGTTACGAGTTTGGCCTTCAATTAAAACAATGTGGAATAGTTTCACAAAAACTCATGCCACCTGGAACACCACATCCTAATGGTGTGTCCGAACGTCGTAACCGTACTTTATTAGATATGGTGTGATCTATGATGTCTCTTACCAATTTACCACTATCATTTTGGGGTTATGCATTAGAGACAGCTACATTCACGTTAAATAGGGCACCATCTAAATCCGTTGAGATGACACCATATGAACTATGGTTTGGCAAGAAACCTAAGCTGTCATTTCTTAAAGTTTGAGGTTGCAATGCTTATGTGAAAAGTTTCAACCTGATAAGCTCAAACCCAAATCGGAGAAGTGCGTCTTCATAGGATACCCAAAAGAAAATGTTGGGTACACCTTCTATCACAGATCCGAAGGCAAGATATTCATTGCTGAGAATGGATCCTTTCTAGAGAAGGAGTTTCTCTCGAAATAAGTGAGTGGGAGGAAAGTAGAACTTGATGAGGTAACTGTACCTGCTCCCTTATTGGAATCTAGTTCATCACAGAAATCTGTTCCTGTGACTACTACACCAATTAGTGAGGAAGCTAATGATGATGATCATGTAACTTCAGATCAAGTTACTACCGAACCTCGTAGGTCAACTAGAGTAAGTTCCGCACCAGAGTGGTACGGTAATCCTGTTCTAGAAGTCATGTTACTAGACCATGACAAACCTACGAACTATGAGGAAGCGATGATGAGCCCAGATTCCGCGAAATGGCTTAAGGCCATGAAATCAGAGATGGGATCCATGTATGAGGACAAAGTATGGACTTTGATTGACTTGCCCGATGATCGGTGAGCCATTCAGAATATATGGATTTTCAAGAGGAAGACGGACGCTGATAGTAGTGTTACTATCTACAAATCTCGAATTGTCGCAAAAGGTTTTCGGCAAGTTCAAAGTGTTGACTACGATGAGATTTTCTCACTCGTATCGATGCTTAAAAGTATGTCCAAATCATGTTAGCAGTTGCTGCATTTTATGAAATATGGCAAATGGATATCAAAACTACATTCCTTAATGGATTTATTAAAAAAGAGTTGTATATGATGCAACCAGAAGGTTTTGTCAGTCCTAAAGGTGTTAACAAAGTGTGCAAGCTCCGGCGATCCATCTATGGACTGGTGCAAGCACCTCGGAGTGGGAATATACGCTTTGATAAGTTGATCAAATCATATAGTTTTATACAAACTTGCGGTGAAGCCTGTATTTACAAGAAAGTGAGTGGGAGCACTACATCATTTCCGATAAGTATATGTGAATAACATATTGTTGATCGGAGATAATGTAGAATTATTCTGCAAAGCATAAAGGAGTGTTTGAAAGGAGTCTTTCAAAGAAAGACCTCGGTGAAGATGTTTACATATTGAGCATCAAGATCTATAGAGATAGATCAAGACGCTTGATAAGTTTTTCAATGAGTACATACCTTGACAAGATTTTGAAGTAGTTCAAAATGGAACAGTCAAAGAAAGAGTTCTTGCATGTGTTACAAGGTGTGAAACTGAGTAAGACTCAAAGCCCGACCACGGTAGAAGATAGAAAGGGAATGAAAGTCATTCCCTATGCCTTGGCCATAGGTTCTATAAAATAGGCCATGCTGTGTACCAGATCTATTGTATACCCTACACTGTTTTTGGCAAGGGAGTACAATAGTTATATGTTTCTCGATTATGGAGGTGACAAAAAGGTTCGTCGTAAAGGGTTACGTCGATGCAAATTTTGACACTGATCTAGATGACTCTAAATCTCAATCTGGATACATATTGAAAGTGGGAGCAATTAGCTAGAGTAGCTCCGTGCAGAGCATTGTTGACATAGAAATTTACAAAATACTTACGGATCTGAATGTGGCAGACCCTTTGACTAAACTTCTCTCACAAGTAAAACATGATCACACCTTAGTACTCTTTAGGTGTTAATCACCTAGCGATGTGAACTAGATTATTGACTCTAGTAAACCCTTTGGGTGTTGGTCACATGTCGATGTGAACTACGGGTGTTAATCACATGGTGATGTGAACTATTGGTATTAAATCACATGGCGATGTGAACTAGATTATTGACTCTAGTGCAAGTGGGAGACTGAAGGAAATATGCCCTAGAGGCAATAATAAAGTTATTATTTATTTCCTTATATCATGATAAATGTTTATTATTCATGCTAGAATTGTATTAACCGAAACATAATACATGTGTGAATACATCGACAAACAGAGTGTCACTAGTATGCCTCTACTTGACTAGCTCGTTGACCAAAGATGGTTATGTTTCCTAACCATAGACATGAGTTGTCATTTGATTAACAGGATGACATCATTAGGAGAATGATGTGATTGACTTGACCCATTCTGTTAGCTTAGCACTTGATTGTTTAGTTTGTTGCTATTGCTTTCTTCATGACTTATACATGTTCCTATGACTATGAGATTATGCAACCCCCGTTTACCGGAGGAACACTTTGTGTGCTACCAAACATCACAATGTAACTGGGTGATTATAAAGGTTCTCTACAGGTGTCTCCGAAGGTACTTGTTGGGTTCGCGTGTTTCGAGATTAGGATTTGTCACTCCGATTGTCGGAGAGGTATCTCTAGGCCCACTCGGTAATACACATCACTTAAGCCTTGCAAGCATTGCAACTAATGAGTTAGTTGCGGGTTGATGTATTATGGAACGAGTAAAGAGACCTGCCGGTAACGAGATTGAACTAGGTATTGATATACCGACGATCGAATCTCGGGCAAGTAGCATACTGATGACAAAGGGAACAACTTATATTGTTATGCGGTTTGACCGATAAAGATCTTTGTAGAATATATGGGAGCCAATATGAGCATCCAGGTTCCGCTATTGGTAATTGGCCAGAGACATGTCTCGGTCATGTCTACATAGTTCTCGAACCCGTAGGGTCCGCACGCTTAAAGTTTCGTTGACGATTGTATTATGACTTTATGTGATTTGATGTACCGAAGGTAGTTCAGAGTCCCAGGTGAGATCGGGGACATGACGAGGAGTCTCTAAATGGTTGAGACGTAAAGATCGATATATTGGACGACTATATTCGGACATCGGAAAGGTTCTGAGTGATTCGGGTATTTTCGGAGTACCGGGGAGTTACGGGAATTCACCGGGAGAAGTATTGGGCCTTATTGGGCCATGCGATAATAGAGGAGAGAGGCCAAAAGGAAGGAGGCGCGCACCCTCCCTCTGGTCCGAATTGGACAAGGGGTGCAGCCCCCTTTTCCTTTCCGTCTCCCCCTCTTTCCTTCTCTCCTACTCCGGAAAGGAAAGGGGAATCCTACTAGGACTTGGGAGTCCTAGTAGGACTCCCCACACTTGGCGCGCCCCCTCTAGGGCCGGCCTCTCCCTCCCTCCATTATATACGGGGGCAGGGGGGCACCTCTAGACACACAAGTTGATCTGTTGATCTCTCCCAGCCGTGTGCGGTGCCCCCCTCCACCATAATCCACCTCGATTATATCGTAGCGTTGCTTAGGCGAAGCCCTGCGTCGGTAGCATCATCATCACCGTCATCACACCGTCGTGCTGACGGAACTCTCCCTCGAAGCTCTGCTGGATCGGAGTTCGTGGGACGTCATCGAGCTGAACGTGTGCTGAACTCGTAGGTGTCGTACATTCGGTACTTGGATCGGTCGGATAGTGAAGACGTACGACTACATCAACCGCGTTGTGCTAACGCTTCCGCTTTCGGTCTACGAGGGTACGTGGACACACTCTCCCCTCTTGTTGCTATGCATCACCATGATCTTGTGTGTGCGTAGGAATTTTTTGAAATTACTATGTTCCCCAACACATAATACTAATGTGAATACATAGACAAACAGAGTGTCACTAGTATGCCTCTACTTGACTAGCTCGTTGATCAAAGATGGTTATGTTTCCTGACCATAGACATGAGTTGCCATTTGATTAACTGGGTCACATCATTAGGAGAATGATGTGATTGACTTGACCCATTCCATTAGCTTAGCACTTGATCGTTTAGTTTGTTGCTATTGCTTTCTTCATGACTTATATAAGTTCCTATGACTATGAGATTATGCAACTCCCATTTACCGGAGGAACACTTTGTGTGCTACCAAATGTCACAACGTAATTGGGTGATTATAAAGGTGCTCTACAGGTGTCTCCAAAGGTACTTGTTGGGTTGGCGTATTTTGAGATTAGGATTTGTCACTCCGATTGTCGGAGAGGTATCTCTGGGCCCACTCGGTAATGCACATCACTTAAGCCTTGCAAGCATTGCAACTAATGAGTTAGTTGTGGGATGATGTATTACGGTACGAGTAAAGAGACTTGCCGGTAACGAGATTGAACTAGGTATTGAGATACCGAGGATCGAATCTCAGGCAAGTAACATGCGAATGACAAAGGGAACAACGTATGTTGTTATGCGGTTTGACCGATAAAGATCTTCGTAGAATATGTGGGAGCAAATATGAGCATCCAGGTTCCGCTATTGGTTGTTGACCGGAGACGTGTCTCGGTCATGTCTACATAGTTCTCGAACCCATAGGATCCGCATGCTTAAAGTTTCGATGACAGTTATATTGTGAGTTTATATGTTTTGATGTATCGAAGATTGTTCGGAGTCCCGGATGTGATCACAGACATAACGAGGAGTCTTGAAATGGTCGATACATGAAGATTGATATATTGGACGACTATATTCGGACACCGGAATGGTTCCGGGGGTTATCGGATATATACCGGAGTACCGGGGGTTACCGGAACCCCCCGGAGGTTATTGGGCCTCATGGGCCCAATTAGTGGAAGAGGAGAGGCGGCCAAGGGGCAGCCGCGCGCCCCTCCCCCAAGTCCTAATTGGACAAGGAGGGGGGGCGGCGGCCCCCCTTTCCTTTCCCCCTCTTTCTCCTAATCCAACAAGGAAAAGGGAGGGAGTCCTACTCCCGGTGGGAGTAGGACTCCTCCTGGCACGCCCCTCCTGGTCGGCCGCCTCTCCACCCTTGCTCCTTTATATACAGGGGCAGGGGGCACCCCATAGATACAACAATTGATCTGTTGATCTTTTAGCCGTGTGCGGTGCCCCCCTCCACCATAGTCCACCTCGATAATACTGTAGCGGTGCTTAGGCGAAGCCCTGCGTCGGTAGAACATCATCATCGTCACCACGCCGCCGGCTGATGAAACTCTCCCTCAACACTCGGCTGGATCGGAGTTCGAGGGACGTCATCGGGCTGAACGTGTGTTGAACTCGGAGGTGCCGTGCGTTCGATACTTGATCGGTCGGATCGAGAAGACGTACGACTACATCAACTGCGTTGTGCTAACGCTTCCGCTTTCGGTCTATGAGGGTTCATGGACAACACTCTCCCCTCTCGTCGCTACGCATCACCATGATCTTGCGTGTGCGCGGTAATTTTTTTGGAATTACTACGTTCCCCATCATATGTTTCTCCAACTTTAGTTGAATCGAGATTGACTATGTCCGGTCCTTGTTGAAGGTTAAAACAGCACACTTGACGAAAAATCATTGTGGTTTTGATGCGTAGGTAAGAACGGTTCTTGCTAGAGATGAAAATGGTTTTCCAAGCTCATGCCCGGGTCGAGAGATATGAAGTCTCCGACAAGTTCTATAGTTGTAAGATGGAGGAGAATAGTTCCGTCAGCGAGCACATACTCAAAATGTCTGGGTTGCACAATCACTTGTCTCAGCTGGGAGTTAATCTCCCAGATGATGCGGTCGTTAACAGAATCCTTCAGTCGCTCCCACCTAGCTACAAGAGCTTTGTGATGAACTTCAATATGCAGGGGATGGAAAAGATCATTCCTGAGGTATATTCAATGCTGAAACCAGCGGAGGTGGAAATCAAAAAGGAACATCAAGTGTTGATGGTGAATAAAACCACTAAGTTCAAGAAAGGCAAGGGTAAAAAGAACTTCAAGAAGGACGGCAAGGGAGTTGCCACGCCCGGTAAGCAAGCTGCCGGGAAGAAGCCAAAGAATGGGCCCAAGCCCGAGACTAAGTGTTTTTATTGCAAGGGAAGTGGTCACTGGAAGCGGAACTGCCCCAAGTACTTAGCGGACAAGAAGGCCGGCAACACCAAAGGTATATGTGATATACATGTTATTGATGTGTACCTTACCAGTACTCGTAGTAGCTCCTGGGTATTTGATACCGGTGCAATTGCTCATATTTGTAACTCAAAACAGGAGCTGCGGAATAAGCGGAGACTGGCGAAGGACGAGGTGACGATGCGCGTCGGGAATGGTTCCAAGGTCGATGTGATCGCCGTCGGCATGCTACCTCTACATTTACCTGCGGGATTAGTTTTAAACCTTAATAATTGTTATTTAGTGCTAGCTTTGAGCATGAACATTGTATCAGGATCTCGTTTAATACGAGATGGCTACTCATTTAAATCCGAGAATAATGGTTGTTCTATTTATATGAGAGATATGTTTCATGGTCATGCCCCGCTGGTCAATGGTTTATTCTTATTTAATCTCGAACGTGATGTTACACATATTCATAGTGTGAATACCAAATGATGTAAGGTTGATAATGATAGTCCCACATACTTGTGGCACTGCCGCTTTGGTCACATTGGTGTCAAACGCATGAAGAAACTCCATGCAGATGAACTTTTGGAGTCTCTTGATTATGAATCATTTGACACGTGTGAACCATGCCTCATGGGCAAAATGACCAAGACTCCGTTCTCCGGAACAATGGAGCGAGCAACCAACTTATTGGAAATCATACATACGATGTGTGCGGTCCAATGAGTGTTGAGGCTCGTGGTGGCTATCATTATGTTCACACCCTCACTGATGACTTGAGTAGATATGGGTATGTCTACTTAATGAAACACAAGTCTGAGACCTTTGAAAAGTTCAAGGAATTTCAGAGTGAGGTTGAGAATCAACGTGATAGGAAAATCAAGTTCTTGCGATCAGATCATGGGGGAGAATATTTGAGTCACGAATTTGGCACGCACTTAAGGAAATGTGGAATAGTTTCACAACTCATGTCGCCTGGAACACCTCAGCGTAATGGTGTGTCCGAACGTCGTAATCGCACTCTATTAGATATGGTGCGATCTATGATGTCTCTTACCGATCTGCCGCTGTCATTTTGGGGCTATGCTTTAGAGACTGCCGCATTCACTTTAAATAGGGCTCCGTCGAAATCCGTTGAGATGACACCGTATGAATTATGGTTTGGGAAGAAACCTAAGATGTCGTTTCTAAAAGTTTGGGGATGCGATGCTTATGTGAAGAAACTTCAACCTGAAAAGCTCGAACCCAAATCGGAAAAATGCGTCTTCATAGGATACCCTAAAGAAACTATTGGATATACCTTCTACCTCAGATCCGAAGGCAAGATCTTTGTTGCCAATAATGGGTCCTTTCTAGAGAAAGAGTTTCTCTCGAAAGAAGTAAGTGGGAGGAAAGTAGAACTTGATGAAGTATTGCCTCTTGAACCGGAGAGTGGTGCAGCTCAGGAAAATGTTCCTGAGGTGCCTGCACCGACTAGAGAGGAAGTTAATGATGATGATCATGAAACTTCAGATCAAGTTGCTACTGAACTTCGTAGGTCCACAAGGACACGTTCCGCACCAGAGTGGTACAGCAACCCTGTCCTGGAAATCATGTTGTTGGACAATGGTGAACCTTCGAATTATGAAGAAGCGATGGTGGGCCCAGATTCCGACAAATGGCTGGAAGCCATGAAATCCGAGATAGGATCCACGTCTGAAAATGAAGTATGGACTTTGACTGACTTGCCCGTTGATCGGCGAGCCATAGAAAATGAATGGATCTTTAAGAAGTAGACATACGCGGATGTAATGTGACCATCTATAAGGCTCGGCTTATCGCTAAGGGTTATCGACAAGTTCAAGGGGTTGACTACGATGAGATTTTCTCACCCGTAGCGAAGCTAAAGTCCCTCCGAATCATGTTAGCAATTGCCGCATTCTATGATTATGAGATATGGCAAATGGACGTCATAACGGCATTCCTTAATGGTTTCCTTAAGGAAGAATTGTATATGATGCAGCCGGAAGGTTTTGTCGATCCTAAGAATGCTGACAAGGTGTGCAAACTCCAACGCTCAATCTATGGGCTGGTGCAAGCATCTCGGAGTTGGAACATTCGATTTGATGAGATGATCAAAGCATTTGGGTTTACACAGTCTTATGGAGAAGTCTATGTTTACAAGAAAGTGAGTGGGAGCTCTGTAGCATTTCTCATATTATATATGGATGACATACTATTGATGGGAAATGATATAGAATTCTTGGAAAGCATAAAGGCCTACTTGAACAAGTGTTTTTCAATGAAGGGTCTTGGAGAAGCTACTTATATATTAGGCATCAAGATCTATAGACATAGATCGAGACGCCTCATTGGTCTTTCACAGAGTACGTACCTTGACAAGATATTGAAGAAGTGCAATATGGATTAGTCAAAGAAGGGGTTCTTGCCTGTGTTGCAAGGTACGAGATTGAGCACGGCTCAATGCCCGACCACGACAGAAGATAGAGAAAAGATGAGTGTCGTCCCCTATGCCTCAACCATAGGGTCTATTATGTATGCCATGCTATGTACTAGACCTGATGTAAACCTTGCCGTAAGTTTGTGTAACACTCTGGATGTAATTTACCTAATATGTACTCCAACTCTTGCCGTTTCCGGCGCTAAGTTATTTTATTTCCTCGGGTTCGGGTTTTTGTCTCTGTGTGTTGTTGTCGTTGTCATGCATCTCACATCATGTCATCATGTGCCTTGCATTCGCATACGTGTTCGTCTCATGCATCCGAGCATTTTCCTCGTTGTCCGTTTTGCATTCCGGTGCTCCTATCTCCTCAGGTGGTCCTTTCTACCTTCTTTTCGTGTATGGGGGTTAAACATTTCTGGATTGGACCGAGACTTGCCAAGCGGCCTTGGTTTACTACCGGTAGACCGCCTGTCAAGTTTCGTACCATTTGGACTTCATTTGATACTTCAACGGTTAACCGCGGGACCGAGAAGGCCTCGTGTGTGTTGCAGCCCAACACCCCTCCAATTTGGCCCAAAACCCACCAAAACTCTCTCCATCATCTAGAGCGTTCGAACACGATCGCGTGGTCGAAAACCGCACCTCATTTGGACTCTCCTAACTCCTCCTATGCCTATATATAGTACCCCCTCCGAAAATCCCGGGTCTTCTTCCACCCTAACCCTAGTCCACCTACCCCGTTGCGAGCCGGACATGTCCGCCGCGCCGGACACCGCGTCCGCCGCCGCCCGCGACCACTGAGGCGCCGCCACATGGCACCGGCCGCTCCCCCACCGCCAGGCCCGCGCGGCCCGTTGCTGGCCCTCTGGAGCCCGCGCGTCCACCGCGCCTCCTCGCCTGGGTCCTCACCGAGCCGCCCTGGTCCGCCTCCGCGCCGGTGTCCGTGCGCCACCGCACCGACGACCGCCACCTCGCCGGCGACCACCGCTCTCCGCCGGCGTCACGCCGCGCCACCGCACCGGCGAAGCCCCGCTCCGGCGAGCCCTCCAAGTCCGGCGACGAACCCCGCTGCTCCGGCCGCCTTTTCCACCCCGGGTGAACAGTGATTCCGGCCAGCCAACCTCGTTCGTCGTGCAGCTACAGTAACTCCAGATCCAGATCCAAAACTCGGTTGACTTTCTCCCGGAACCCTAATTTATTTGCGTTTTTCATCATGCCGTAACGCCGCATCCGTAGCTCCGTTTTGGGCGTGTAGCATATCAAAATGTTCGCCTCAGAGAGTACATCATTTCACCTCATTGCATCATTTTCATTTGAGCTCATCTTGATGCCCGAAATGCTGTTGGAAGAGAGCTATTTGAGATAATTGTCAGATCTGCTGCACCAAATAGCTATTTGTCATTTTTGCCATGATTAATGTGTGCATGATATGCTCCTGAGTTCTACATGAGTTTTGTTATATGTCATGCCATCTTTACGGAGGTGCTATCCATGTATTTTTGTGACATGTGTGGTGACTAGCACAAGCTTGCAAAGTAGTGCATTCGTTAATGCTGATTTCAGGTAAGTCCTTGATCGAAGAACAAGGAAGATCATGCCAAGCACTTGCGTTTGGTGCTCGATAAGCTCAGGGAACATCAGTTCTACGCCAAGTTCTCAAAGTGCGAGTTTTGGCTCGATGAGGTTCTCTACCTTGGGCATATCATCTCTGCCAAGGGCATAGCGGTGAATCCTGAGAAGGTGTCTGCAATTGTGAATTGGGAACCACCTCAGAACGTGAAGCAACTCCGCAGCTTCCTTGGTCTCGCAAGCTACTGTCGAAGGTTCGTTGAGAACTTTTCAAAGATCTCAAAGCCTCTTTCAAACCTTCTCCAGAAGCACGTCAAGTACGTTTGGTCTCCGGAATGTGACATCGCTTTCAACACTTTGCAAGAGAAATTGGTCACTGCTCTACTTCTGACTCCTCCTGATGAATCCAAACCGTTCGAGGTCTTCTGCGATGCCTCTCTTCAAGGTCTTGGTGCAGTGTTGATGCAAGAGAAGAAAGTGGTGGCTTATACCTCTCGCCAGTTGAAGCCCAACGAGAAGAACTACCCCACTCATGACCTCGAGTTGGCGGCAGTTGTGCATGCTCTTTTGACTTGGAGACATCTCTTATTGGGAAGAAAAGTGGACATTTTCACTGACCACAAGAGTCTCCAGTACATCTTCACTCAGCCTAATCTCAACCTCAGGCAGACTCGTTGCGTTGAAATGATTCAAGAGTATAATCCAAGTATCGAGTATACTCCAGGCAAGGCCAATGTGATTGCTGACGCATTGAGCAGGAAGGCTTACTGCAACAGTCTGATTCTCAAGCCTTACCAACCCGAGCTTTGTGAAGCTTTCCGCAAACTCAATCTGCAAGTTCTTCCTCAAGGTTTCCTCGCCAACCTTCAAGTCTCTCCCACTTTGGAAGAGCAGATTCGCGAGGCTCAACTTCTTGATGCTATGGTGAAGAAGGTGAAGATTGGGATTGCCAAGAGCCAACCCAAGTATAAGTGCTACCGCCTTGATGACAGGGATACTCTCTTCTTCGAGGATCGTATTGTTGTGCCCAAAAGTGACCTTCGTAAAGTTATCATGAATGAGGCGCACAATTCACTCCTCTCCATCCACCCTGGGAGTACGAAGATGTATCAGGACCTCAAGCAGGCTTATTGGTGGACTCGAATGAAGCGCGAGATTGCTCAGTTCGTGAATGAATGTGATGTCTGCAGAAGAGTGAAGGCAGAACACCAAAGACCAGCTGGTCTCCTCCAACCTCTTGCCATTCTAGAATGGAAGTTTGACCACATTGAGATGGACTTCGTGACTGGGTTTCCAAAGTCCAAGTGTGGCAATGATGCTATATTTGTTGTCATCGACAAACTCACTAAAGTGGCTCACTTTCTGCCTATCAAAGAGTCTATCACTGCAGCTCAATTGGCGGAGCTTTATACCTCTCGAATTTTCTCTTTGCACGGCATTCCACAGGTGATCTCTTCAGACCGTGGCAGCATCTTTACCTCCAAGTTTTGGGATTCTTTTTAGAAGGCCATGGGCACCAACATCCGCTTCAGCACAGCTTTCCATCCTCAAACTAGCGGTCAAGTCGAGCGTGTCAATCAGATTCTTCAAGATATGCCCAGGGCTTGTGTGATCTCCTTCGGTATGAAGTGGGAGGATTGTCTTCCATATGCCGAATTCCCCTACAATAACAGTTTTCAAGCAAGTTCGGGCAAGGCCCCATTCGAAATTCTGTATGGCAGGAAGTGTCGTACTCCTCTCAACTGGTCAGAAACCGGTGAACGTCAACTTCTGGGAAATGATTTGATCATAGAGGCAGAGCAAATGTGCAAAGTCATTCGTGATAACCTCAAAGCAGCGCAATCGCGCCAGAAGAGCTACTATGATAGTAAGCACCGTGATTTGGCTTTCGAGATCGGAGATCATGTTTAACTCCGGGTCTCTCTAATGAAAGGTACTCGTCGCTTCGGTATCAAAGGGAAGCTTGCCCCTAGATACGTGGGTCCTTTCAAAATCGTCAGCAAGAGAGGCGATCTCGCCTATTAACTTGAGCTTCCTTCAAACTTTGCAAATGTGCATGACGTGTTCCATGTCTCTCAGCTCCGCAAGTGCTTCAAGACTCCTGACCGCACCGTCAACTTCGAAGACATTGATCTCCAAGAAGATCTCTCTTATCGTGAGCACCCCGTTGCTATTCTTGAAGAGACTGAATGCAAGGCTTGCAATAAGTCAATCAAATTCCTCAAAGTCAAGTGGTCACACCATCCCGACCATGAATCCACCTGGGAACGCGTGGATCACCTCCGTTCTGAGTACCCGGCGTTCTTCCAGTCCTAGATCTCGGGACGAGATCCTTTCGTAGTGATGGAGTGTTGTAACACCCCGGATGTAATTTACCTAATATGTACTCCAACTCTTGCCGTTCCCGGCGCTAAGTTATTTTATTTCCTCGGGTTCGGGTTTTTGTCTCCGTGTATTGTTGTCGTTGTCATCAATCTCACATCATGTCATCATGTGCATTGCATTCGCATACGTGTTCGTCTCATGCATCCAAGCATTTTCCCCGTTGTCCGTTTTGCATTCCGGCGCTCCTATCTCCTCCGGTGGTCCTTTCTACCTTCTTTTCGTGTGTGGGGGTTAAACATTTCCGGATTGGACCGAGACTTGCCAAGCGGCCTTGGTTTACTACCGGTAGACCGCCTGTCAAGTTTCGTACCATTTGGAATTCGTTTGATACTCCAACGGTTAACCGAGGGACCGAGAAGGCCTCGTGTGTGTTGCAGCCCAACACCCCTCCAATTTAGCCCAAAACCCACCAAAACTCTCTCCATCATCTAGAGAGTTCGAACACGATCGCGTGGCCGAAAACCGCACCTCATTTGGACTCTCCTAGCTCCTCCTATGCCTATATATAGTACCCCCTCCGAAAATCCCAGGTCTTCTTCCACCCTAACCCTAGTCCACCTACCCCATCGTGAGCCGGACATGTCCGCCGCGCCGGACACCACGCCCGCCGCCACGTGGCACCGGCCGCTCCTCCCACTGCCAGGCCCGCGCGGCCCGTTGCTGGCCCTTTGGACCCCGCGCGTCCACCGCGCCTCCTCGCCTGGGTCCTCACCGAGCCGCCCCGGTCCGCCTCCGCGCCGGTGTCCGCGCGCCATCGCGCCGGCGACCACCGCTCTCCGCCGCCCCTCGCCGGCGTCACGCCGCGCCACCGCACCGGCGAAGCCCCGCTGCGGCGAGCCCTCCAAGTTCGGCGACGAACCCCGCTGCTCCGGCCACCTTTTCCGCCCCGGGTGAACAGTGATTCCGGCCAGCCATCCTCGTTCGTCGTGCAGCTACAGTAACTCCAGATCCAGATCCAAAACTCGGTTGACTTTCTCCCGGAACCCTAATTTATTTGTGTTTTCATCATGTCGTAACTCCGCATCCGTAGCTCCGTTTTGTGCGTGTAGCATATCAAAATGTTCATCTCAGAGAGTACATCATTTCACCTTATTGCATCATTTTCATTTGAGCTCATCTTGATGCCCGAAATGCTGTTCGAAGAGAGCTATTTGAGATAATTGTCAGATCTGCTGCACCAAATAGCTATTTGTCATTTTTGCCATGATTAATGTGTGCATGATATGCTCCTGAGTTCTACATGAGTTTTGTTATATGCCATGCCATCTTTATAGAGGTGCTATCCATGTATTTTTGTGACATGTGTGGTGACTAGCACAAGCTTGCAAAGTAGTGCATTCGTTAATGCTGATTTCAGGGACTTAGAATTTCTCTAAGTCCTTGATCTGATTTTATCAATACGCCATATGTTCATGTTGTTTCCTAGTGATCTGTGCCTCTTTTGAGGATGACCAGTAAGGATGATTTGTTGATATTATGGTGGTCTATCCATCCATGTCCTTGTTTTCAATTATGGAGCACCCTAGCTTGAGTCAATCGAGCTCTACTTTTGCTATTTCGTGAATCCTGGCAGATTGTTTACTTGTTAGCGATTTTGCAGAGGATGTTGTTGTTGATCCGTGCACGCTATGTTGTTGTTCTTGCCATGTTTAGCTTATATAATATGTATTCTTGATGGGTGTATGCTTAGTTTGTCATGCCATGCTCTGTAGTGAGTGCATCGAGCTCGTGAACATGCCTACTCGTTAACAGATTTGCATGTTCCAGTTTTTCTCTAAGTCTGTAATCTGATTATGTTTTTGCCATGTTCACATGCTTGCAATTGTATTTTCTGATCCCTTTTGGCTCAAGATCGCTAAGGGACTTTTGTTAAGTGCTTTGAGTAGCTTCTTGGAATGCCTTGCTTTGCCATGTTAAGTTCCTGTAACATATAGTTTTCATGCTCCAACGTGTGCTACCTGATCTGAAATTCCAGACTTGTGTTAATTTCACTAAGTCTGAAACTTGTTTGTCGTTTGCATTTTTGCCATGCTTGTTTGAACCTGTTAATAGATGAATTGGCCGTAGCTCAGTGTTCATCTTTTCTCAAGCATCATGAGTGGATCCCTGCCATGTATTTTGTTGCCATGTTTGAGTGCTGTAGCATAATTATCTTAATGCATTTAGATGGCTACTTGCTGTTTATCGCAGACCGTTGCCATATTTGTTTTGTTTGCCATTTCCAAACCGTGCATCCGATTCCGGTGATCTTTATATCGATTTCAACCGAAATCACCTCACCTTTCCAATGGCACTCTTGGTTTTCCAAGTTGAGGCCAGGTTCAATCATTCCTTGTCAAATCTTGCATATGCATCCCATATCGCATCCCGCATAGCATACCATGTTTGCATCATATTTGTTTGAGCTTTGCACGTGGTTGATTGTGTTCCTTTTGCTTGTTTGTCTTGCTTGGGTAGAGCCGGGAGACGAGTTCACTAACGAGGAGCCCGTTGAGTTTGCTTACGAGGATCAAGTCAACTTTGACAACTTTGCAGGCAAGATGATCATACCCTCGAAATCACTTCTATCTTTGCTTGCTAGATGCTTGCTCTTTTGCTATGCCTATGCTACGTTGCCTAACACTTGCTTATCATGCCTCCCAAATTTCCATGTCAAACCTCTAACCCACCATGTCCTAGAAAACCGTTGATTGGCTATGTTACCGCTTTGCTCAGCCCCTCTTATAGCGTTGGTAGTTGCAGGTGAAGATTGGAGATCGTTCCTTGTTGGAACATTGTTTATTTGTTGGGATATCATTATATTATCTTGTTATCTCAATGCATCTATATACTTGGTAAAGGGTGGAAGGCTCGGCCTTTTTGCCTAGTGTTTTGTTCCACTCTTGCCGCCCTAGTTTCCGTCATATCGGTGTTATGTTCCTGGATTTTGCGTTCCTTATGCGATTGGGTGATAATGGGAACCCTTGACAGTTCGCCTTGAATAAAACTCCTCCAGCAATGCCCAACCTTGGTTTTACCATTTTCCACCTAGCCTCTTTTTCCCTTGGGTTTTCGGAGCCCG
>NC_041388.1:271439798-271454271 GCF_002162155.2 Triticum dicoccoides
TGGTCCAAACTAGAGTCATGTGCAGCGCCCCCTCGGGGAAACTCGAGGTTTGGTTTTAGTTGTATGGAGAGCTCATCTGAGTGTGCCCTAAGAACGAGATATGTGCAGCTCCTATCGGGATTTGTCGGCACATTCGGGCGGTGTTGCTGGACTTGTTTTATCTTTGTCGAAGTTGTCTTGTAGAACCGGGATGCCGAGTCTGATCGAAATGTCTCGGGAGAAGGTTTATCCTTCGTTGACCACGAGAGCTTGTGATGGGCTAAGTTGGGACTCCCCTGCAGGGATTTGAACTTTCGAAAGCCGTGCCCGTGGTTATGGGCAGATGGGAATTTGTTAATGTCCGATTGTAGATAACATGAACCTTAACTTAATTAAAATGAATCGACTGCGTGTGTAACCGTGATGGTCTCTTCTCGGCGGAGTCGGGGAAGTGAACACGGTGTTGGAGTAATGTTTGCCGTAGGTTGTTCTATAGTTCTTCGTTCGCGCTTCGCCTTCTCTTCTCGCTCTCTTTTACGAACAGGTTAGCCACCATATATGCTAGTCGCTTGCTGCAGCTCCACATATTACCTTGCCTTACCTATAAGCTTAAATAGTCTTGATCGCGAGGGTGCGAGATTGCTGAGTCCCCGTGGCTCACAGGTTACTTCCAAACCAGATGCAGGGCCCGATGACTCCGTTCCAGATGATGCGCTTGAGCTCAAGTGGGAGTTCGACGAAGACTCACGACGTTACTATGTGTCTTTCCCTGATGATCAGTAGTGGTGCCCAGTTGGGGCGATCGGGACCATGTCGCTTGTTGGGGTTGATCTTTATTTTGGTACCGTAGTCGGACCATGAGTGTATTGGATGATTGTAATGCTATTTATGTACTTTGTGTGACGTGGCGAGTGTAAGCCAACTATGTACATTTCCCCTTATTATCTATGTACATGGGTTGTTGTGAATATTACCTTACTTGCGACATTGCTTTCAATGCGGTTATGCCTCTAAGTCATGCTTCGACACGTAGGAGATATAGCCGCATCGAGGGCGTTACAAGTTGGTAATCAGAGCCTTCCCCGACCTTAGGAGCCCCCACTGCTTGATCAAATTAGCTGACGAGTTGAGTCTAGAAAAATGTTTTGAGTTATTTAGGAATTATATATTGGAGAGTTTAGGAATTCTTTTTACTCCCCAGTCCCTTCATCGCTCTGGTAAGGCATCCTGACGTAGAATTTTGACTCTTCTCTTCTAAAATTTCACTAAAAAAATTTAGGATCACGCGGGTATCTTGGAATCG
Source organism: Triticum dicoccoides (assembly GCF_002162155.2). Lineage (NCBI taxonomy): Eukaryota > Viridiplantae > Streptophyta > Magnoliopsida > Poales > Poaceae > Triticum > Triticum dicoccoides. Next base: position 271,441,081 of record NC_041388.1, read on the forward strand.
TTCCGATCGATTTGTGACGAGAACATTGCTCTTGGTGCCTCCTGTCATTTAGGGGTTGTGGCAGTGTCCTGGGGAGTTGAGCTTCGAGGTGTTGTCGTCACAATTTTATCGTTGCAGTTCTGGAATACCTGAGTTTAGTTGGCCGACATCGAAAATCTCTTTTATACAGTTGTTCCTGAGATAACCTCGACGCCACCCAGTACTGGGGCGGGAGTTCGGGAGTATTGCCATAACTTGTATAAAGGATGCTTTTCGAAGGTTGAGGTAGACGATTTCCGAAGTTTTTCTCGGTTATGTGTTGAAGGATGCATACAGATAGACGTAGGATTTGCTAGATTTGGGTGAGATATTATGCTTCCCCTATATCCCCAACACCTGATTGCATAACCGGAAAGGTTCGGGAGTTTCATAGGTGGGAATTCTTGTAGCTCTAGTTCTTCTTCCACGGATATTTGGTTTGAGATTGGGTGATCCTTACCGAGTATTCGTTCTTGTTCCGTACCTTGTTGATTTTATTCCTCTACCTAAATTCTAAGTGGCTTCTCAATTTATGGATATGTGACCATTTCAATTGGAATGCATTCGTTCATTTTGTTCGGATGTGAAGACTATATGTTGCAATTTCTACCCGTTGGTTTGAGCTTCAATTTTTGTCTATTAGTGTGCTAATGGATGAATTGGCCGTAGCACAGTGTTCATCTTTTGTCAAGCATCATGAGTGGATTCCTGCCATGTATTTTGTTGCCATGTTTGAGTGCTGTAGCATAATTATCTTGATGCATTTAGATGGCTACTTGTTGTTTATCGCAGACCGTTGCCATATTTGTTTTGTTTGCCATTTCCAAACCGTGCATCCGATTCCGGTGATCTTTATATCGATTTCAACCGAAATCACCTCACCTTTCCAATGGCACTCTTGGTTTTCCAAGTTGAGGCCAGGTTCAATCATTCCTTGTCAAATCTTGCATATGCATCCCATATCGGATCCCGCATAGCATACCATGTTTGCATCATATTTGTTTGAGCTTTGCACGTGGTTGATTGTGTTCCTTTTGCTTGTTTGTCTTGCTTGGGTAGAGCCAGGAGACGAGTTCGCTAACGAGGAGCCCGTTAAGTTTGCTTACGAGGATCAAGTCAACTCTGACAACTTTGCAGGCAAGATGATCATACCCTTGAAATCACTTCTATCTTTGCTTGCTAGATGCTCGCTCTTTTGCTATGCCTATGCTACGTTGCCTACCACTTTCTTATCATGCCTCCCAAATTGCCATGTCAAACCTCTAACCCACCATGTCCTAGAAAACCGTTGATTGGCTATGTTACCGCTTTGCTCAGCCCCTCTTATAGCGTTGCTAGTTGCAGGTGAAGATTGGAGATCGTTCCTTGTTGGAACATTGTTTGTTTGTTGGGATATCATTATATTATCTTGTTATCTCAATGCATCTATATACTTGGTAAAGGGTGGAAGGCTCGGCCTTTTTGCCTAGTGTTTTGTTCCACTCTTGCCGCCCTAGTTTCTGTCATATCGGTGTTATGTTCCTGGATTTTGCGTTCCTTACGCGGTTGGGTGATAATGGGAACCCCTTGACAGTTCGCCTTGAATAAAACTCCGCCAGCAATGCCCAACCTTGGTTTTACCATTTGCCACCTAGCCTCTTTTTCCCTTGGGTTTTAGGAGCCCGAGGGTCATCTTTATTTAACTCCCCCGCCCCCGGGCCAGTGATCCTCTGAGTGTTGGTCCAAACTAGAGTCCTGTGCAGCGCCCCCTCAGGGAAACTCGAGGTTTGGTTTTAGTTGTATGGAGAGCTCATCTGAGTGTGCCCTGAGAACGAGATATGTGCAGCTCCTATCGGGATTTGTCGGCACATTCGGGCGGTGTTGCTGGACTTGTTTTATCTTTGTCGAAGTTGTCTTGTAGAACCGGAATGCCGAGTCTGATCCGAATGTCTCGGGAGAAGGTTTATCCTTCGTTGACCATGAGAGCTTGTGATGGGCTAAGTTGGGACTCCCCTGCAGGGATTTGAACTTTCAAAAGCCATGCCCGCGGTTATGGGCAGATGGGAATTTGTTAATGTTCGATTGTAGATAACATGAACCTTAACTTAATTAAAATGAATCAACTGCGTGTGTAACCGTGATGGTCTCTTCTCGGCGGAGTCGGGGAAGTGAACACGGTGTTGGAGTAATGTTTGCCGTAGGTTGTTCTATAGTTCTTCGTTCGCGCTTCGCCTTCTCTTCTCGCTCTCTTTTACGAACAGGTTAGCCACCATATATGCTAGTCGCTTGCTGCAGCTCCACATATTACCTTGCCTTACCTATAAGCTTAAATAGTCTTGATCGCGAGGGTGCGAGATTGCTGAGTCCCCGTGGCTCACAGATTACTTCCAAACCAGATGCAGGGCCCGATGACTCCGTTCCAGATGATGCGCTTGAGCTAAAGTGGGAGTTCGACAAAGACTCACGCCGTTACTATGTGTCTTTCCCTGATGATCAGTAGTGGTGCCCAGTTGGGGTGATCGGGACCATGTTGCTTGTTGGGGTTGATCTTTTATTTTGGTACCGTAGTCGGACCATGAGTGTATTGGATGATTGTAATGCTATTTATGTATTTTGTGTGATGTGGCGAGTGTAAGCCAACTATGTACAATTCCCCTTATTATCTATGTACATGGGTTGTTGTGAAGATTACCTTACTTGCGACATTGCTTTCAATGGGGTTATGCCTCTAAGTCATGCTTCGACACGTAGGAAATATAGCCGCATCGAGGGCGTTACAGTTTGGTAGGAAGGTACCAAAGTAATCCCGGCATGGAACACTGGACAGCAGTCAAGAATATCCTGAAGTACCTGAAAAGGACTAAGGATATGTTTCTCGTTTATGGAGGTGACGAAGAGCTCGTCATAAAGGGTTACATCGATGCTAGCTTCGACACAGATCTGGATGACTCTAAGTCACAAACCGGATACGTGTATATTTTGAATGGTGGGGCAGTCAGCTGGTGCAGTTGCAAGCAAAGCGTCGTGGCGGGATCTACATGTGAAGCGGAGTACATGGCAGCCTCGGAGGCAGCACAAGAAGCAATCTGGGTGAAGGAGTTCATTACCGACCTAGGAGTTATTCCCAATGCGTCGGGCCTGATGACTCTCTTCTGTGACAACACTGGAGCTATTGCCCTTGCCAAGGAGCCCAGGTTTCACAGGAAGACCAGGCATATCAAGCGTCGCTTCAACTCCATTCGTGAAAATGTTCAAAATGGATACATAGATATTTGTAAAGTGCATATGGACCTGAATGTCACAGATCCATTGACTAAACCTCTTCCTCGAGCAAAACATGATCAACACCAGAACTCTATGGGTGTTCAATTCATCACAATGTAACTAGATTATTGACTCTAGTGCAAGTGGGACACTGTTGGAAATATGCCCTAGAGGCAATAATAAAATGGTTATTATTATATTTCCTTGTTCATGATAATTGTCTATTGTTCATGCTATAATTGTGTTATCCGGAAATCGTAATACATGTGTGAATACATAGACCACAACATGTCCCTAGTGAGCCTCTAGTTGACTAGCTCGTTGATCAATAGATGGTTACGGTTTCCTGACCATGGACATTGGATGTCATTGATAACGGGATCACATCATTAGGAGAATGATGTGATGGACAAGACCCAATCCTAAGCATAGCACAAGATCATGTAGTTCATCTGCTAGAGCTTTTCTAAGTGTCAAGTATCATTTCCTTAGACCATGAGATTGTGCAACTCCCGAAAACCGTAGGAGTGCTTTGGGTGTACCAAACGTCACAACGTAACTGGGTGGCTATAAAGGTACACTACAGGTATCTCCGAAAGTGTCTGTTGGGTTGGCATGAATCGAGACTGGGATTTGTCACTCCGTATGACGGAGAGGTATCTCTGGGCCCACTCGGTAATGCATCATCATAATGAGCTCAGTGTGACTAAGTAGTTGGTCACGGGATCATGCATTACGGAACGAGTAAAGTGACTTGCCGGTAACGAGATTGAACGAGGTATTGGGATACCGACGATCGAATCTCGGGCAAGTAACGTACCGATTGACAAAGGGAATTGTATACGGGATTGCTTGAATCCTCGACATCATGGTTCATCCGATGAGATCATCGTGGAACATGTGGGAGTCAACATGGGTATCCAGATCCCGCTGTTGGTTATTGGCCGGAGAGTTGTCTCGGTCATGTCTGCATGGTTCCCGAACCCGTAGGGTTTACACACTTAAGGTTCGATGACGCTAGGGTTATTAGGAAGACTTGTATGTGATTACCGAATGTTGTTCGGAGCCCCGGATAAGATCCCGTACATCACAAGGAGTTCCGGAATGGTCCGGAGGTGAAGATTTATATGTAGGAAGTTGTCATACGGTCACCGGAAAGGTTCAGGGGCATATCGGTACTGTATCAGGGCCACCGGGAGGGGCCACCTCTCTCGGAGGGCCTAATGGGCCGTAGAGGAAAGGGAACCAGCCCTACATGGGCTGGGCGCATCCCCCCCCCCATGGGCCCATGCGCCTAGGGTTGGGGGGGGGGAACCCTAAGGGGGCGCCCCCCCTTGCTTGGGGGGCAAGACCCCTCCCCTTGCCCCCCCCTCTAGATCTCATATAGAGGGGGCCAGCCCCCTTCCTCCTTCCCCTATAAATAGAGGGGCAAGGGGAGGGCTGCTTACCACATCCAAGGCGCAGCCCCTCCCCTCCCCAACACCTCTCCTCCTCCGCAAGAGCTTGGCGAAGCCCTGCCGGAGTACTGCTGCTCCACCACCACCACGCCGTCGTGCTGCTGTTGGAGCCCTCTTTCTCAACCTCTCCCTCCTCCTTGCTGGATCAAGGCGCGGGAGACGTCCTCGCTCCGTATGTGTGTTGAACGCGGAGGTGCCGTCCGTTCGGCGCTAGGATCATCGGTGATTTGGATCACGACGAGTACGACTCCTTCATCCCCTTTCTCTTGAACGCTTCCGCTCGCGATCTACAAGGGTATGTAGATGCACTCCTCTTCCCCTCGTTGTTAGATGACTCCATAGATTGATCTTGGTGATGCGTGTAAAATTTTAAATTTGTGCTATGATCCCCAACAATATAAATTGTTGTATGAGATGATCATGTTTTGTTAAAGTTATCGGCAACTGGCAGGAGCCTTATGGTTGTCTCTTTATGCATAATATGCAAGCACCATATAATTGCTTTACTTTATTGCTATGCGGTAGCAATAGTTGATGAGATGACCATGTAACGATATGTTGATAGAGATCAAGATGATGGAGATCATGGTGTAATGCCGGTGATGATGGAGATCATGACGGTGCTTTGGAGATGGAGATCAATGGCACAAGATGATGATGATGGCCATATCATGTCACATATTTTGATTTCATGTGATGTTTATCCTTTAAGCATCTTATTTTGCTTAGTACGATGGTAGCATTGTAAGATGATCCCTCACTAAATTTCAAGGTATAAGTGTTCTCCCTAAGTATGCACCGTGCAACAGTTCGTCGTGCCGAGACACCATGTGATGATCGGGTGTGATAAGCTCTACGTTCACATACAACGGGTGCAAGCCAGTTTTGCACACGTGGAATACTCGGGTTAAACTTGACGAGCCTAGCATATGCAGATATGGCCTCGAAACACTGAGACTGAAAGGTCGAACGTGAATCATATAGTAGATATGATCAACATAGTGATGTTCACCATTGAAAACTACTCCATCTCACGTGATGATCGGACATGGTTTAGTTGATATGGATCACGTGATCATTTAGATGACTAGAGGAATGTCTATCTAAGTGGGAGTTCTTAAGTAATCTGATTAATTAAACTTTAATTTTCATGAACTTAGTCCTGATAGTATTTGCAAATTATGTTGTAGCTCACGTTAGAGCTCCCCATTTTGTTTTGATATGTTCCTAGAGAAAAATAAGTTGAAAGATGTTAGTAGCAATGATGCGGACTGGATCCGTGATATGAGAATTATCCTCATTGCTGCACAGAAGAATTATGTCCTTGATGCACCGCTAGGTGACGGACCTATTGCAGGAGGAGGTGCAGACGTTGTGAACGTTTGGCAAGCTCGGTATGATGACTACTTGATAGTTTAGTGCACCATGCTTTACGGCATAGAACCGGGACTTCAAAAGAGTTTTGAACGCCACGAGGCATATAAGATGTTCCAAGAGCTGAAATTGGTATTTCAGACTCATGCCCGAGTCGAGAGCTCTGAGACCTCTGACAAGTACTTTACCTACAAGATGGAGGAGTATAGCTCAACCACTGAGCATGTGCTCAGAATGTCTGAGTATTATAATCGCTTGAATCAAGTGGGAGTTAATCTTCCAGATAAGATCGTGATTGATAGAGTTCTCTATTCACTATCATCAAGTTACTGGAACTTCGTGATGAACTATAATCGATTCCCCAACACTTGCTATCCATGTGCCAGAACCATGAGTTGGTTGTGTTATTCTTATGGATTTTGGATCTAGTCTACCCCAACTTGTTTGGGACTAAAGGCTTTGTCGTTGTTGCTGCTATTGGAGGAGCAGACCAGGACTCTCCACGGAGGTGACGAGATAAGCACCCACAAAGCCACATGCTAGTTACAGTAGACGACATGTCGACGTCCAACTTTCATGGAAAGTCGCCACCCACACGATACAAGGTCAATGCACTTGAAGTAGTGAAACTCTCGGGGCCGCCGCCCCAACAACCCTCGCTCCATCGTGCCCAGCGCACTCAATCGACACCGCCTTCCAGGGCCACCGCCCGGACATACAACCACTCGGATCGAGCTGCAACGTCGCATGACCCAGCTGCACGCAGCCCATGCTGCTCAGGGCAACCGCTCGCAGACCACGGTCATCACACCACATCTGGCCTGCTGCCCTGACATATCGTTCAACCGTCCCTTCTAGGATGCATCGACTGAGCCGACAACCCTATTGTCCCTGCAACCCATTGTTTCCACCCAAGCCACCATGTCGAGCTACAACCCTGCCTCATGGATTTGACGCCGCACCACTGCTCGAGACCGTCGTCACGGTGCACAACAAGGTTCTGGGGTCGCTGCCCCGACATACACCACGTGTGACGACGAGAGACCACCACAATGCCACCAAAGGCTAACCCTCCAAGGCGACGCCTCCAAGGAGGTCGCGACCTAGACGCCGCCACCGCCCACTCCGAAGAACCCGAGTTTGGGTTTTCACCCAGAGAGTCCAAGCACCATACGTGGGGAGAGGGTAAGGATCTTCGAGGCAACACGCCCAAGGAAGTAACGATGCCCGCATGCGCCCCGTTGCAAAACTCTTTCGCCTGGGATCCTCCTCTCCCGTCGGTGGTCTTGCAAATCTGTACCACCCATGGGTATCGAACAATTGGAGCCAAGCCCACTGTGCAGCATGTCCACCATCGCTAGCCACGATACCACTTCCTCGTGACAATTTACCATGGCCAGTCATGCCACAAAAGCAACATCACACCCTCTAGGGTCAGATCCGACCAGATTGCGTCAAATACATTCTTACCCCTGCAGCATGTAGCCACGGGCCCTGACGACCTGCATTGAGCCAGAGCGAGCAGATCAAGAGCCATCCCATTATGCGCCCAGCGGTCCACCCATCACGGACCACATAGTCGAAGCCGACACCTGTGAATTCGCACGAAACAACTCAATGATGATGGCCCGGGATGGGCACACAACCCACTCATCATGGACCTCATAGCTGGGACCGGCTTGCCCGGGGCGCACTGGTTAGCGCGCATGGCCTCACTCAAGGACGCCCCCTAGCGACTCAATGATGATGGCCCCGGGCGATCCATCTATTCCAGTGGCATTGGGGACGGATCCCGACCAGACTATCGGGCGCCTGCTGCAGGCGCCGCCCAATGACAGATGGACCGGACGCGACAGGCGGTCCACCTATCATGGGGCAGAAAGAGGCTCTCGCAGCATGCCACCCGACAATGGACAGCTGAGAGGTTTTTTTCGCCGTCGAGCAGCCCATTATAGAAGTATAAAATGATCAAGCCTTTTGCCTCTGTTTTAAAAAGAAAAGAAGCGCCAGAGCTGAGCAGCGAGGCAAGGCAGTAGTTGCGCCAGCTCGCGGATGGTGAACACGAACACGACAGATTAATGCATAAACTGATTTATCTTTTCCAGTTAACAAGAGGCGCCGGAGTTGATACAGTGATACACCCGGCAGGTCACAACACAAAACCACCAGACAGACAGAAAGAAAATTTTGAACAGAACTATCGAAGACCAATCTACACCGGAGTTGCCCGCCGGACGTGCGCCGGCGCCGGCTCTGTGGATGCCCTGCAGAGCGGGCAAGTGCTGCTGGTGCGCAGCCACGTCCTGAGGCAGCGCCTGTGGAACATGTGGCCGCACGCCGGCAGGACGCGGCACCGGTCGCCGCCGGCCTCGTACGGCTCCATGCAGATCACGCACTCGCTCCGGTCATCCGAAGTGGCGGCTGCGCCGTCGCGGTCGGCGGGTGGCCGCATGTCCGGCGTCGGCGTCGGCTCGTTCCGGGCCGCCTCCGCGGCCACCCTGAGGGCCTCCGCGGACTCCCTGACGAGCAGCGCGGCGGCCGTGATCGTGTCGCAGGCTGTGACGATGGCCCGACATACTCGTGCAATGCACTCCATCGCACCGTCCATGTTGACCATGGCAGAAAGGATGGATGGATCGGCCCTGGTGATGCCGGCGGCGATTCCCTCGACAAGCACGCGAGCGTATACCTGGAATCGACTAGCTTCGAAACTTTTTTGGACTTTGTGTGCTGCCAATCGATTTCTCGACCTGAGGTTATGTATGGTAAACTGGTAATTAACCGCCCGGGTGGTTCTGATCAGGAGCTGCGATTGGACTCGAGTCTCGACGATCTGTCCCATGCATGTAACGTCACGTCTCCTGACTCCTGTGTCCGTTTTCCCTGCGCAAGTCCGCCTGAACTACTTGCTCGTCTAGGTCTTTTATTTAACCATCAGGAGGTGTAATTGTTTTTTCTAAAATAAACACAACAATGCTGTTGAGATTGACAAAGTCATCACACGTCCAGCGGAAATATATTTGTCTACTAAACGAACATTGAAAAGGCTGATTTTTCTTTTAAAAAATACAACCACTAGCGTCAAGTCCAGTACTTGAACCCATCATGTGATAGTCCCATGTAATTTCTACCTAACTTGTGCTAAGACTTCACTTTGGCAAGAGCATCTCCAACATGCGCCCTAGATACCACGTGCGCGGGCCGGTTTAGCGCGCTTCAGCAGGCGCGGGATAATCCGGCGTGGGAAAAAAGTGCACGCGCGGCATCGGGCGCTATAAAAACCCGCGCGCAGGCCCACCAACCGCCACTCCATCGCCTCGTTCTTCCCCATCGCGCCCTTCTTCCTCGCCTCCAGTGCCCTGCCGTTGCCGTCGCGCCATCCTCCCTCCTCCCCCGCCGCGCGCCTGGAGCAGCTCCGGCTACCGTAGCGTCCGTGCCCGCCCCTCCGGCATGTATTACGCGGAGATCCGCTCCGGTAATAGACGTCTCGGTCTCGGGACGTTCGAGACCGCCCACGAGGTCGCCCGCGCGTACAACGCGGCGGCGTGGCGCCTCAACCGGCCACATTCGCAGATGAATTTCTCGGACACACCACCAGGTGCAGGACCTCGCGCCTCCACCGCGGCTAATCATCGACGAGCACCGTCGCATCCAGCGTAGGCGGGAGCACCGCCTCCTCGTCACCGAGACGGACGAGTACGCCATGGCGGAGTGGCGCCAGCGCTTCCCAGAGGATGTCACCGCCGAGAACAACTTCTTGGCGCGGAGGAGGGCGCTGCGAGCCGCGGATCGGGCGGACAAGCGTGCGCGAAAGGCACTGGCGATAGCGTAGTGCGAACTGGGATCTGCGTCGACCTTTGACGACAATGATCCTCGGTGGGATGACGCGTTTCTGTCGTCGGGCTACACCACCGATGAGGAGAAGGACAACAACAACAAGGAGTAGTTTCTAGTATATTTGCATCGTAGTATCATTTTTATCTATTATTATTTCTATCGTATGGACTAGTTTGTGGTGTTGAGCTTGAACTATGCTATTTGAATTTTATCTATATGTTGTTTCATATTGTTCCTATATGTTGCATCGTATTACCGGTTGTTCGTGTGCGTCATTTTTTGCAGCGGCTGCTGGAGCTGCTCGTACGCGCCATATTTTGCAACGGGCACTGAAACCAGCACTCTGCTGCGCGTAAAAAATTGCTATTTCAGCACTGTAAAAATTATTTAGCGCGTTGCGTGTCTGTTGAAGATGACTCTCAATATACCTCACTTGTCGCTAACCGTGGGTAGGTAGCACGCCAACGTAGCAGCACTCCCACATGCCCGGGGAGGGGGATCCTACGCCTATGAGAACAATTGTGGAGGAAACCCCTTGGTTTTCTTCAAGATTATAAAAAGAATCATAAATGACCTAATCGGCTAGTAACATGTGCATATTTGCGCATAGGTGCATGAAACTTTGTCATACCCGTTCCAATGTTCACACCTTCACCAACCTTTCTTGCGTTGTCCCAATTGTTCAGCGCGGATAGAGGTGGGGCTGGAAGATGACAATCTTCATCGCGGAATAAGGACGAACCTCAACATCGACGACGCGGCGAAGAAGCCCCCGAGAAAGATGAGTCTCCGCATCCAGTCTCTCGTTCTCTTTTGGGGAGTCTGATCAACCCGATAGGATTTGTTATCTATGTTGATTTCGTCCTCTCATGATGGTCGGTGACATACATGAGGTGTCTCTTGCTTGGCATTGACCCTCTCCTGATTCATGCAACGGTTTTAGTTGGGGTATTGAATGTGGTACATTTGATCATAGTTGTTGTCTGGCACTTGGCCCATTTGGTCATAGAGAGGGCATGGAAGTAGCTAATTAATATGTGTAGTTCGGACATGAAACATTGAACTGAAATGCTGAAGATAGTACTACATGACAGAGCACTTTGACTTCCAATTTTAATATAACTGAAATTTCTAGCAGTGTGTCAACTAAATGTGAACACTACTACATTGCCGTAACCGGATATTTGGACATTACCATAAGTGAATTTGTTTACTCTTCTCTAACTGAATTTACTGTATTTTTTTCTACCCATATGTACACGGCTTACAGATGTTAACCAGATTTCATCAATGCAGGATTTTTTTGATGGTCACTTGAGTTTGAGGTTGGCCACAAAGTTTGTTGTGTGGAACTGGGAGTAACATGGCATGCATGGTCTATGAAGTAGATTGGTTTGACAAATAAAAGAGTGACACGTGTTCAATTGTATGGATTTATGACTTAGATATGTACACGTGCATGTGCAATTGTACCAAGCAAAGGTGTAATAAATGTACGCTATAATATACGTATATGAGTAAGCCAGATGGATGAATGCATAATAATAAACTAAGTTATGGGAGTCGAAATCCATTAAGGCCTCATTCGGTTTGGAGGAAATCAAAACGTAGGATTTAGGAATAATATACAAGAAGTTAATAGGATGACACTTGACATCCTAAGAAATTGTCTTACCTCGTTCATATGCATAAATGAACTTTGAGTGGATGTGTAGATTTCTTCAAAAACATAGAAAATGAATGGTATTCCTATGAAATTCCCGTACGTGTATTTCCTACAAACCGAATGCATCTATAGAAAATGTTCATGTCTCTTTTTTGTAAAATCCCTTCAAACCGAATGAGGCCTAAAGTGGGTGTATAGTGGTGTGGATTGATCTTTGTTAGGAAGGTTAGTAACTGTATAGGCATATAAGTTGGCAATTTTGGTCTATGATTTGTAATAGTTCAAAATTAAGTTCAACTTCATGGGCCTTGAATTGCAAGATGAGACTTGTCTATACCCCATCACTGGTGCCATTGCTTTCCTTTTCCTTGTATAAACGAACACTCGCTACATTTAACAAAATAGAAGTTTAAATACACGTCCTATCTCTATACAACTATTTCAGCAAGCGGCAGAACGATGGCGGAAAGAGGCGGAGGGTGGTGCGGCGACAGACGTCCAGGTGCTGGAAGGGGACAGAGAAAGAACGGTTGAAGGTCACAGAAAGGACGGGAGCCGTCTGATTTTGATCCAACGGTCCACGAATTCGGCTGATGTAGAAAACGTTTTCAGGCACCCGATGAATAAATAGGTGCTGCAATTACTCAGCAAAAAACCGAGCTCAGAGAAATACAGAATGCTTGCTTTTAATTACAAAAGTGTGCCTCAATATAACCTGAGCTGCAACGAAAACCGTGGGGTAAAAACGAGACTCTACTTCTAGGCTTCTTGTTACACCATATCCTGTGCGTCGTTGTCCTTCTGTGCCACGGCGCCGGCGGCTATCGTCGCCCGGCAGAGCGGACATGTGTTGTGCGTGGTGTGCAGCCACGTGGCGACGCAGCCCCTGTGGAACACGTGGCCGCATCCCGGCAGGACGCTGCACCGCTCGCCGCCCTCGTACTGCGCCAGGCAGATCACGCACGAGCTCTGGCTCCGGCGCAACTCCTTCCCCTCCTCCTCCTCCTCCGACGGAGAGCCGCCGTCTCGATCGGGCATCTTCTTGTATGGGACGTCGGGTATGCTCTCCAGCAGCCGCTCGATGGACAGCCACTTGCAGTGCTGCCGCACGGGACGAACCACCTCGGCGATCGCCACGGCGGCGCTGAGCGCAGCGATGACGGCGAACATCAACAAAAGCACCCATATGATCCAATCTAACATGTCATCGTAGTCCATGGCGATGGCCGGCGGTCGCGGCGGTGGGGACGGGCGACGGCTGCGGTGAACGATATCCTTAGACGGCGTGCGCCCGTGCGGGCGAGGTAGGTTAGGTTATGTAGGCGATAGAATCAGACAAGGAATTGGAGATGGATTCAACCTATGCAAGTTCAATGCCTGGATCGTATCCCACTCCGACTCCGAGTATCCCTTCCCAAATATCTATACTGACGTGGAGATGCAGGTTTGTTAGCTAACATTAATCCTACTGGATTAATCCTGACCTGGAGTATTTAACAAGTCAGGGGCGATTTTGTAATAGTCGACGCCGGCGCGCACCAAACTGAAGCAGCCAACGGCAGCAGTAACCCTAACCGAGCATCGGATCGTTCATAG
>NC_041388.1:271454502-271483912 GCF_002162155.2 Triticum dicoccoides
AGACAAGACAAGGAAGTGGTGCTTCCTCTTTTTTTCCACGCTCGTGTCGTCTCCCCCGCGGGCGACGTGGACGAAACCCAAGCCGCCACATCAGCTCCTCCTTCCAGATCTGCCCTCCCCTCGCTGCCGCCGGCAAGCACCGCCGGGCAAAGCCCGCGCGGCGTCGGCTGCGGGGGCCTTCCAATTTTTCCTTTAGCGAGGTCAAGGCAGTGCAGGGCCACCTGGCTGAGGAGAGGCGTGGGGGCGCGACGGCCGCGGCGTGCAGGCGCCGTTGGCGCGGTGCGCACGCGTCGGCGGGTGCGCCACGCGCGGCGAGCGGCTGCTGGCGGGTGCGAGGAGCGCGGCGAGCGGGTGCTGGGGCTGGCAAGTGCGAGGTGCGCGGCGAGCGGGCCTGGGCGAACGCGACGAGCGGGAGCGGGTGCCGCTTTAGCGCGCCTGGGCGCTGCACACCTGTGAGCGCTGGCGCGATGCGGGTGGCCGGGGGCTTGCGGATCTGGCGTGCTTACGCGTCCAGCGGAGGTGCGGGCCTCGCCGTGGCCGTTTTAGATCTGGCGCGCTCAGGGACGGATCTTGTTAGGGATACTACTACTGGATGTAAACCGGCCAGGGATAGCCGGTTTAACTTTATGAAGATTAGAAGCCCATGAAGACGTAAGAATAATGACGCTTTATGAAGGCCCAAGGCCCAGAGGCGAATTAATGCTTATAGATGTAAACCGACCTTATTATGTAACTTGCATTGTAATATAGGAAGTATAGAGACCGGACCGGACACGTTTAAAATCCGGCTTTGGGACTCTGTAAACCTGCGGGCGTCAACCTATATATATAAAGGGACGACCCGGCAGCGGTTCAGGGACACACAACAACTCGAGGGCCAGTCAAAGCGGATTCGCTCCCTGGTCATCGAAAACCTAGCAATACCAATCACAACTAGACGTAGGCTTTTACCTTCATCGAAGGGGCCGAACTAGTATAAACTCCCCGTGTTCCTTTGTCCGGTTTAACCCCTTTAAGCTAACCCGTTGCGATGGCTCCACGACTAACTCCTTTCACGAGGACATCTGCCATGACAAACCCACGACAGTTGGCGCCCACCGTGGGGCTATCGCACGATGGTTTCGAGTTCTTAAAGGGCAGTTTTAATGGACTCAAGGGATATGCTGTGGGCCGGATGACGAAGAGTCATCGCGGCAAGCTCTACATCGACAACGCAGGATGGGGCCCCGAAGCTGATTCAATCGAATACGGGTACCGGGTCCCCTTTGGTGTGATTCACGTCTTCATCGGTAAGATTGGCGAACCGGGCCCTGAGCCGGACACCTGCACCGACATTATCGAGACGGCTCAGCGTGCAAGCCCTTCCCCGGTTCAGCCCATGGCAAAGCATGTTTTCGTAGGTGTCATCCACGGAGCAGAATATGAGGACGGACCGGCATCTGATGGAGAAACCGTCGTCTGCTCCGACGATGAGTCTTCTAGAGAGACCGAATCGCTTTATCAGCTGCAGGACGGCCGGATTAGTGGAGGTTCCGAGGGCAACAGTATTCCGGACTCCCCAGATCTACCAAACCGGGCAGCTATCTTCATGGCCGGTACACAATCAGCGCCCCACTCATCGACCCCCGTAGCAATGCTCTTCGGTTCGGTAACAGCCACGCCAGCAGGGGCAGGGGGCTCTGCGGCACCTCCGGCTCAAGTTCTATCTGACTTATTCGACGCTTTGGCAACATTGATGGCCGCAGAGGTGGATGCAGCAGCCCGGGATCAGCACAACGCGGAGATCGCAAAGGTAAAGGATCAGCTAACTTAGGCTAAAACGGACCTAGCAGCAGAGAACGCTAGGATAGCTACAAAACGGGCCGAGTTGGAAGCTCAGGCCTACCGGCTTAGGCTGGATCAGAATGCTTCAGAGGAAGTCATGAGAATAAGATACCGACCGCATCTCCCGCCGAGTTATGAGCCAAGGAATCTCTTCAATACGCCAGGAGCAGGAACGAGTAACCAGCCAATAGTAAACCGGATGGAGGCGCCAGGGACAGGAGCGCCGGTTCAGCCGCGCACGACGGACCCGCCTCGTCAGAACAACATTGTGCCAAAGTATGTTCCAACGCCTCCCGGGCATTACTCCAACCCGTTGGACAACATTGTGGCCGCCGCTTCATGATTGGCAGCCCTCCCAACCGACGGCGAATCACCAGTTGCGATTGAGGCACGACGGGCCAGAGATCTCCTTCAAACAGCTCTAAACCAGCAGCAGGCATATTCGCACAGTCGTGAGAGGATTCATTCCACTCCCCGTCCAAGCCGGAGTTACAGCAGGCACGTTGAGGATGAACCGGCCGTGTCAAGCAGTGCACGTCGCCGTAATTCGCCGTGAGGGCACAACCCGGCAGGAAGAGGTGCTAATGCGTAGGATGTGGTGGATTATGGTCGCGCACGTCGAGAGGCCGAGTTAGCAACTCTGCACGGAGCCCGTCAACATACTACAGTTCACCCTACCGCTTCAGTAGAGCCAGGTGTGGTATTCAGTTCCATAGGGGTGTCGTGTCTCACCCCCGCTTTGCGTAATGTGAGACTGCCCAAGGACTTCAAAGGACCTCGTAAGATACCCAATTACACCGCCGATCTACAACCATAGGCATGGGTTGAAAGCTACAAGATGGCAATAGAGATGTTAGATGTGGATGAAGCAGTATGTGCTAAATACTTCACCATGATGTTGGAAGGAACAACTCTTACTTGGTTGAAGAGCTTACCAGCTAATTCTGTTGGATCATGGGCCGAATTGAAGCACCGGTTTATCTAGAACTTCAAAGATACTTGTAAGAAGCCCATGTCAATTGTGGGTCTGGCCGCTTGTGTCCAAGAGGATGGGGAGTCCACGACCCATTGGGTAAAGCGGGTCTCAGCTATTCTGCATTCATCGGATCGTATCAATGCAGATATGGCAGTGCTAACGTTGGAGGGCAATTGTTGTTTTTTGCCGCTCAAACAGAAGTTAGGAAGGCTCAAATGCCACTGCAATGATATGTCAACGCTTACGCTCGCTTTGGTTAAGTACGCCGATTCAGATAATACCAAAGACTCTGACTCAGAGGAGGACAAACCAGGGAAAGGGAAAAAACAACGGCAACACCAAGGGTCAGCAGCATAATCCGGCAGGCCATGGGAACAATGGTAAACGCAAGGCCGACAACAGTCTGGACTTTGTGGCTAACACCAATGCTCAGGAGAATGGTCAGCGTCGTAAGGGTAAGCAGCCCCAGAGGGGCGGAGGTTCAGGCCCCAGTTTGGAGCGCTTATTAAAGCAACCCTGTCCAAAGCATGGATCAAAGGAGAAGCCAGCATCACATCTTTGAAAGGATTGTTACATCATGCGGGATTTCAAGAACTCCAATATGTTTCAGTATGATAATGGCCCGCCCGGAGGTTCAGGAGGTGGTTTCCACGGGCCGGGTTACGGAGGTGGCAGCTCCGGTTCAGGATTTCAGGGCAATCAAACCGGACACAGTAATCAAGGGAACCATGGCAACCAAGGAGGTTACAACCATTAGGGGAACCAGCAACAGCAGCAGTCGGGTTACCAGAGAAATCCTAAGCAGCTAAATAGTGGGCAATATCATGTCTTTACCACTAGCTTGTGTAAGCGTGATCAGAAGCTTCACAAGAGGGCAGTAAACTCTGTTGAACCGGCGGTGCCTCGGTATTTGCGCTGGTCTGAGCAACCCATTTTGTGGAGTAGAGAGGATCACCCACCCCGGTTTGACAATCCGGGTCACTTGGCCCTAGTGGTGGCCCCTCAAGTTGGGGGATATAAGTTCATTAAGGTACTCATGGATGGGGGAAATAGTATCAACATTCCATATTATGATACCTTCCATCGTATGGGGTTGACAGATAAGAGTCTTAACCGTCAAACACTGTTTTCCACGGTGTGGTGCCTCGCAAGTCTGCATATCCAGTGGGCAAGATAGCCTTAGAGGTGGCTTTTGGAGATGACTATGATTCAAGGTCAGAAACATTAACTTTTGAGGTGGTGAAAATCAAAAGTCCATATCACGCTTTGTTTGGGCGACCGGCTTATGCTAAGTTCATGGCGAGGCCGTGTTATGTTTATCTACAGCTTAAAATGCCAGGTCATAAGGGGACCATCACAGTACACGGGAGCAGGAAGATCGCTTTGGAATGTGAGGAAGGTGATGCGGCTTATGCTGAGTCGGTTTGTGCCACGGAGGAGCTGAAGTTTTATAAAGACCAAGTTGATCCGGCGGATATGACCTCTTTGAAAAAGCCAACTACGGAACACGATCCGGCGTTGAAGTTTAAATCGGCCACATATACTAAGATGGTTGATTTTGTTCCTAGCGATTCATCCAAGCAGTTCAGCATCAGTGCTAACCTGGATCCCAAATAGGAAAGCGCGCTCATCGAGTTCATCCGTGAGAACCGGGACATCTTTGCATGGAAACCTTCTGACATACCAGGTGTACCGAGGGAACTCGCTGAGCACACACTTAACATTGATCCTAAGTTTAAACCGGTCCGGCAGTTTCTCCGCCGCTTCAATGAAGAAAGGCGCAAGGCTATTGGTGAGGAGGTAGCTCGGTTGTTGGCCGCAGGGTTATCGAGGAGGTCTTTCACCCAGAATGGTTGGCTAATCCGGTGCTGGTCCTTAAGAAAAATGACACTTGGCGTATGTGTGTGGATTACACAGACTTGAACAAAGCTTGCCCTGCAGAACCCTTTGCCCTCCCTCGTATTGATCAGATCATTGATGCTACGGTGGGTTGTGACCGTTTGTGTTTTCTAGACGATTATTCTGGTTATTATCAGATCAAAATGGCAGTTAAGGACCAGGAGAAGACATCCTTCATAACTCCCTTTGGAGCCTTCTGATATGTCTCTATGCCCTTTGGGCTCAAAAGTTCCCAGGCGACTTATCAACGCTGTGTTCAGAATTGTCTTCATAAGTAGATTGGGCGCAATGTTCATGCATATGTTGGGGAACGTAGTAATTTCAAAAAAATTCCTACGCACACACAAGATCATGGTGATGCATAACAATGAGAGGAGAGAGTGTTGTCCATGTACCCTCGTAGATCGAAAGCGGAAGCGTTAGCACAACGCGATTGATGTAGTCGTACGTCTTCACGATCCGACCGATCCAAGTACCGAACGCACGGCACCTCCGAGTTCAGCACACGTTCAGCTCGATGACGTCCCGCGAACTCCGATCCAGCAGAGCTTCACGGGAGAGTTCCGTCAGCACGACGGTGTGGTGATGGTGATGATGTTGCTACCAATGCAGGGCTTCGCCTAAGCACCGCTACGATATGACCGAGGTGGAATATGGTGGAGGGGGGCACCGCACACGGCTGGGAGAGGTCAACTGATCAACTTGTGTGTCTAGAGGTGCCCCCCTGCCCCTGTATATAAAGGAGCAAGGGGGGAGGCCGGCCGGCCCTCTATGGGCGCGCCAGTAGGAGGAGTCCTCCTCCTAGTAGGAGTAGGACTCCCCTTTCCTACTCCTACTAGGAGGAGGAAAGGAAGGAGGAGAAGGAGAAGGAAGGAGAAGGAAGAAAAGGAGGAAAGGGGGGCCGGCCCCCTAGTCCAATTTGGTTTGAGCTAGGGGGGGCGCGTGCCCTGCCTCCTCTCTTCCACCACTTGGCCCATGAGGCCCATTACTTCTTCCTCGTATTCTCGTAACTCCCTGGTACCCCTGAAAATACCCGAATCACTCAGAACATTTTCTATGTCCGAATATAGTCGTCCAATATATCAATCTTTATGTCTCGACCATTTCAAGACTACTCGTCATGTCCCCGATCTCATCCGGGACTCCGAACTACCTTCGGTACATCAAATCACATAAACTCATAATACAAGCGTCACTGAAACTTTAAGCGTGCGGACCCTACGGGTTTGAGAACTATGTAGACATGATCGAGAAATGTCTCCGGTCAATAACCAATAGCGGAACCTGGATGCTCATATTGGCTCCCACATATTCTACGAAGATCTTTATATGTGAGACCGCATAACAACATACGTTGTTCCCTTTGTCATCGGTATGTTACTTGCCCGTGATTTGATCGTCGGTATCTCAATGCCTAGTTCAATCTCGTTACCGGCAAGTCTCTTTACTCATTCTGTAATACATCATCCTGCAACTAACTCATTAGTTGCAATGCTTGCAAGGCTTTAAGTGATGTGCATTACCGAGAGGGCCCAGAGATACCTCTCCGATAGTCGGAGTGACAAATCCTAATCTTGAAATACGCCAACCCAACAAGTACCTTCGGAGACACCTGTAGAGCACCTTTATAATCACCCAGTTACGTTGTGACGTTTGGTAGCGCACAAAGTGTTCCCCCGGTAAACGGGAGTTGCATAATCTCATAGTCATAGGAACATGTATAAGTTATGAAGAAAGCAATAGCAACAAACTAAACGATCAAGTGTTATACTAATGGAATGGGTCAAGTCAATCACATCATTCTCCTAATGATGTGATCCCGTTAATCAAATGACAACTCATGTCTATGGTTAAGAAACATAACCATCTTTGATCAACGAGCTAGTCAAGTAGAGGCATACTAGTGACACTCTGTTTGTCTATGTATTCACACATGTATTATGTTTCCGGTTAATACAATTCTAGCATGAATAATAAAAATTTATCATGATATAAGGAAATAAATAATAACTTTATCATTGCCTCTAGGGCATATTTCCTCCAGTCTCCTACTTGCACTAGAGTCAATAATCTAGTTCACATCACCATGTGATTTAATAGCAATAGTTCACATCACCATGTGATTAACACCCATAGTTCACATCGACATGTGACCAACACCCAAAGGGTTTACTAGAGTCAATAATCTAGTTCACATCGCTATGTGATTAACACCCAAAGAGAACTAAGGTGTGATCATGTTTTGCTTGTGAGAGAAGTTTAGTCAACGGGTCTGCCATATTCAGATCCGTACGTATTTTGCAAATTTCTATGTCAAGAATGCTCTGCACGGAGCTACTCTAGCTAATTGCTCCCACTTTCAATATGTATCCAGATTGAGACTTAGAGTCATCTAGATTAGTGTCGAAACTTGCATCGACGTAACCCTTTAGGATGAACCTTTTGTCACCTCCATAATCGAGAAACATATCCTTATTCCACTAAGGATAATTATGACCAATGTCTAGTGATCTACTCCTAGATCACTATTGTACTCCCTGGCCAAACTCAGGGCAGGGTATACAATAGGACTGGTACACAGCATGGCATACTTTATAGAACCTATGGCTGAGGCATAGGGAATGACTTTCATTCTCTCTCTATCGTCTGCCGTGGTCGGACTTTGAGTCTTACTCAATTTCACACCTTGTAACACAGGCAAGAACTCTTTCTTTGACTGATCCATTTTGAACTCCTTCAAAAACTTGTCAAGGTATGTACTCATTGAAAACTTATCAAGCGTCTTGATCTATCTCTATAGATCTTGATGCTCAATATGTAAGAAGCTTCACCGAGGTCTTTCTTTGAAAAACTCCTTTCAAACACTCCTTTATACTTTGCAGAATAATTCTACATTATTTCCAATCAACAATATGTCATACACATATACTTATCAGAAATGCTGTAGTGCTCCCACTCACTTTCTTGTAAATACAGGCTTCACCGCAAGTCTGTATAAAACTATATGCTTTGATTAACTTATCAAAGCGTATATTCCAACTCCGAGATGCTTACACCAGTCCGTAGATGGATTGCTGGAGCTTGCATATTTTGTTAGTACCTTTAGGATTGACAAAACCTTCTGGTTGCATCATATACAACTCTTCTTTAATAAATCCATTAAGGAATGCAGTTTTGTTTATCCATTTGCCAGATTTCATAAAATGCGGCAATTGCTAACATTATTCGGACAAACTTAAGCATAGATACGAGTGAGAAACTCTCATCGTAGTCAACACCTTGAACTTGTCGAAGACCTTTTGCGACAATTCTAGCTTTATAGATAGTAACACTACTATCAGCGTCCGTCTTCCTCTTGAAGATCCATTTAATCTCAATGACTCGCCGATCATTGGGCAAGTCAATCAAAGTCCATACTTTGTTCTCATATATGGATCTCATCTCAGATTTCATGGCCTCAAACCATTTCGCGGAATCTGGGCTCATCATCGCTTCCTCATAGTTCGCAAGTTCGTCATGGTCTAGTAACATGACTTCCAGAACAGGATTAGCGTACCACTCTGGTGCAGATCTCACTCTGGTTTACCTACGAGATTCGGTAGTAACTTGATCTGAAGTTACATGATCATCATCATTAGCTTCCTCACTAATTGGTGTAGTAGTCACAGGAACATATTTCTGTGATGAACTACTTTCCAATAAGGGAGCAGGCACAGTTACCTCATCAAGTTCTACTTTCCTCCCACTCACTTCTTTCGAGAGAAACTCCTTCTCTAGAAAGGATCCATTCTCAGCAATGAATATATTGCCTTCGGATCTGTGATAGAAGGTGTACCCAACATTTTCTTTTGGGTATCCTATGAAGATTTACTTCTCCGATTTGGATTCGAGCTTATCAAGTTGAAACTTTTTCACATAAGCATCGCAGTCCCAAACTTTAAGAAACGACAGCTTAGGTTTCTCGCCAAACCACAGTTCAAACGGCATCGCCTCAACGGATTTAGATGGTGCCCTATTTAACGTGAATGTAGTTGTCTCTAATGCATAACCCCAAAACGATAGTGGTAATCGGTAAGAAACATCATAGATCGCACCATATCTAATAAAGCACGGTTACGATGTTCGGACACACCATTACACTGTGGTGTTCCAGGTGGCGTGAGTAGTGAAACTATTTCACATTGTTTTAACTGAAGGCCAAACTCATAACTCAAATATTTTACTTCTGCGATGATCGTAGAAATTTTTATTTTTGTTACGATGATTCTCCACTTCACTCTGAAATTCTTTGAACTTTTCAGATATTTCAGACTTGTGTTTCATCAAGTAGATATACTCATATCTGCTCAAATCATCTGTGAAGATCAGAAAATAATGATACCTGCCGCGAGCCTCAATATTCATCAGACCACATACATCAGTATGTATGATTTCCAACAAATCTGTTGCTCGCTCCATTGTTCCGGAGAACGGAGTCTTAGCCATCTTGCCCATGAGGCATGGTTCGCAAGCATCAACTGATTCATAATCAAGTGATTCGAAAAGCCCATCAGCATGGATTTTCTTCATGCGCTTTACACCAATATGACCTAAACGGCAGTGCCACAAATAAGTTGCACTATCATTATTAACTTTGCATCTTTTGGCTTCAATATTATGAAAATGTGTATTACCACGATCGAGATCCAACAAACCATTTTCATTGGGTGTATGACCATAGAAGGTTTTATTCATGTAAACAGAACAACAATTATTCTCTAACTTACATGAATAATCGTATTGCAATAAACATGATCCAATCATATTTATGCTTAACGCAAACACCAAATAACATTTATTTAGGTTCAACACTAATCCCGAAAGTATAGGGAGTGTGCGATGATGATCATATCAATCTTGGAACCACTTCCAACACACATCGTCACTTCACCCTTAACTAGTCTCTGTTTATTTTGCAACTCCCATTTCGAGTTACTACTCTTAGCAAATGAACCAATATCAAATACCGAGGGGTTGCTATAAACACTAGTAAAGTACACATCAATAACATGTATATCAAATATAGCATTGTTCAGTTTGCCATCCTTCTTATCCGCCAAATACTTGGGGTAGTTCCGCTTGCAGTGATCAGTCCCTTTGCAGTAGAAGCACTTAGTCTCAGGCTTAGGTACGGACTTGGGCTTCTTCAATTGAGTAGCAACTTCCTTGCCGTTCTTCTTGAAGTTCCCCTTCTTCCCTCTGCCCTTTTCTTGAAACTAGTGGTCTTGTCAACCATCAATACTTGATGCTTTTCTTGATGTCTACCTTCGTCGATTTCAGCATCACGAAGAGCTTGGGAATTGTTTTCGTCATCCCTTGCATACTATAGTTCATCACGAAGTTCTACTAACTTGGTGATGGTGTCTAGAGATTTCTGTCAATCACTATTTTATCTGGAAGATTAACTTCCACTTGATTCAAGCGATTGTAGTACCTAGACAATCTGAGCACATGCTCACTGCTTGAGCTATTCTCCTCCATCTTTTAGCTATAGAACTTGTTGGAGACTTCATATCTCTCAACTCGGGTATTTGCTTGAAATATTAACTTCAACTCCTGGAACATCTCATATGGTCCATGACGTTCAAAACGTTTTTGAAGTCCCGATTATAAGCCGTTTAAGCATGGTGCACTAAACTATCAAGTAGTCATCATATTGAGCTAGCCAAACATTCATAACATTTGCATCTGCTCCTGCAATAGGTTTGTCACCTAGCGGTGCATCAAGGACATAATTCTTCTGTGCAGCAATGAGGATAAACCTCAGATCATGGATCCAATCCGCGTCATTGCTACTAACACCTTTCAACTTAGTTTTCTCTAGGAACATATAAAAAATAAAATAGGGGAGCTAAACGCGAGCTATTGATCTACAACATAGATATGCTTATACTACCAGGACTAAGTTCATGATAAATTTAAGTTCAATTAATCATATTATTTAAGAACTCCCACTTAGAAAGACATCCCTCTAATCTTCTAAGTGATCACGTGATCCAAATCAACTAAACCATAACCGATCATCACGTGAAATGGAGTAGCTTTCAATGGTGAACATCAATATGTTGATCATATCTACTATATGATTCACGCTCGACCTTTCGGTCTTAGTGTTCCGAGGCCATATCTGCATATGCTAGGCTCGTCAAGTTTAACCTGAGTATTCTACGTGTGCAAAAACTGGCTTGCACCCGTTGTAGATGGACATAGAGCTTATCACACCCGATCATCACGTGGTGTCTGGGCACGCCGAACTTTGGCAACGGGGCATACACAGGGAGAACACTTTTATCTTGAAATTTAGTGAGAGATCATCTTATAAAGCTACCGTCGAACTAAGCAAAATAAGATGCATAAAAGATAAACATCACATGTAATCAAAATATGTGACATGATATAGCCATCATCATCTTGTACCTTTGATCTCCATCTACAAAGCATCGTCATGATTTCCTTCATCACCGGCATGACACCATGATCTCCATCATCTTGATCTATATCAATGTGCTGTCACATGGTCGTCTCGCCAACTATTGCTCTTGCAACTATTACTATCGCATAGCGATAAAGTAAAGCAGGTATTTGGCGCTTGCATCTTATGCAATAGAGAGACAACCATAAGGCTTTTGCCAGTTGCCGGTAACTTCAACAAAACATGATCATCTCATACAACAACTTATATCACGTCTTGACCATATCACATCACAACATGCCCTGCAAAAACAAGTTAGACGTCCTCTACTTTGTTGTTGCAAGTTTTACGTGGCTGCTATGGGCTTAGCAAGAACCGTTCTTACCTACGCATCAAAACCAGAATGATAGTTTGTCAAGTTGGTGCTGTTTTAACCTTCGCAAGGACCGGGTGTAGCCACACTCGATTCAACTAAAGTTGGAGAAACTGACACCCGCCAGCCACCTGTGTGCAAAGCACGTCGGTAGAACCAGTCTCGCATAAGCGTACGCGTAATGTCGGTCCGGGCCGCTTCATCCAACAATACCGCCGAACCAAAGTATGACATGCTGGTAAGCAGTATGACTTATATCGCCCACAACTCACTTGTGTTCTACTCGTGCATATAACATCAACGCATAAAACCAGGCTCAGATGCCACTGTTGGGGAACGTAGTAATTTCAAAAAAATCCTACGCACACACAAGATCATGGTGATGCATAGCAACGAGAGGAGAGAGTGTTGTCCACGTATCCTTGTAGACCGAAAGCGGAAGCGTTAGCACAACGCGATTGATGTAGTCGTACGTCTTCACGATCCAACCGATCCAAGTACCGAACGCACGGCACCTCCGAGTCCAGCACACATTTAGCTCGTTGACGTCCCGCGAACTCCGATCCAGCAGAGCTTCACGGGAGAGTTCCGTCAGCACGATGGCGTGGTGACGGTGATGATGTTGCTACCGACGCAGGGCTTCGCCTAAGCACCGCTACGATATGACCGAGATGGAATATGGTGGAGGGGGGCACCAAACACGGCTGGGAGAGATCAACTAATCAACTTGTGTGTCTAGAGGTGCCCCCCTGCTCCTGTATATAAAGGAGCAAGGGGGGAGGCCGGCCGGCCCTCTATGGGCGCGCCAGGAGGAGGAGTCCTCCTCCTAGTAGGAGTAGGACTCCCCTTTCCTACTTCTACTAGGAGGAGGAAAGGAAGGAGGAGAAGGAGAAGGAAGGAGAAGGAGGAAAAGGAGGAAAGAGGGGCCGGCCCCCTAGTCCAATTCGGTTTGGGCTAGGGGGGCCACGCGCCCTGCCTCCTCTCTTCCACCACTTGGCCCATGAGGCCCATTACTTCTTCCTCGTATTCTCGTAACTCCCGGGTACCCCCGAAAATATCCGAATCACTCGGAACCTTTCCGATATCCGAATATAGTCATCCAATATATCGATCTTTACGTCTCGACCATTTCGAGACTACTTGTCATGTCCCCGGTCTCATCCGGGACTCCGAACTACCTTCGGTACATCAAATCACATAAACTCATAATACAATCGTCACCGAAACTTTAAGCATGCGGACCCTACGGGTTCGAGAACTATGTAGACATGACCGAGACATGTCTCCGGTCAATAACCAATAGCGAAACCTGGATGCTCATATTGGCTCCCACATATTCTACGAAGATCTTTATTGGTCAGACCGCATAACAACATACGTTGTTCCATTGGTCATCGGTATGTTACTTGCCCGAGATTTGATCGTCGGTATCTCAATACCTAGTTCAATCTCATTACCGGCAAGTCTCTTTACTCGTTCCGTAATACATCATCCCGCAACTAACTCATTAGTTGCAATGCTTGCAAGGCTTTAAGTGATGTGCATTACCGAGAGGGCCCAGAGATACCTCTCCAACAGTCGGAGTGACAAATCCTAATCTTGAAATACGCCAACCCAACAAGTACCTTCGGAGACACCTGTAGAGCACCTTTATAATCACCCAGTTACATTGTGACGTTTGGTAGCGCACAAAGTGTTCCTCCGGTAAACGGGAGTTGCATAATCTCATAGTCATAGGAACATGTATAAGTTATGAAGAAAGCAATAGCAACAAACTAAACGATCAAGTGCTATGCTAACGGAATGGGTCAAGTCAATCACATCATTCTCCTAATGATGTGATCCCGTTAATCAAATGACAACTCATGTCTATGGTTAGGAAACATGACCATCTTTGATCAACAAGCTAGTCAAGTAGAGGCATACTAGTGACACTCTGTTTGTCTATGTATTCACACATGTATTATGTTTCCGGTTAATACAATTCTAGCATGAATAATAAACATTTATCATGATATAAGGAAATAAATAATAAATTTATCATTGCTTCTACGGCATATTTCCTTTAGCATATGTGGATGATATTGTGATAAAGTCCAGGAAGGAGGAAACATTGATAGATGATTTAAGAGAAACCTTTGACAACCTCTGGGTTTACAAGATGATGCTCAATCCGGAAAAGTGTGTCTTTGGTGTCCCGACAGGCAAACTCTTGGCTTTTATGGTATCAAATAGAGGCATTGAGGCTAATTCGGAAAAAATTCAGCAATTACTTCTTTGGCTAAACCGGCGTGTATCAATGACGTTCAACGTTTGGCCGGTCGGATTGCGGCTTTGAGCCGGTTTATCAGTCGTCTTGGGGAGAAGGCCATCCCTTTATATCAGATGCTTAAGAAAATAGATGATTTTGTCTGGAGCGAGGCAGCTGATAAAGCATTTGAGGATCTGAAGAGGCAGTTAGCTGAACCGCCTGTGCTTGCAGCCCCGATCGATAAAGAGACGTTGTTGCTATATGTGGCTGCTAATGCCCGAGCTGTTAGCGTGGCTATTGTGGTGGAACGCAAGGATGCTGGCAAGGAATATCTGGTTCAACGGTCGGTTTATTATATCAGTGAGGTGCTCATTGAGTCAAAGCAGAGGTATCCACATTGGCAGAAGCTGGGGTATGGAGTGTTTATGGCAAGCCGGAAGCTTAAACATTATTTTCAGGGTCATCCTATCACAGTGGTCAGTTCAGCCCCTCTGGGAGATATCATTAAAAATGGAGAAGCAACTGGCCGGATTGCCAAATGGGCTATTGAGCTTGGACCTCACGAGCTCGAATACATACCTCGCACAGCAATTAAATCCCAAGCACTCGTGGACTTCATCAATGATTGGACAGAATTGCAAGCACCAGAGGACAAGCCAGATAACACATATTGGACTATTCACTTTGATGGATCTAGACAGTTGGAGGGCTCGGGGGCTGGAGTCATACTAACGTCCCCACGAGGTGACAAGTTTTGTTATGTCATCCGTTTAATGTTCCCTTGTACTAACAATGCAGCTGAATATGAGGCCTTACTCCACTGTCTTCGGATGGCAAAAGAGATGAACTTAAGCCGGGTTAAGTGCTTTGGGGATTCAGATCTGGTGGCTCAACAGGTATCTGGCACTTGGGATTCTAAAGACCCACTCATGGCTGCATATCAACGAGAGCTAGACACAGTGGCTGGTCACTTCAAGGGTTATCAGTGGGATCATATAGACCGGCGAAAGAACGAAGCGGCGGACGCTGTAAGTCGCCTTGGTTCTCAGCGTAAACCGGTCCCACCAAATGTCTTTCTTGACGTGCTGCATAATCCGTTGGTCAAGGTACCAACAGAGGAAGAGTTGGCTATTCCTGACCCGGAGGCTCAATTGGTGGAAGCTTTGCATGTCATACCGGATTGGACAATCCCATACCTGGCTTACATGAACCGGGGCGAGTTACCAGAGGATGAAACCTCGGCCCAGCAGATAATCCGGCGTTCCAAATCGATGACTATACTCAATGGAAAATTACATCGTTACAGCGTCTCAGGAGCAATTCAACATTGTGTTTTTCCTCAAGAGGGTTGTGAGATTTTGCGAGAAATCCATGAAGGGGATTGTGGTCACCACGCCAGTTCAAAGTCTTTGGTGGCTTTCGCCACGGTTTCTATTGGTTAACAACACATGCTGATGCTGAGGATTTAGTCAAACGATGTGACGGTTGTCAAAAATTTGCACACCGTGCTCATATTCCGGCTCAGGAGTTGAGGATGATTCAAATAACATGGCCGTTTGTGACTTGGGGGCTTGATATGGTTGGAGCCTTTAAGCGCTCCAAGGACAAAAAGACCCACTTATTAGTGGCAGTGGACAAGTTCACCAAATGGGTGGAAGCAGAGCCAGTCAGTAAGTGTGATGCGGCCACAGCGGTTCAGTTCATCAAAAAGGTGATATTCCGGTTCGGCTTTCCACACAGTATTATAACTGATAATGGTACTAATCTTTCAAAGGGAGAGATGGAGGAATTTTGCCAACGTGACCACATCCGGCTTGATATAGCATCGGTGGCTCACCCCCAATCTAATGGTCAAGCGGAGAGGGCAAATTAAGAAATTTTGAGAGGTATTAAACCCCGGCTTATGGTTCCTTCGAAGCGGACACCGGGTTGTTGGGTGGAGGAATTACCTTCTGTGTTATGGAGCATCAACACCACACCCAACAGATCTATGAGTTACACACCTTTCTCATGGTTTATGGAGCGGAGGCAGTTCTTCCTAGTGACATACGTCACGACTCGCCCCGTGTGGCAGCTTATGTTGAAGCTGATAATGAGACAGCATGTCAGGATTCACTGGACTTGTTAGATGAGGAGCGTGATCTTGCAGCAGCATGTTCGGCGATTTATCAACAAGATCTCCGACGTTATCACAGCCGTCGGGTTAAGACTAGAACCTTTCAAGAGGGCGATTTGGTGATCCAGCTCATCCAGGATCAGACTGATATGCACAAGTTATCCCCACCTTGGGAAGGACCCTTCGTGGTCAGCAAGAATCTGCACAACGGGTCATACTACCTCATTGATGTTCGAGAGCACAAAGACTCACGTAAATCGGAGTAGGAGACCAAGCGGCCGTGGAATATAGCTCTTCTTCAGCCTTACTATACTTGAGCCACAGGCTCTTCATATGTACATATTTATGACAATGTATATATTATATAATAAACCGGAGCCTCGAATAAAGCGGGGTCTCTGTTCTTTTTACATCATATGTGTGCTTACAAGAGTTTCTACTGACAAAGCGGAGTTTTTTGTTAAACCGGTCTCTGCAGCCGCACGGATATAAAGAGAATCACTAGGGGCTTGGTCATATATGAATTATAGCTACACCTCTTGATCAGTTTGAAACCACAAAAGGATATCACTAGGGGTCTTGGTTGTTGTCACACCATAGCTACACCTCTTGATAGGTGTTAAGCCCAAAAGGAAATTATGTGGAACCAAAGAGAGTCTGTTGCATTAAGCACAGCTAAAACATAGGTAACCACCGAGCACAGCTCACATATTACCTGGGGGCTCGTTGCTTCTCAAAGAACAATGAGTTTTGAACCCTTGTAATAGGCTATCAAGTCAGGCTTGGAAGCCAGGTGTATTCACCTAAAACCCCGGGTTATCCTGCCTCTTTAAGTAAGCCACTCCGTCCAGGTACACCTGGTATGACCCATCAAACGTTTGACAAGTCAATCCCATGGACCCTGAACTTGTCAAAGTTAAATTGATGATTGATTAAAGATTGAGGTCCGTCTTAAAAAGGCTTTGCAAAATGGTTTAACTCAGCGGCCTGGCAGCCCATGAAAAGCCTCGATTTGGAGCCTGGCAGCTATTAAAAAGCCTCGCATATTCTTTTTTAGTTTTATTTGTCAAAGCTTTTCGCCTTTGTTGAGGTTCATAATATCTTCTGATAAACCGGCGTCCTTGACACGGCTTGGCTTTCCACTACAAGTTGCCAGTACATGATCAGTTATAATGCGGCGTTTATTAACCCAGTCTGGTTTTGACTAACAAATCGACCAGCGTTATAAGGAAAACCCGGTATTTATTATATTCTACGGTTTATTATCATAATCTGGCAAATTAAGGACGGAGTTATCAATGCTCTAGATTGGTCTTTACACCTTTCTCATACAAGCAGTTGGTCAGCCAACGAGGTATGTTGCACATGTTATTTTGTACAAACTTTGATTACCCATCCAAGTATTCTCTATTCTTGGGCATCATGACCCGTCCAGTGGTAAACCACTAGGACACTTTTAAGTTCTTGTATCTAGGAACACCAGTCATCATGGGCTATGTATAAATAGATCCCCAAAAGTGGAGCAAGTTTTCACAATATCAAAGCATCACAAAACATGCTCGATGGCATGACAGATAATGGAGTTTTTGCTATCCTATTACAAAAAGCTTCAAAACGGCTCCAATTGAATAATTGTTTTTAATCATTGGCACACAATAGCTGGTAAACCGGCTGCCGGTTCAAGATGCTTCGTATGGACGGTTTGACGGTTGCGGGTCATTTGGTGCAATCACTTCTTCTTCATCCCTCTCCAGACGCTGGAAATCAACCGTTGACCAATCGATTCCGGTTAGAGCTTGAAACACGGCTTCTTCATGGATAAGGCTAGAGGGGTTAATATCAGGAGCGTAAGTATGCTTACGGATTGGAGGCACAAGTTCTTCGACTTCATGGATTTTGGCAAGCTGTCTCTTCCCTTCAGCTTTGTAAGCCGGTTGGAAATGAGATAAGTGTGTGTCCTCTGCCAGTTTGCTGGCTATTGGCCGCATTTCTTTGGTCAGCCGTAGGAGATCATCATTGTCGAAGTTTGAACCATCCTCCTTTACACCTGGATATCCTTTAATGATGTCGTCCGCTTCAAGATCTGGAATCCATGCTTTGGCCCGGATTAATGCGGTCAGTGCTCCTGCTCTTGCGGTTGCCTTTTTCAGTTCGGTAATCCGGGTTGGTAACATGGCTAGCTTCTCAAGAGTTTCTTTTATCAGTGATGGCGCCGGTTTATGGTAAGCTGCAGCACAAATAGCACGCTGGGATCCAGAGTACAGCTGTTCAATCAAGGTATAAGCCGCTTTAAGCTTCATCTGTATATTCGTGCCCAGATGAGCAATATGAGTGCCTGTCACGGTTTAAAACCAGCCAACTGGTAAATAATAAGGTCTCATGAATTGGACAAATAGCACAAGGAGATACTTACCAAATACAGCGGACGTCATAGTGTTGATTTGCCGCTTCAAACTAGTTAGTTCATCTACAACTGGCTTCAGGGCTGCTTCGGCATCCTCAGCTCTTTTGGTTAAACCGGCCTTCTCGGTTTCCCAGTCAGCACGTTCTTTGTTAAAAGACTCCTTTAGCTTTTCCATAGCTGTCAGGGCTTTGGTCGGCTCCTCTTTGGCTTTCACAGCCTCTGCTTGTTGGGACTTTACGTTCTCTTGCAAATCAGCGGTTCGGGCATCTCTATTGCTTAACTCGGCCTGCAACAGCGAAGATATGTTAACAACAGGATATGTATTTTCTAAAGTACAAAGCGTATAACAAGTTATGCACTTCGTACTTGGGGGCTAATGCCTATTTACTCTGATTCACTACATCTTTTATAAGTCTCCATCACAATGCAAGCATTATCCTTGACACTTGGGGGCTAATGTACATCTGTTCAAAACGGACGCATGGATTTCAAGACCCGGATTACCTTGCAAAGCTAAACCGGCCCTTGGGGGCTACATTGAGGAAAGCTACATATTTGCATTGGTAAAGTATCGGTTTTGTTTTCACTAAAGACTAGACATTTTGAGAGTCAGTAGGAGAAGATTAAAGTGTTACAAAGTCCTGGTTTAAGATTAACATCATAAAACGGCCCTTGGGGCTACTTGGGCTAGTGTTTCAACTTTGGAATCAAGAAATAAAGGGAGATGAAAATACATCATAGCGTTCCTTCATCAGATTTACCAAACCGGCTTCATAGTCATGCTTTGAGTGCAGACAGTTTAAAAAACCGGAGTGAAGTTCTTCAGCACTGAGATGAGCATAACTTGATAAGTCAGTGCTCCATTTACCCTTTTCCCTGGCAGCACGCTCCTCTTTGGCACTATTTTGGGCCAAGATGACAGGATGGCCAGGAGAGTTGTGGCCCATGTTAGTAATGACAACATCATCTCCTTGGCCTTCAGTAGTTTCAGTGCCTTTCACTGGACTAGCATGGTTTGGAGCTGCCGGTTCAGTGTCAGGCATAGCAGGAGAAGCTTCTGGTTGTTCATCAACATTCTGGTCTTGAAGGGGCGGTTCATCAAATGTAGCTTCAGGATGAGGACCCTCCGGTTCATGAGTTTGGTCCAGTTCACCTATTTGCTCTTCTCCAAAAATAGCCTGGTCTTCTGACGGATTGTTGACCGAGCTTTCTTGTTGGGTCTAGCTTTGGCTCTACAAACAAAATTAAAAGAAGGTTTAGCATCTTATTCAAGATTTGCAATACATTTGAAGAAAGGGTTTGAATGCTTACCCAGCCAGAGTTTTAAGAGGAGGGAGTTGGGTTGCTGTTGATTCGCCAGAGGATGAGGAAGGTGTCACCTAATAATTTGAATCGGACGGATTAAGAGGTTGTCTGAAATAACCTGCCTTGGGATAAGAATTGTCAGAAGTGGGAGAGACCTCAGATCGGTGTTTCTGAGCCGGGGTATCAGGTAAACCGGCCGAAGTGACCTGTTGGCCACTGTGCCGGGTTGTCCGACGAGCTTCATGCTGTTGTGTCTTCAAAATAAATGTTGGATCCAAGTAAGCAAGAGGATGAGAAAAACTTACTTTCCGGACTGCTTGACGGGTTTTTTGTGTTGGCATAGAGTCTGAGCCGGAGGAAAGGGTAATTACCTCTACATCGTTAGCCTGGCTGCCTTCTACGTCCTCCTGATAAAGATCATTGTTAATGAGGTGCATAAAAAGGGAGCCAAGTGAGTCAAGTTCTACCTCAACTTCCGGATCATCTGCATCTTCATCAAGTTCCATGCTGATCCGGTCAGCTGTTTTCCGCTTTGAGGTACGCTTGACGGCTTTGGTTTTGGGACGAGATGGCTTGGCCGCTTTATCTACAGATGGCTTGGCCGTTTTATCTGCGGATTTCCGCTTCCAGAAGGGATCATCACCCTGTTCATACACAAACAGAAGACAGTTTACAAGTTGAACAATTCAAAGATACCAAAGATAAAAGGAAGCATAGTGCTTACAGCAGGCGGTTTATTTTGAGTATAGAAGGGGTTCAAGCCGGTTTGGCGACAGATTGATTCCGGTTCATTCAAAATTTTCTTAACACCTTATGTGACCTCTTCATCGGTTATCTGAATGTTGATGTGGCGTTAGGGGTCTTCTACTTCACCAGTATACTCCCACATTAAACCGGGGCGGCGGCTTAGTGGCAAGACGCTCCAAGAAATCCAGCAACGCACAAAATCAACGCATGTTAAACCGTTGGCCATGAAAGCCCGGAGTTTGGCGAGTTGAGGGGCGTATTTGGCCCGTTCTGCAGAACTTAAACGTTGAGGCATTGGATGAGTGTTGGAAAGCCGGTGCTCACGATAGCCTGGAAGAGGGTTCTCATCTTCAGGAGAAGTATCTCTGCAATAGAACCAAGTTTGATTCCATTCCTTAGGGTGGCAGTGCAGTTTGGCATGAGGGAATTCAACTTCTTTCCGCTTTTGAATAGAGACACCACCAAGTTTAGTGTTGGGACCATTTACAAACTTTGTACGACGGTTTAGATGAAAAAAGTCCCGGAATAGTTCAGCAGTTGGTTCTTCTTGTAAGTATGCTTCACAGAAGACTTGGAAGTTGCATATATTGAACACCGAGTTGGGTCCGATATCCTGAGGATGGAGTTGGAAACTGGCAAGAACATCTCGGAAAAACTTAGACCCGGGCGGTTTGAAACCACGGCCTATGTGGTCGACAAAGATCACTACCTCACCCTGCCTTGGGGTAGGAGGATTCTCCGTTCCTGGAACTCGCCACTGAATTTCTGTTTTCTTGGGCAAGGTGCCAATGCTGACCATTCCATTCAACTGTTCTTCGGTGATCCGGGAAGGAGCCCAGTTGCAAGCGGCAAATTGTTTGGCCATTGTGAAGCGAAAAGCTGAAAAAGAAATGTCGGTTTACAAATCATTCATGGTGGTACGCAAGATGCAATGGAATAAAAGATATACAGATATGTGAAATTGCATAAATCGGAGGTTAATACAATAAATGAATGACAAGGCAATATCGGAGCAAGGGTACACAGATGTTGTTAAACCGGAGTATAACAAAGGAGGTAAAAGGCTCCTCCGGTTTACCAGAGGGCTAATGGTATGTGACAGATTGCTTATACAAAGGTAAATCACCGAAGTGATAAAGAGGGTACAGATATAAGGCAAGAACGGCTAGGTAAGGTAAAACAGGTTCCACAAGGGGACATGGATATTTTGGATCTACTGAAAGACAGGAAAGCAAAAATATTTTGACCTAAAAGGGTTGGTCCCGAAGCAGTTCGTAAAAGTTCAGATCAGTTCTTATGCACAAAGGTTTGTCGTGGTAGCGGAAGATAACCATTACGCGGAATATATCAAGCTAAGAGATTCTGTATTCATGGACTAAGGAGGTATAGGGAAGAGCTGCACCGGAACCTTGATGAACTTCGGTGAACTGCGACGAACAAAGAAACCCTAGACCGGTCTATAGAGGGCGAGGGAAAAGGACTTACTGCAGCCGCAGAAGCAGCGGAGGTGCGCTGCGGTGCTCTGGTACGAACAGGTCGATGCAGCGGCCGACGGTGAGGCAGAGGCGAGGCTTGATGATGGCGGCGGCGCTCGAGTGCGGAGACATCGCGAGGAAGAACAAGGGATGAAGAGGCAACGGAAAGAAAAGAATGGGGCCCTCCGCCTCTATTTATAAGGGTAAAAAGATAAGCGACATGCGCGGGAATCGAGGAGCCTAAAAGATGGATAGATAATGAGATTGTTGCCTCGATTGTTGGAAGCTCATTAATAAAGGGTATCTTCGGCTTTCATGAACAAGATGACGTCACGGCGGTTTACTACAAAACTAGAAGATGACGTCACGGCGGTTTACAAAGATCTATGCGAAGGTGCAAAGGGAGGAATTTTTCTAAGTATTGAAGATTGACATGAACAAGTTCAAACCAATCTAGGGCCTAATGTTGGGGATACTACTACTGGATGTAAACCGGCCAGGAATAGCCGGTTTAACTTTATGAAGATTAGAAGCCCATGAAGACATAAGAATAATGGCGCTTTATGAAGGCCCAAGGCCCAGAGGCGAATTAAGGCCTGTAGATGTAAAACGACCTTATTATGTAACTTGCATTGTAAGATAGGAAGTATAGAGACCGGACCGGACATGTTTAAGATCCGGCTTCGGGACTCTGTAAACCGGCGGGCGTCAACCTACGTATATAAAGGGACGACCCGACAGCGGTTCAGGGACAGACAACAACTCGGGGGCCAGTCAAAGCGGATTCGCTCCATGGTCATTGAAACCCTAGCAATACCAATCACAACTAGACGTGGGCTTTTACCTTCATCGAAGGGGCCGAACTAGTATAAACTCCCCGTGTCCCTTTGTCCGGTTTAACCCCTTTAAGCTAACCCGTTGCGATGGCTCCACGACTAAGTCCTTTCACGAGGACATCTATCGTGACAAATCCACGACACATCTCGTTGCCTAGGGTTGCAGTGGTCGGTGTGACAACGGGCCACTAGTCATGCGAGTGAAGATGTGGGAGATGAATGGCACTCTGCTCGGTGTTGCATCCTCCTGACGGTGGTTCGAAAGCTCGACGCTGCTGCAGGTTGGAGGACGAGATGGTGGTGGCTGGGGGAGAGGAATGGTGTCGTTGTGGTTGTTGCATCCTTCGTCGGGAGATGAATGGCCCGTAGGTGTTGCATCCTCGAGGAGACGAATGATGTGCTACTGGGTTGCATCCTTCCGATGGGAGAAGAATGGCGCCTCTGCGGGGTTTCATCGTCGTCCAGTGGGGGACGCGGATGCTAGGTTTGGAAGCATGCCGAGCTTGCCGAGGATGTGCGGTATGCCGTGGAGCCAGGGATAGTGGCTTGGTGTGTAGGCTGATCAGATCCCGGGCTCGAACTGTGCAGCTGAGACGGCTGGCGAAAGTCGTACTCCGGTTGTGGCCAGAGTCGTCGATGACGGCGCCTTCTAGCGTCGCGCCCTCGTTGGAGGCATATGTAGCTGCTCCCACCTTACCTTTCCGGCATGCTCCGGGGGAAACCCTTGGTCTAGTTTTAGACCAGACGATGGCGGCACTATCCGGCGTCGCGTTCCCTCTTGGGGCATCGTCCTGGAGGTGGATCCGGTCAGAGCAACCCGTGGCTTGTGTGAACGTGTGTGTTGTTTGCCGAAAGGCAACGTTTGTATAGTTTTTGGGTCCAGTTTCCCTTATAAACTGGATCAATCTTCTCCTCCGGTTCAATGAATTTAGCAGTAATGCTAATATTCAAAAAAAGTTCGATCGGTCCGGATCCATTCGCCCCCCTTCTCTTCGGTTAAGTATTTGATATGTTTCTACTCCCTTCATTTCTTTTTACTCCGCGTATAAAATTTGATCAAAGTCAAACCGCACAAAATTTGATCAAACTTATATGAAAAATATGAACATCTATAATACTAAAACTATATAGTGTGAAAATACATTTTATGGTGCATCTGATAATATTGATTTCATATCGTGAATCATGATATTTTTTAATATAAAGTTAATCAAACTTTACAAAGCTTAATTGATCAAACTTTATATACAGGCTAAAAAAGACGGAAGAAGTATATGTTCTGTGTAGATCCACGCAGTTCGGGCGCTCGGAAGGCTTAGCTGCCGATTGTCAGATTGTGCTGTGGTGCCTTGATTGTGCAGCTCATGGTGAATCGGTGGTGTGGTAATTGTGGGTCAGTACAGTTACTATATGGAGTAGTCAGTACAGTTACTAAGAGCATCTCCAGCCGTTGGCCCTTCAGGGGGCGTCTAAAATCGCCGCCTGGAGGTGAGTCGGCGCAAAAATTGGGCCTGGGGGCGAGTTGGTCCCCAGCCGCCGGACCCAGGGCCGCCCCCAGGCGCGTTTGAAAATAAAATTTGTAAAGCAAATTTCGGCACAGTTCGGTGAAGTTCGGCGAAACATGATAAATTTCGGCAAACTTAGGCATATATTAGGCATGTTCGCCGGTTTTCATTACATAGCAAAATAGATAATAACTAAACTAAAAGAGAAACTGGCTGAACGCCGAGTAGTCGCCGTCGTCGCCGCCATCGTCGCCGCCGTCGTTGGACGTCTCCTCCTTGACGCGGCCGTCCCTGGTGGACCCCTGACAGGCGTCGCCAACGCGGGCTGGTGGCCTTGGCGCGTCGTCGTCGTCGCTGTTGCGGATGACGACGACCCCGCCTTCGTCGCGGCCGCGTCGGCGCTCCGCGAAGCGGCGCAAGGCGGCGCACTAGTGCTCCTTCGCCTTCTCCAGGCGCTCCTTCTCCATCGCTATGGAGTCCCTGCGCGCCCATTCCAGGGCCGCGTCGTCGTCGTCGAGCTCCATCTTCACCGGCGTGGCCGGCTCCTTCTTCGCCGGCGCGAGCCCCGGCTCCGTCTTTGGCTTGACGAAGCGCGGAGGAGGAGCCAACGAGGAGGCGCGCCAGCCGCCCTCGTTGATGACGATGCCGACGCTGTGAGTGCGCCGGCCGAGCGGCGTCTCCGCCGCGGGCTCGGCCTTGACGCCGAGCAGGGCCGGAGCACCGGAGGAGTGAGAGGAAGAGCGCGAGGAGGAAGAAGAGGAGGAGGACCCGAACCTCCTTGGCGCCCATGGCCTGGCGCGTCGGTGGTGCAGCAGGGCGGCCGCCCTCACCGGGTACGCCAACGGCGGGTTGTTGCCGCCCTCGAGGTGCGTCAGCACGCCCTCGAGTGTGCGGCTGGGGACGCCCCACCACAGGTGGCACCTCTCGCTGTTCTTCTGGCCATCGACCACCGGCGCGTCGTTGGTGGACGCCAACCGTTGCCGCTTGCGACGCTCGAAGTATGCCGCCCAAGACGCGTGGTTGTCTGCGGCGTACTTGGGGAGGGAGAGCTGGGCGTCGATGAGGGAGGCGCGGACGACCTCGACCTCCTCGGTGAAGTAGTTTGGCTTGGCCACGGCGTCGGGCAACGGGGGAACGGGCACTCCCCCGTCGCTGAGCCTCCACCCCGCCGGCCCGGCGCGCATGTCCGGCGGCGCCGGGATGTTCGCCTGGAACAGGAGCCAGGACTCATGTTCGCGCAGCGAACGGCGGTCGAAGCCGTTGGCCGCCGCCTCGTCTCCAAGGAAACATTCTGCCATGGCGACGGGCTCGGGAGAGGTAGAGAGGGAGAGGGAGGGGCTGGGCGGTGGCGCTCGGGAGAGGTAGAGGGAGGGGCTGGGCGGCGGCGAGGGGCGGGGCTGGTGTGGGCACGGGAGAGTGAGGCCACCGGCTATATAGCCGCGCCGTGCCCGTGTGAACACGTGCGAGGGAGGGGAGGCGTTGGCTCGCCGTCCTGTGACGCGCCGCCCGTGAGGAATCAATGGCAAAGCTGACCGACGACAGCCTTGCCATTGATTCCCCGTGGGAACCGAGGCCGTTGGGGGAAGACGAGGCGCCGTGTCGTTGACGTGGCTGGCCCGCGGCTTTTTCGCGCCAAAACAGCTCGCCCCGGCGCCCCCGGGCGCCCCCCGGCGCGCCGGGTTCGGCCTGGGTCCGCCGGCACTGTTTTCGGCCCAGGCCGGCGAAAATCGGGCTCCTGGGACGCGACTAGGCCATTTTTTCGGCGCCGGCGCGAGAAAATCGCCTGAGGAGGCCTTCCTAGGGGCGCGGCTGAAGATGCTTTAAGCTCCCACGATTGTGCAGCCCTTGATGAATCGGTGGTGTGGTAATTGTGTGGGTCAACACTTGAGAGGGGTGAACCGACGAATGGCAGCTGGGTCCACGTGTCCGTGTTGTGTGTACTGGGTTCCGTGTGAACACGCATCTTAGTCGGTTCGAGGTCTAGTGTCTGAAGAGGGATTTGGGTGTTCGGCGGTCCGTGCTTACCGAAAAAGCCTTTCGTCCTGCTTTTTAAATAAAGCAATCACCAAGCGCAAAGTCCACAAGGAATCATCCGAAACATACACACACCTAACGTCACCGCGCGAAGGTCCAACACACACGCACGAAACACAACACACAACACAGGTTCAGTTGTGGGCACAGCACAACAAGCCCAACAAATCAACAGGGAACACACAGACAACAAACGGCGGCGGCGGCGATGACGAAGAAGAGCTAATCTGGCTCAGGCGGTGGTGAAGGTAGCGGCGGGGCCATCCAAAGAGCCATCGCACGAAGCTGTGTGATGATGGAGGTGATGGTGTCTCGCTCTCTGGGGCGGCTAAGCGGCCGCCAAAGTTGCAAGTAACCAGACCATTTAAACAAAGCGTCAGTAGCACGACGAAGAAAGATATGCTGAATCACAAGGACTCGGTCTTCGTCTCCCTGCTAAAGGAGGGACTCAGGCATCCGGCTTAGGGCTCACCAACAGGCGGTGGTGGCGCCTCAAGGAGGCGAGCCGACCAAGCCCAGGCTTCCAGCGCAGGATGCCGTGGAGGCCGATGTTGAGGCCCTGGCGACACAGATCGGCCTCGGCTTTGTGATCTTCTTCGCCTCGCTCTCCGGCGACGTCTCCGCCATGTGGTGTTGCTGCAGTCAATTGGGTGCGCTTCCTGATGGCGGAAGATCAGCTCCAGCAGCAAGCCTGCGCTGCCGAGTTCTTCGTGGGCCGACACATGTATTCGGCGGAGACTGACCAGGGGCGGAGCCAGAAAATTTATCCATTGGGTTCACTCGATAACTACATTCCGCATAGCTTTATTTTATTTTTTATTTTTTGAAACCCCCCTATATTAATTAATTAATAATGTTATTACAATCATTCATTACAAAATTCGCCACACACGACGGAACACTATTAAGAAGAATCAGTTTACCAAGGTATGTACAAACTCTTAAAAACTTTCCTTATTTTTTTACTCTTCTGACTCGTCATCGCCTCAGAAATTTAAGCCTTAATGCAACAAGTATCTTACCGAATCAATGAAAGTATTAAGCCGGATTCGATTTTGTTTTTTTGTAAGATCAGTTTGTTTATCAGAACATCCTGAATTGACTGAACTTGATTCATCAAAGCATCACATCTTTTTTACTATTGCATTATGAAAGCTAATAACATTAACCTTAGCATCATGGGTATATAGTCCATTTTTCTTGTTCCAACCATTCCAGTCATTAATTGCAAATGCGCTAGCCCAGCTTGTCCCTTATTGTAATATTTGAAAAGGTAGCAGCATAAACACAAGGCCTTATGCACTTTATCACTATACTCAAGCCAAGGACCATATTTATCAACAATCTAGATTAAATCTCTGTTGAGTATCTCCAATCTTCCTCTGTGGGTAATCAAAATTAGACGGTGGCCTATAAGGCCCCTCATTAAATATTTGCGCCTAATCTCATCTTACTTTTGTGGATTTCTTGTGTACTCTGAAATTTTCTTCCGATCATCCGGATCATAAGGCAACTCATCTAAGTTAATTTTTGCATGAATGGTAAGCTTTGCGAAATTAGCTGCAGTGACATTTGATGCACTTTGCCTACGTCTTATCTAGTGACCGAGTTCCCTTCGAAAAATGCGGCTATTTTTCTTTAGAAAAAGACGTGGGCAAAACAATAGCTATTGTACTGAGCTATTAGTCTAGATAGAAAATATACAAGAGAGAGAAGATGCGGCAATTTAATTTAATTACGTCAAGTTTTGGGATTCAATAGTTGCAGATGTCGATCTGCATCCACGTGCGTGCGGCGGCGGCCGAGTCGCCGAGCAACACGAACAGCCAGATGGGAATTGGAGACACGAACAGAGGAATGATTAAGAAAAGCAGAAGATCAAATTTTTTTAGGGGTAAGCAGACGATTAATGAGGCGTGCCCCGTGTGGCTGCATGTTTGCTCTTTTCTTTTGGGCCCTTTGTTCCACGTGAGGTGTATTTTGTTTGTTAGGGTCAGCCAAAATATTTTACTGGATTCATATCACATAAATACGTATATATACACACGAATTAGGCAAAATTCATTGGGTTCAGTTGAACCCAATAGCTCTACGCTGGCTCCGCCGTTGAGACTGACCGTCTTGTCCCACTTGCTTGCTGCAGAACGCCTGCAGTCAGCCAAGCGCTATGCCGACTTGATGTCAACTGGAAGCCGTCTTTCCGGCATGCGGGCACGGGCTCCATGAGAAGTGCATCGTCCAGTGGCTCAAGGCCGTGCATCCGACATGCTCGTGCCGCTGCCGGCCAAATGCGCCTGTTCGATGACTCGATTAGTCATAGGGGCGGGCCTACATGAAGCTACCCTGAATCCCTGATACACATTGGGATATTTTTGGCGGTGATTAGCAAGTCTAGCGACTTAGCGAGCATGGGCCTACATGAAGAGAATTGGAAGAAACAACCAAAGCGAGGTAGAGATCTGGAGTACATTGTTTTCATTGCCTGGATCAACTGTAG
This sequence comes from Triticum dicoccoides, assembly GCF_002162155.2. Taxonomy (NCBI): domain Eukaryota; kingdom Viridiplantae; phylum Streptophyta; class Magnoliopsida; order Poales; family Poaceae; genus Triticum; species Triticum dicoccoides. The sequence continues at coordinate 271,483,196 of NC_041388.1, forward strand.
TATTTTGCGAATGGGGTCATCATTAATTAGGTATAAATATGGACGTCTCTTATTACCTGCACAATGTGTTGCTTGTTTTGTTGAGTTACAAAGCTAAGATTCATCAAAAACATTACTGCTAGCGTCAAAATTATATATACAGTCAATGTCAAGGAGTGGTCAGATCACCCTAGGATTTTGCGTATACTTCACCCTTAAAAAAATGTACAATCTCGCTACCTAAACACACCGGAAATAAGTTTAGGACTAGAGTAAACGGCCAATGTTATTGATTTGTGCGCTAGATTGTATATTAGTATGTTTGCATATCGTATTTGTGGCAACAAATGTGTCAATTTGACCACCCTGGTTCAAAATCCCAGCTGCACCACCATGGGCATCAGGGTTATCTTTTTTCTAGCTCCACCCAATAACTACCTTTATTGGCTACTGCATCCAATATAACGTTAAATTGTTGGATAACTAAGTTCGCCTCTCTTTGGCTGTTTCTTCCCATTCTCTTCCTCTGAAGGTTGTGGTAGCCAAATGTTGCATGTTTTGTGAAAAAGTGGAATCATTTAGCACTCTGTTCAAACACCGGTAGCGATGAATTATTGGATAAGAGGGGCATCCTGGAAAATACAGTCCTAAGTTACTGAGATCCCTAGGAATGTTGAGCTATGGTGCCTCGAGGCTTTGTGTGGTCATTGATGGGGCCCGTTCGTAAGAGTGTGCTTC
>NC_041388.1:271484648-271604206 GCF_002162155.2 Triticum dicoccoides
CATGGGGCTCACGTAAACACCTTGGGTGAACACCAATGTTGCGATGTGCAACAACATCACAACGATCCACCCAAAAACAATCTCCACCATGGACCACATACCGTTTGAATTAAATAAGACCATACAGGTAAAAAGAAACATCACATCCATAATCAACAACACGAACATAATTACATATCAGCCTAACCAAGGTGAAATGTAACAAGCCAGCCGTAGTAGACCGTGAAAAAAATCAAATCATGACCGAAAAACGGCGCGGCAAGGCGCGTGTCACACTCTAGTACAACTCTATGCATCCGGTGATATATGTTTTCGAAGGTAATATCACTGCCAAGTCACAGAGACACGGTCACAGTATGCGTATGCGGGCCTATCCATGTGTATGACCCCATCTATCAGTGAATAATGGTGCTCGGCGCCAGTGGCGGAGACAGAACTTTTGTGGAGCCTGGGCAAGTTGATCCTAAGTGTATAATCTAGAAATCAAAATCCGGGTATTTAAATACACAACATACAATATAGGACCGAACTTTTGAACCACAAATTCAAATTAGTAATCAAGTGAAAACATAACAATATTAATCCCACAAATTTTAATTTTAAGGTGAACGAATATATAATATATCAATATCCCTTTGATGGACCAAATAAAGTTGAGACTTGACAACACAAGATATATAAGTAGACTTGCATAGAGGCAAACTCGCCATGTTGCCAACAAAAGTAAATCTATCCATACCAGATGCCACCGGATGTCATTGCGAAATTTCATCCACCACAGTCAAAAGCATCTCTCGCTTGTTCATTTTTTCCAAAAGAAAGACGTATAACTAGTGTTGCATAGAGGTAAACTCGCGATGTTGTCAAAGTCCTAAAAGGCACTACAAGACAAAAAAATAGATTTGCAATGAAAGAAATTTAGTTGTGAGATGTGAATATATTAAAATAGAAAACTTGCAATAATAGAGATGGTGGGATGGTACATACTGATAGTGCACTAAAGAAAATCACGAGGCAAATGCCCTTTTCGAGTCCTCATTGCAGTAAATTTTCGAATAATGTCCTTATCATCAACTAACTTGAATAACTCCCGCCTGGTGTAACATATCATCTAGTCGTTGAGCCATTCAATATTGATCTTGCTCCGACTTTATTCTTGATAATCGTCATTTCTGAAAAAGCTCTATCAATGGATGTCGTGGACACCAGCAATATCAAAGTCAACTCCATAAGTTTGTATACCAATGGAAATACCAAATAAGAAAATGAAGTTAGTTGTTACACAACACAAGTAAGAAAATGAGCTATAATTTCGCACAGTATAGAACTACTTGCATCTATTTTGCATAGTACAGAACTACTTGCATCAACTACAACTACAAGTTCATACAATGTTTCTCTAATCATGAATTCATGATCTCCCCAACGAATTTTTCCCAAATTAATTTAAGCCCTAACCCCTAACCCCGACCTTGAACTCTCATAGCATACGATGGATATGTATAATTAGATCGAACGGTACCTCGCATGACCTGATCAACCCCTTGCCCCGATGAGTTATTCAGAGTTTCAGACTTCAGAGATGAGGAATCCCTAGCGCTAATTTCGAGAGATTTCTTACCGAAAGAAGCTGAAGCCGAGCCGGAAGAGATGAAGAAGGGCTGATTGGATGACCGGACTAGTAGACTGCCTGGGAGCGCCGGTTGTGCGTCTAGCCGTCTAGGGCTCAGCCTCGAGGCCTGCCGCCACCGCCAGCCCCTTCTGTCGCCCAGTTCCTGCGTTCGCGAAAAGATAATTATATAATTATATGAAAGTATTTTTCATGACAAGTCCGCTAATACAATTTACTATTATCATATCCAAAAGGCTATGTATGATGAATGATCAAAGTTTTAAGGTTATGCACTCATCTTAAAAAGCCTACTTAAAGGTTTGATTGAGTAATTAATGTTTTCATCTACAAAAATGGGTGAGCTGTGAGAGGGCAGGTCATTGCCCGTTAATCTATGTATACGCCCAAATTGCAAGACAATATTGACAGGGCAGGGACTTTGACGATCCGACTACAAACGTGCACGATGTTGCGCCTTGGCAATCGCTAAACCAATCTCCTGAGGTTACTGACGATGCCGGAAGCACGGTCAGCCTGACCACGAAGGTCTATTCCTGCAAGCAATCGGAGAACGAGCAAGAATATGATAAATCAATCTGAATATTGCGAATATATATGAAGTATTGATAATGATGGGGATCCGTAAGCGGTCTTGGTCTGGTCGTTGGACACAAATGAAGTACACGAAGTTGCAATGGCTAACTTTTAACTAAACAAATCCCAAGGAAAAAGCTACTAGATGGATCTACTTATATAGGAGCAAGGAGTGGCGGCCAAGGAGGTGGGAGGACGTCCCAAGGCAGCCTAAAACTAACCCTAGGTCATACAAGGCTCATGGGCCCAAGTGGAGGTGGTGCAACACCTTTGGACTTGTTGTTTGACTCAGATTCTGCTACAGCGTCAGATTGTTTCGTCGATATCTCAATGCTCCAGATGAATTTGAAGGTGATTCCAATTGGGTTGGAAAGAGCACGAAATCTACTTTCCAACAAAAAAGAATCACCCAATTTGGAGTCTGTATGAAAAAGTTGTTGACGTTTTGAGTCAGATATGTCTATGCAGTCCGAATCTGAATGTAGAACGTGAGAGACTTGGACTCTATCTTCTCTTGGCCCAAAAATGACGTGAGAGGACTTTTTGAACAGAACCTAAACTTCTCCTTTTCCCTTATGTTCATATGTGGATTGTACAAATGTCTCATACACCTGCAATTAGACAAAACACAAAAGTGTGTGAAGTATTTTTGTTCTGGATAACATAAATAGATTATTGAATAGTTTGCATTAGAAATCACCTGACAAATATGCATATATGCAATATTTTTGGTCGTATCCAAGGTAGTCATGTCCTCATCATCCTCCTCTTTTTGAAAACAAAGCCGTCCTCGGCGTTGCTTAATCTGAAATGTGGCTAACAAAAGAGATAAGGTGTACATGTTGTATATGTATATGTCATCCATTTTAACTTTCCTTGATTTTTGCACATATGACACATGTATACATGAGTAACTTTCATAGTTCCTAAAATCTAAAGCCAAAAAATTATCACAAGAAGTAGAAGGCACAAAAATATTGCAACTCAGTTTGCACATATAAGTGAAGCTCTTATTCATTTCAAAAGATTGGCAATGTTCATCATTAAACCATCCCAAGTTTGGTGAATAAACCTTACTTGCATCAAATTTACAAGCTACAACTAGGCATGCATCATTCTCATGTGAAGTTATATCATCAATACCTTTATTGTTACCTTGTCGCAAAGATGTAGCTGATGTAGGTACGGACGTTGACAATGTACCATACTCTTGAGATGATATCGCGCTCACAATCCGAGGTGCGGCTGCTCTAGTAGGTGCAATGGTGGAGGAACCAACCAGCGTGGTGAGCATGAACTGGAATGGTAGTTGTTGTTGTCACCCAATGCATCCTCCTATATCTGTCTCTCAAAGGTACAAGCACGAACATACATACCAGTAATGCAACGAGGAATATACTGAAATCTTGCACAGATATCATGGTTTAAACCACCAAAAAATCTATTCATTGTATCATCCTCAGATTCTTCCATGTCACAATGATGCATATAAAATTTGAACTCTTGGTAGTAAGCATGAATAGTGTTACTGCCTTGTTTTAATTGTTCCAATTTGCGAAGCAATTCACGACGATAGTAAGGAGGAAAAAATTGTTGTCTCATTACAACTTTCAAAACTTTCCAAGTTGTGGATTGGTTATCAATGTTTTTCTTACAATGTACACTCCACCAAACAGAAGCAAAACCAGTAAATGCTCTAGTGGTAGCTCGTACTCTCTCAAGTTCAGAAAAATCATGGTGAGTAAAAACTTGTTCTACTTCAAGCTCCCAAGCTAAATAAATAGCAGGATTAAATCTACCCTCAAATGACGGTAAAGAGGTAACCTGACCATGTGCATGTGTGTGTTGTCCCACATCTCGTGATGGTGAAGATGTGTCCATCATCCAAGAACTTCTATCTCTGGAATCTGTCATGATTAGTAGAAACAAGAAACAAAATTCGAGAATAATGTTCCTATAAACTACTAGGATGTGGTTGTAAAGTGCTCACAGTAAAGCAAATATCAATATCTTACAAGTTATTACCATGCGGCAGGTGGTGACAGGCAACCAGCGGTGTCAAATAACTCCGAAGATTGTGTAAAGTGATTGCCAGGGGAACATACGTATACACGGTGTAGAAATATGTGGAGCTGGGCTATATTTGGTAGCAAAATATTAGCAATAATCAATTCAGAGATGCAAAGTTGAATAAACGTACTTTGCTGGTCCTAGGCTAGACCGTGCTAGAGACGCGAGCCTAGAACACTAACAAAATCACGGCTCTGATACCACTTGATAGAGGCGAGGGTGTCCCGATCTTTCGATGAGATGATAACTATCGATTTGGTGGAGTCGACTTTGACGATCCGACTACAAACGTGCACGACGTTGCGCCTTAGCAATCGCTAAACCAATCTCCTGAGGTTACTGACGTTGCCGGAAGCACGGTCAGCCTGACCACGAAGGTCTATTCCTGCAAGCAATCGGAGAACGAGCAAGAATATGATAAAGCAATCTGAATATTGCGAATATATATGAAGTATTGATAATGTTGGAGATCCGTAAGCGGTCTTGGTCTGGTCGTTGGACACAAACGAAGTACACGAAGTTGCAATGGCTAACTTTTAACTAAACAAATCCCAAGGAAAAAGCTACTAGATGGATCTACTTATATAGGAGCAAGGGGTGGCGGACAAAGAGGTGGGAGGACATCCCAAGGCAGCCTAAAACTAACCCTAGGTCGTACAAGGCTCATGGGCCCAAGTGAAGGTGGTGCAACACCATTGGACTTGTTGTTTGACTCGGATTCTGCTGCAGCGTTAGATTGTTTCGTCGATATCTCAATGCTCCGGACGAATTTTAAGGTGATTCCAATTGGGTTGGAAAGAGCACGAAATCTACTTTCCAACAAAAAAAGAATCACCAAATTTGGAGTCCGTATGAAAAAGTTGTTGACGTTTTGAGTCAGGTATGTTTGTACAGTCCGAATCTGAATGCAGAACGTGAGAGACTTGGACTCTATCTTCTCTTGGCACAAAAGTAACGTGAGAGGACTTTTTGAATAGAACCTAAACTTCTCCTTTTCCCTTATCTTCATATGTGGATTGTACAAATGTCCCATACAGCTGCAATTAGACAAAACACAAAAGTGTGTGAAGTATTTTTGTTCTGGATAACATAAATAGATTATTGAATAGTTTGCATTAGAAATCACCTGACAAATATGCATGTATGCAATATTTTTGGTCGTATCCAAGGTAGTCATGTCCTTATCAGGTGGGGTCCTTCTGCTACTTATATGTCTAATCAAAAGTAGTGACAATGACATGTGGGCCACATTGTCTTGTTGACTAGTCAAAAGTGGTCTAGATTGACTGCACTTTAGAGTTTAATATTCAAATTTGAAATAATTTCAGTAAATTGCTAAAAACTTTGAAAAATCATATAAAATAATTCATAGCTCGGGTGAAAATACTTTGTACATGAAAGTTGCTCAGAACGATGAGACGAACCCGAATATGCTGCCAGTTTGTCCGCCACACATCCCTAGCATAGCGAACATGCAACTTTCCCCCTCCGGTTCACCTGTCTGAAAACGCGAAACACCGGGGATACTTTCCCGGATGTTTCCTCCCTTTGCCAGTATCACCTAGTACTGCTTTAGGTCACCTCTAGCACCGTGTATTGCCATGTTATGCTTTGTGATGCTTTGATTGCTCTGTTATTTATTGTGTTCCCCTCCGTTACTTCTTTCCGGTAGACCCTGAGACCGTTGTCGGTACCCCTGTGATCGACTACATCGAAGATGAACCCTTCTTGCCAGAGCAACCAGGCAAGCCCCCCCCTTGATCACCAAATATCGCCTATTCTTCTCTCTACTGCTTGCATTAGAGTAGCGTAGTATGTTACTGCTTTCTGTTGATCCTATTCTGATGCATAGCCTGCCCTTGCTACTACTGTTGTTACCTTTAACTGCAATCCTAAATGCTTAGTATAGGATGCTAGTATTCCATCAGTCGCCATACATTCTTGTCCGTCTGCCATACTATACAATTGGGCTGTGATCACTCGGGAGGTGATCACGGGAATATACTATACATATTACACATGATACATGTTGTGACTAAAGTCGGGTCGGCTCATAGAGTACCCGCAAGTGATTCCGATGTGGGGGCTGAAGGGGCGGGTGGTTCCATCCAGGTAGTGGTGGGCCTAGGTTCCCGACGGGCCCCAATTTTTACTTTGTGGCGGAGCGACAGGGCAGGTTGAGACCACCGAGGAGATAGGTGGGCCTGGCCTGGTCGGCGTTCGCGGTTACTTCAAAATAACACGCTTAAGAAGATCTTGGTATTTGATCTGAGTCTGGCCACTGGCCTATACGCACTAACCAACTACGCAGGAACAGTTATGGGCACTCGACATCGTGGTATCAGCCGAAGCCTTCTTGACGTCAGCGACTGAGCGGCGCGCGCCGGGTTGGACCGCGTAACGCAACTTCCTTTGTAATGGAGGTTGCTAGGTCTGCTCACCGGCCGTGTACGCAACGTGCAGGTGTGCAATGGGCGATGGGCCCAGACACCTGCGTGCATAGGATTTAGACCGGCGTGCTGACCTCTTTGTTGTGTCTAGGTGGGGCTGCGACATGTTGACCTTTCGAGGCTGGGCATGACCCAGGAAAGTGTGTCCAGCCAAAGGGGATCGAGCGTGTTGGGAAATGTGGTGCACCCCTGCAGGGAAGTTTATCTATTCGAATAGTCGTGTCTCTCGGTAAAAGGATGACCCGAGGAATTGTACCTTGACCTTATGACAACTAGAACCGGATACTTAATAAAACACACCCCTCCAAGTGCCAGATACAACCCGGTGATCGCTCTCTAACAGGGCGACGAGGAGAGGATCGCCGGGTAGGGTTATGCTATACGATGCTACTTGGTGAACTTACCATCTACTCTCTTCTACTGCTTCAAAATGGAGGCTGCCAGAAGCGTAGTATCCGATAGGACTAGCTATCCCCCTCTTATTCTGGCATTCTGCAGTTTAGTCCATAGATACTACCCTTTTTTCATTGATACCAATGCATATGTAGTGTAGCTTCTTGCTTGCGAGTACTTTGGATGAGTACTCACGGTTGCTTTGATCCCCCTTTTTCCCCTTTTTATACCCGGTTGTTGTGACCAGATGATGGAGTCCAGGAGCCAAAGGATCCCGAGGATGATTCTACGTGGAGTTCGGCTATGAGGAGTAGTTAGGAGGTCCCAGGCAGGAGGCCTTGCCTTTTCGATCGTTGCTACTTTTGTGCTAGCCTTCTTAAGGCAAACTTGTTTAACTTATGTCTGTACTCAGATATTATTGCTTCCGCTGACTCTTGTGTATTCGAGCTTATGTATTCGAGCCCTCGAGGCCCCTGGCTTGTAATGTAAAGCTTGTATTATTTTAATTTGTGTCTAGAGTTGTGTTGTGATATCTTCCTGTGAGTTTCTGATCTTGATCGTACACATTTGCGTGTATGCTTAGTGTACAGTCAAATCGGGGGCGTCACAAGTTGGTATCAGAGCCGACTGCCTGTAGGAATTCCCTTCCACACTCCTTGGCCGAAGTCGAGTCTAGACATTACAAAACTTTTACTAACATGGTTGTGTGTCTTACGAGCCCACGTCGCCATTTGGGTGGTACTAGGATCTTTTACTCCTCGTCTATACTCTAGGACTCTAATCTCTCTTCTATTTGGCTTAAATGGTTTTACTAACTCTAATTTTAGGTTCTCATAAATACTTCCTCCCGGAGAGCCCCTCATTCCTGACGATGGCGTGAATCACCAGAAGATTTTGAAGATACTCTATGATGTTCTCTCGAGAGTTTGTGCCATCGCTTTTGCAATTCTCTTCCATCGATAAACCCCTTTGGATAACCATGTGCACTTTTAATTCATAAATTCATTCCTCGTTGATCTTGTTATTACAAGATACCCTGAAATTCTCTCTATTGTTCTGAGAATACTTTGTGCCTACTGCCTTGCAGTTCTTTGCCGCCTTAATACCCCTACGGATAATTTCTCGCACTTATCGAGTATCCTATCATCCCTAGTTGATTCATGTATTTCACAAAAGTCTTCGAAATACCATTCGATCTCCGAAAATCCTTAGTGGCTTATTGCTCTTGAAATTCTTGCTTGCTAGCATTATGATTAATCCAACAAGTCCGGTAATCTTATTGACATTCTTTGTCATTATCATTTTGAGTCCATTGATTCAATATGTTGCGAATGCTCGCAATCCTCAGTCAGATCCTAGAATTCATCCTTCCGGCTCAGACGTCATTTTAAACATGAGCTAGTTTTCGACCAATCAAATTATCATCGATTGTACCCCTAAGTATATTCAATTTATCCATTCTTAATCCGGGCGTTTGCTTTTGATCCCTTGAATTGGAAATTATAATTCCTTTGCATTTGAGCTTTGAATTAGTTAGTTGTTTCTATAATCTGATCTCCTTGCATTCTTTCTTCTTCTGGTTGGGTACTAATGCTCGCATTAGATCCCTTGTGGACCACCAGATCATTTGTTGGATTATTATCCGACCGCTCCTGCATATTATCAAAACCTTGAGTCCTTCCCCTGATACATAATGCCTTTGCTAAATTGTATCCCATGCTCTTCTCAACCATGCTCTGCTTCGAGCATGTGTTAAATTGATCCTAAAGTTCATGGTACATGTTCCAAGATGCCTCGATGGGTTGACCCTATGCCTTCCCCAAACCATATGAACCCGAAAGTTTTCGTGAGTCATACTCTTCTGTCGTTTCGCCAGATAAAATTTCTACACTACAGTTTCATCAAAAGTGAGAAATAAAATGAAAGGCTATGCATTGAAGAAGTGGGAGTCGACCTTGAACTTGTTTTCATGCCCATGGGCACGATGTAGATCTTATCATGGAAGATACTCCTAAATTAATTATTCCCTTGGTATAAGTTCATCTTATATCTGGGATCTGGTCTTTTGCAATCGTGGTTCCGGCCATATTGATCTTCTTTGATTCCTTTACTCTGACAAGTTGAAGTACTTGTCTTCTGCAGATCAATGCACCAGTCCAACTGTTACTTTGACCTTTCGTCGAGTATTACACCCTGGTATCTCGAGATTATCACGGAACTGCATAAATTCTTATGAGTTCTCCATCAAGTAATACATTCTCACTGATTCCAATTTTTTCACCGACTCTGAGTCATTAAACACTCAAGGACACCGATAACTGAATCGAGTCTGCATCGCAACTAAACAATTGTTAGTAATCTTGTTTACTTATGAGTTTGTACTCGATCATGTCATTTCTAGCCTGATCGGCTATGTAAATATTGTGCTGATTTTAACTATGCTACCTAGTCCTTCCCGGAGCACCATTTTTGATGATAAACTAACCTTATGTCGATCCTCCTTGTTGTATCATTTCTCTTTGAACAGCAAGCTTGATTTCGAGTTTGTGTCGTACCCTTGGTTCCAATAACCTTTCGCTTCATCATTCCTTTGACTTGATGTCATCACCGATCGATTACATCTTCATGAAATCTCTCGACAAAGGTGTCATGATCATCATCAACACTCTAAGCTCTTCCAGGATATCAATGGAATTCATGATGAGGAATACCCTCCTTTCCCTTGATGATTTGTGTTATCATCGACCACTTTATTGCCTTCTGTTCAACACAAACTTGTTCGTGTTTGGTGTTATATCTTGTGTTCATTGCTATCCAACAATTTTTCTTCTTTACCTTGGAATATTACCATCTTTTATGTCAAGAATGTCATGAGAATTTCACCACCTCTTAAGAATTCTTGTTACAGGTGATACTTGCCATATCTGTTGATTCCTTAGTCCCCGTGTTGTTTCTAACCGAAAAACCGACAATTGAACTATGATGTGCGACTTCAAAACTTCTAGCAACCCTATTGCCTTGAAGATAATGGTCGATGTTTCATTCTTTGTGTATTGGTTATCAAATCACCATACTAACATTGATCATGCTACCTTTGCCCTTATTTCGGGTCCACCTTTCAACCAATGTTTGCTCGTGGATGTTCTCCTTGAGCATACATCATTATATCATTTGATCTAACAAATGTTATCTCCTTGTTCACCTAATTGTGGAAATCCACCTTTTTGGAAATCTCGATGATATGTTGCTGAGTCCATCAGCCACCTCCTCATCCTCTCCTTGGTTTAATGTTGAACTCTAGTTTCGGAACTTGCTTCCATGGTCCATTTCTCGAGAATCTTAAAATGTCTTTGAGTCAACTGTGTTGCACCTTTCTTCTCAGGCATCCCGAGTTTGAGTTATCCTGATACCAATCATATTTGAATCTCGTTCAGATATGATGGTTGGAACATATTTCCAAGAGTTATCACATTGGTCTTTATATGACCCGGTAAGGTGATGTCATGCCTAGCACACCTGGCCGGAGGACTTGTTGTTATAGTTTCATTTTAGCAAGGTTAACCATTCTTCCATGAGGAAATTGTAAGGCTTATCCTATAAGTTGTTCCTGATGAATCCTTGGTGCATCCAAAGTCTGATCTCTACCCAGTGACCATGTCAATGCTATCTCGAAGCATGTCTGTGGTACTCTGATTTTCAACAAAGAACGTTTGAAGCCCAATGTTAAATGTTTCCTGCTCAATCATCCAAACACCGCTGTATGGGTAATGGCATGAAATTTCTCTCCCCTTTCCTAAAGGGTTTTCTACATTATACCCTGTCATGGATATCATGCTCTGCTTGCCCTTTGGAAGGATATACCCCTGAGATATGTGTTTAAACACATTTTCCTTTCCATTGTTCTGTTTAATCTGATGATCATCTTTTCATTTCCATTGTTTTTAATCTTTCTTATGATCTATATGATCTAAGCAGTAATATTCTCCTGCTTATGTAAACACCTTGGTGTACAACCGTGTCAGTAAGACCATGTTGCTTTTGTTGATAGCATTACGGTAACCACCGATGGACGAGAACTTTGCCTATAGGTCCGCCTCGTTTCAACGAGCAGGAAAATGGTTCTCTTCGTCCCTCGCCCTTGGTACCAACATTGTTGCCAACATAACTGACAGGCTATCCTCTAACATGCCTTGCCACCGTGTCTGTACAAGATGTCACCGCTCTTCCCACTCTTAACCCACCTGGTGGGCCCATAACCCACAGTTCCACAGGATCGAAACCTGACTCTCCTATGCATCCATCTTTCCAAATATCATTCCTCAAGCTTGGCTCATATGTAATTCACGAGCCACCTTCTGAGGGGTCATTGATTCTGGTTTCAAATAGAATACTTATTACCGTTGCTCTGAACCCCCATTCACCCTCCATTTCAGGCAACGAATGATTGCCTATCCGCTTGGAGCTTCTATTTGCACCTTCTTACTTGGCTCTCGATATTTTCTTAAGTTTCAACTCGAGAGTTACTTTCTACCACATTCCTTGAGTTATCAACTAGATAAGTAACCTTGTAGAGTTCCATTCTTTCGAAGCTACGCCTTCTCCTTTTCGTAAGTACGATGGAATTCCTGAAGGAAGGACGACGACTTCATCATGATGACCTGGAGCAGAGAAATAAAGACATCACCAAAGAGGGATCAACTTCTTCAAGAAGAGCAACCAGGACCGAGGAGATCCGTTAGACCTTCGTAACCGATTCTTTCCCCTTAACTCTACCTCTTAAATCTCGGGACGAGATTTCTTGTAGTGGAGGAGATTTGTAACACCTCGGTAGTTAAACTACAGTTATCACACACTAATGGTGCCAAGTCACCATACTTAATTTTTTTCTAACCACTTTGTTCCGAACCGACCTCAAATTAAATTTTTTAAAAGACAAGCTAATTATTATCTCTCCAAACTATAAAGCTAAAATGTTCACAATTTAGTATAAAATTTCCTTGATCATTTTCATGTTACAACCAACCTCATTTGACTCACCAATAATTCCCTAGTAAATAAATCAGTGTCCCAATAGCACTTATGTGGAGCATTTCAACTCAAACATAAATTGGATGGATTTGAAACAACCCCTAAACCTTGTGGGAAACTCCATAGTATCGCCAAGTATTTTGATGAAAAGTCTCATGTTCAACAAAAATCATTTGGTACGAAAGAAAATTACAAAACAATAGCTAAAGCAGAAAATTGAGAGAGAAAAGAATAAAGGGGAAAACCACAACTGTGCACCTAAACAGCCCGATGAACAGTGTAGCCCAGCCCACTCAATGGGCCTTCTTCCACCCCCTCCCGCTACAGGTCACAATGGGTGTGCGTGTCGCCCATCCACGACGGCCATGGCCATGGATGCTCTCCACGTCGCCCCCGCGGGCTTATAACTACGTCGACAGAAACCCTAGCCCACACCTTGTCCATCCACGCCTCGATCCCCCTTCGTCCGCCCCCTCATCTGCTCGTTTTTGAGCAGGAAAGCTCCGCGGTCACCACTATCTCGCCCTTGTGGCCACGGCCACCATCATCTCCGTCCCTCGGGAGCACGTCTAGGGGGTCCTCCAAGGTCGCCTTCGTCAGTTCCGGGCATCGATTTGAGCTGAGGCGCTGTGTAGCCATCGCCATCTTCATCCTCTCCGCACGGCCGCCACCATCTCGTCGTCACTGCCACTCCTCCGGGCCTCCCCCGACCTCCTAACCTCGTCCACGAGAACCGGGCTGAGCTGCTCCCTCGGACCCCCCTTTTTCCCGTTCGATTTGGACGCCCTAAGCCGCCTTCACCATCGTGCCCGAACTCGCTTGTACTTGGATGTATGTGCATGTGTGCTCTGCGCTGCTGCTATGCCTTGCACTGCTGCTGCTTTGGGATGTTGCTTCATTGCTACTCCGGTTGCTGGCCGCTGCGTGCTGCTGCTCCTAGGCGCTGCCGCTTCTATCGCTGCCGCCCCTACGCCGCTCGCCTCACCTGTTGCTCCGCCCGGCCGCACCTAGCCACCGCAATCGCCGCCCGCCGCTTGCCGCCGGCGCCACCCGCCGCTCGCCGCCGGTACCACCGCGCCCGCTATTGGCCTTGTCATGGTCGTTGTCGCTGCAGACCGGCCGGCCGCGCTGTGGCCAGGTCTCGGTCGTGCCCGCATGCGTAAGCATGTGTGCGCCCCAGCCATGGCCCAAGGCAGTGCCACCTGGGCCGGCCCCGTGTTAATTAGTTGCTAATTAAAATATGTAACCCCCCACTAACTAGTCTATTACAGGTGGTGTCCTTATGCTAATTATATGTCTAATCAAAAGTAGTGACAATGACATGTGGGCCACACTGTCCTGTTGACTAGTCAAAAGTGGTCTAGGTTGACTGGGTTGACTGCACTTTAGAGTTTAATATTCAAATTTAAAACAATTCGAGTAAATTGCTAAAAACTTTGAAAAATCATATAAAATAATTCGTAGCTCGGATGAAAATAATTTGTACATGAAAGTTGCTCAGAACGATGAGACGAATCCGAATACGCTGCCAGTTTGTCCGCCACACATCCCTAGCATAGCGAACACGCAACTTTCCCCCTTCGGTTCACCTGTCCGAAAACGCGAAACACCAGGGATACTTTCCCGGATGTTTCCCCCATTTGCCGGCATCACCTAGTACTGCGTTAGGTCACCTCTAGCACCGCGTATTGCCATGTTATGCTTTGTGATGCTTTGATTGCTCTGTTATTTATTGTGTTCCCCTCTGTTACTTCTTCCCGGTAGACCCTAAGACCGTTGTCGGTACCCCTATGATCGACTACATCGACGATGAACCCTTCTTGCCAGAGCAACCAGTCAAGCCCCCCCCCCCTTGATCACTAGATATCGCCTATTCTTCTCTCTGCTGCTTGCATTAGAGTAGCATAGTATGGTACTGCTTTCTGTTGATCCTATTCTGATGCATAGCCTGCCCTTGCTACTAATGTTGTTACCTTTACCTGCAATCCTAAATGCTTAGTATAGGATCCTAGTATTCCATCAATGGCCCTACATTCTTGTCCGTCTGCCATGCTATACTATTGGGCTGTGATCACTCGGGAGGTGATCACGGGTATATACTATACATATTACACATGATACATGTGGTGACTAAAGTCGGGTCGGCTTGTAGAGTACCCGCAAGTGATTCTAATGTGGGGGCTGAAGGGGCAGGTGGTTCCATCTAGGTAGTGGTGGGCCTGGGTTCCCGACGGGCCCCAACTTTTACTTTGTGGCGGAGCGACAGGGCAGGTTGAGACCACCGAGGAGATAGGTGGGCCTGGCCTGGTCGGCGTTCGTGGTTAGTTCAAAATAACATGCTTAACGAGATCTTGGTATTTGATCTGAGTCTGGCCACTGGCCTGTACGCACTAACCAACTACACAGGAACAATTATGGGCACTCGACGTCGTGGTATCAGCCGAAGCGTTCTTGACGTCAGCGACTGAGCGGCGTGCACCAGGTTGGACCGCGTAACGCAACTTGCTTTGTAATGGAGGTTGCTAGGTCTGCTCACCAGCCGCGTACGCAACTTGCAGGTGTGCAATGGGCGATGGGCCCAGACCCCTGCGCGCATAGGATTTAGACCGACGTGCTGACCTCTCTGTTGTGTCTAGGTGGGGCTGCGACATATTGATCTTCCGAGGCCGGGCATGACCTAGGAAAGTGTGTCCGGCCAAAGGGGATCGAGCGTGTTGGGAAATGTGGTGCACCCCTGCAGGGAAGTTTATCTATTCGAATAGCCGCGTCCCTCGGTAAAAGGACGACCTGGAGTTGTACCATGACCTTATGACAACTAGAATCAGATACTTAATAAAACACACCCCTCCAAGTGTCAGATACAACCCGATGATCGCTCTCTAACAGGGCGACGAGGAGAGGATCGACGGGTAGGATTATTCTATATGATGTTACTTGGTGAACTTACCATCTACTCTCTTCTACTGCTTCGAGATGGAGGCTGCCAGAAGCGTAGTCTTTGATAGGACTAGCTATCCTCCTCTTATTCTGGCATTCTGCAGTTCAGTCCACAGATACTACCCTTTTCATTGATACCAATGCATATGTAGTGTAACCCCTTGCTTGCGAGTACTTTGGATCAGTACTCACGGTTGCTTTGCTCCCCCCTTTTCCCCTTTTCATACCCAGTTGTTGCGACCAGAAGATGGTGTCCAGGAGCCAGAGGATCCTGAGGATGATTCTACGTGGAGTTCGGCTACGAGGAGTAGTTAGGAGGTCCCAGGCAGGAGGCCTTGCTTTTTCGATCGTTGCTACTTTTGTGCTAGCCTTCTTAAGGCAAACTTGTTTAACTTATGTCTGTACTCAGATATTATTGCTTCCGCTGACTCTTGTGTATTCGAGCTTATGTATCCGAGTCCTCGAGGCCCCTGGCTTTTAATATAAAGCTTGTATTATTTTAATTTGTGTCTAGAGTTGTGTTGTGATATATTCCCGTGAGTTTCTGATCTTGATCGTACACATTTGCGTGTATGCTTAGTGTACAGTCAAATCGGGGGCGTCACAAGTAGCTAGATGGCTTCCTCTCTCTCTCTCTCTCTCTCTCTCTCTCTCTTGATTCTCAATACAATGGTCTCTTGGATATCCATATGATGTAACTCTTTTTGTGGTGTGTTTGTTGGGATCTGATGAACTTGGAGTTTACGATCAGATCTATCTTTCTATCCATGAAAGTTATTTGAGTCTTCTTTGATCTCTTATATGCATGATTGCTTATAGCCTCATATTTCTTCTCCAATATTTGGGTTTTGTTGGGCCAACTTGATCTATTTATTTTGCAATGGGAAGAGGTGCTTTGTGATGGGTTCGATCTTCCGATGCTTGATCCAAGTGACAGAAGGGGAACTGACACATATGTGTTGTTGCTATAAAGGATAACAAGATGGGGTCTATTTCTACATAAATAGATCTTGTCTACAACATGTCATCGTTCTTATTGCATTACTCCATTTTTTCATCAACTTAATACACTAGATGCATGCTGGATAGTGGTCGATGTGTGGAGTAATAGTAGTAGATTGCTACCACTTGAGCACTGCGTTGGTTTTCCCTTGAAGAGGAAAGGGTGATGCAGTAAAGCAGCGTAAGTATTTCCCTCAGTTTTTGAGAACCAATGTATCAATCCAGTAGGAGACCACGCGCGAGTCACCTCATACCTACACAAACAAATAAGAACCTCGCAACCAACGCGATAAAGGGGTTGTCAATCCCTTCACGACCACTTGCAATAGTGAGATCTGATAGAGATAATAATAATAGGATAAATATTTTTGGTATTTTTATGATATAGATTGAAAGTAAAAATTGCAAAAATAAAATAGATAGGAAACTTGTATGATGGAAATTAGACCCGGGGGCCATAGGTTTCACCAGTGGCTTCTCTCAAGATAGCATAAGTATTACGGTGGGTGAACAAATTACTGTCGAGCAATTGATAGAAAAGCGAATAATTATGAGAATATCTAGGCATGATCATGTATATAGGCATCACGTCCAAGACAAGTAGACCGACTCCTGCCTGCATCTACTACTATTACTCCACACATCGACCGCTATCCAGCATGCATCTAGAGTATTAAGTTCATAAGAACAGAGTAACGCCTTAAGCAAGATGACATGAAGTAGAGGGATAAACTCATGCAATATGATATAAACCCCATCTTTTTATCCTCGATGACAACAATACAATACGTGTCGTTTCCCCTACTGTCACTGGGATCGAGCACCGCAAGATTGAACCCAAAGCTAAGCACTTCTCCCATTGCAAGAATGATCAATCTAGTAGGCCAAACCAAACTGATAATTCGAAGAGACTTGCAAAGATAAACCAATCATACATAAAAGAATTCAGAGAAGAATCAAATATTGTTCATAGATAAACTGGATCATAAACCCACAATTCATCGGATCTCGACAAACACACCGCAAAAGAAGATTACATCAAATAGATCTCCAAAAGAATCAAGGAGAACTTTGTATTGAGATCCAAAGAGAGAGAAGAAGCCATCTAGCTACTAGTTATGGACCCAAAGGTCTGAAGTAAACTACTCACACATCACCGGAGAGGCCATGGAGTTGATGTAGAGGCCCTCCATGATCAATGCCCCCTCCGGCGGAGCTCCGGAAAAGGCCCCAAGATGGGATCTCTTGGGTACAGAAGGTTGCAGCGGTGGAATTAGGTTTCCGTGGTGCTCCTGGATATTTACGGGGTATGTGGACTTATATAGGAGGAAGAAGTAGGTCGGTGGAGCAACGAGGGGCCCACGAGGGTGGAGGGCGCGCCCAGGGGGGTAGGTGCGCCCCATGCCTCGTGGCCTCCTCGATTGTTTCTTGATGCCCACTCCAAGTCTCCTGGATCACGTTTGTTGAGAAAATCACGTTTCCGAAGGTTTCATTCCGTTTGGACTTTGTTTGATATTCCTTTTCTACGAAACACTGAAATAGGCAAAAAAACAGCAATTTGGGCTGGGCCTACGGTTAATAGGTTAGTCCCAAAAATGATATAAAAGTGTAAAATAAAGCCCATTAACATCCAAAATAGATAATATAATAGCATGGAGCAATCAAAAATTATAGACACGTTGGAGACGTATCATAGATGCAGGTAGGAGTCGGTCTACTAATTTTGGACGTGATGCATATATAACGATCATTGCCTGGATATCGTCATGATTATTTGAAGCTTTATCAATTGCCTAACAGTAATTCATTTACCCACCATTTGCTATTTTTCTCAAGAGAAGCCACTAGTGAAATCTACGGCCCCCGGGTCTCTTCTTTATTATATTTGCCCTCATGATCTATTTTTATTTACTTTTATTTTCAGATCTATTAAACCAAAAATACAAAAATACCTTGCTACACTTTATTTTATTTGGCGATCTATCTATCAATTTATTCCAACTTTCTCACATCCACTTGCCAATTTCTGGCGCCGTTGCCCGAAAGGGATTAACAACCCCTTTAATACATCGGGTTGCGAGTATTTGTTATTTGTGTGCAGGTACCGTTCACGTAGTGTTGCGTGGTTCTCCTACTGGTTCGATAACCTTGATCTCATCACTGAGATAAATACCTATCGCTGTTGTGCTACATCATCCCTTCCTCTTTGGGGAAATACCGATGTAGTTCAAGCAAACATCAAAAGAAATTTCTGGCGCCGTTGCTGGGGAGACATCATCAACATCTACCAGGTTCCTAATCACAAATCTCATCTCCTTGCAATTTACACTATTTTCCATTTGCCTCTCGTTTTCATCTCCCCCACTTCACAAAAAGTTGCCATTTTTATTCGCCCTCTTTTTCGTTCGCCATTTTCTCGTTAGATCTCATATTTGCTTGTGTTGCCATGTGTCTTCTATTTGCTTGCATCTTCGCTTGCTAAAAATCAATTGATATGGATCCTCATCCACTTGCTAATTGCTATCTCTTGAGCTTGCGTTGGTTTTTCCCTTGAAGAGGAAAGTGTCGGCGTTCTGGGAACGGGGGTCCTCAGACTTGCCTGCCTGCGGCCCATGGCGTGGCTGAGCCAGCAGGTCGTATAGCCCGTCTTCACCAACAAGGCATCCAAGACCCTCGCGAGGGGCCAAGCCTCGCGAGGCAGACGACGCAAGACCTCCTCTAGAGTGGCCTGGCCAGGCAGGCTCATGAGGAGCGAAGATATCAAGGCGAGGCAAACCTCATGAGGCTCTCCTAACGTGAGCCATGACGATCGACACCAGGCGGGCGCCAGCGTGCGCAGCATCCTTGTTTCCTCTTTGGTGCAAAGGGGGCAAGCGCAGCCGCAGGGTACCGAGGCCTCAGGCAAAGGTTGCCATTTCGGTGCAACAAGACCAAGACCAGGAGGACTGCAAGACGGAGGTCATTTTGGAGCCCAAGACGGCGTCATCACCAGAGCTTTGTGCAGGCGAAGACTACTTTTGTCAGGACGGCTCGTACTAGTTGTCCCCCTTCAAATTTGCCCGCCATTGTTGGCTCCCTTCCCGCTTGATATTTGGGAGAGGACCAGGGCCTCTATAAATAGGACTAGCCACCACCATGAGACGGGGGGATCGAATCCTGGCACCACAAGTTCATACGCACAAGAACACCTCAACCTCAGGAGGCAGTTCTTTCCTTGTACTATTCATCATCAGCCCGAGAGGCAATCTACCACCACCACACTGGAGTAGGGTATTACACCACAACGGTGGCCCGAACCAGTATAACCCCTGTGTCTTTCTGTGTTGTGAGTACGTCGAGTTCGTCCTCTAGATCTTAGCGAGCTAGAGCGTAGATTGGTAGAAGGGAAAGACTTCGCACGCACTGCAGTGTTCGAACCTTAAGGGTTAGCCGGAACCCCACATCCGACATTTGGCGCGCCAGGTAGGGGTGCACCGTAGCTTCCTTTCCGTCAGTCCGTCACTCCGTCGTCTCCATGTCGGACGCTCGCCGTGCTCGAGCTGAGCGTCGGGCTGCGCTCGCCGCCCGTGTCTCTCAGACGGCTCCCATCAGCGGGCCACCTCGTCGTTCTCCGTCCCCTGCCGCCAATGCTGCCACCGGCCCGGTGGGGAACGAGCAGTAGGCGTCCTCGCTGCATCCTTCAGTGTGGCAGGAAGCCCCCACCGCTACTCCGTCAGTCATCCCTGCTGGTTCTTCGTCCCACGTGCACCGCGCTCCCATGGAAGCACGGTCCGCGCTCATCGCGGCGAACGAGCTCCTGCGTTACCGCCCCGTCGACGACCTCTATGAGGAGTGGCTCGACCGCGTCGCCGAGCTCGTCCGTGCCGCAGGGGGCTCTCCGACACCGTCCCACTCTCTGCCTCCCCTTCAACCAGCCGCGGGCGACGGGGCTCATGGAATGCCTCCACTGCCTCGTCCCCAAGACGGTGCCTTGGCACCAAGGCGCGCGCCTCTGCGGCGTGATCCACCGCGCCCAGTACCCGCACGTGAAGAAAGAAGCTGCCAAGAAATCCCGCGGCCATGAGAAGCTGCACCGGCGCTCCCCGCGCCACCTCGTCAAGACCGCGTGCCGCCTGTAGTGGCGCATCGCGGACCTCGCCAAGACCAAGCTCCGCCTCAGAAGCGGGCCCCGGCGACCACGGATGACTGCCGAGCCTTCACCCCCGAGCTGCGTAGCGTCGCCTGGACAGGCAAGTTCAAGCAAGATCTACCTCCTCGATACGACGGCACCGCCGACCCCGCAGAGTTCCTGCAGCTCTATGAGCTAAGCATCGAAGCGGCCAACGGCGACGAAAAAGTCATGGCGAACTGGTTTCCCATGTCTCTCAAGGATGGGGCCCGTTCCTGGCTCCTGAACCTGTAGCACGGCTCGATCTCCTCCTGGGACAAGATGCATGACTGCTTCGTCGCCAACTGCCAGGGCACTCGCGACCACCCACCGGCCGCGGGCGATCTATGCCGCATCAAGAAGCAGCCAGGAGAGACCCTCCAGAAGTACATCCAGCGCTTCAACAACATCCGCCTCAAGATCCCCAAGGTCCCGTACGAAGCCATCATCTCCGCGTTCTCAGACGGCGTCCGTAACGTCAAGATGAAGGAAGAGCTGGCTATCCACGAAGGGCTTTGCACATCTCAGGAATTGTTCAACCTGGCGACCAAGTGCGCAAGAGCTAAGGAGGGGCGCCTCTCTCTCCTTGAGCTGCCAGCTGCAGGAGTGGAGGAGAAAAAGGCCAAGGCCAAGGACGTGTAGCGCAAAGAGGCAGTAGTGCTCGCAGCGGAGCCCGACACCAAGCGAGACAAAGATCAGCCCGAGTCATCCAAGAACGGCCGCCCGTTCTGTGCCTTCCACAATCTGAACACCCACAACACCAGTGACTGTCAAGAGCTCAGAGCCATTTAGGAAGGACGCTTCGGTCGACGCCCCGAGCACAACGACTGGGGCTACGGCCGCGGAGGAGGACGCGGAGGCGGACGCTGGGACGACCGTGGCCTGTGCCAGGAGTGGCGCGACCGGCCTCGTGAGGACCGCTGGCAGGACCAACCTCGCGAGGGCGCCTGGAGGGACCCGCCTCATGAGGATCGCCCCCAGGGCAACGCCGGTCTTCCCCCGTTGCCGCCTCCAAGAAGGAATGACGACCACCACCAGGACGAGGGGGCTGGGGGCTTCCAGGAGCCGCGTGCGATCGCTTGCATCTTAGGCGGTGCTCAGGCCCCAGCCTCTCAGCGCTTCTTCAAACAGTTCGCTCGCGAGGTGAACGCGACGCTCCCCAAGCTCAAGGCCACGCGCCCGCTCAGGTGGTCCCAATGCGTCATCACCTTCGACTCGGCCGACCAGCTCAAGTGCGCAGCCACCGCTGGCACCCTGCCTATGCTATGCTCCCCAGTCATCAGCAATGTGCAAGTCACCAAGACTCTCATCGACGGCAGCGCAGGGCTCAACGTCCTGTCTGTCGACACGTTCGACAACCTCCAAGTGCCCTATGAGCAGCTCCAGCCAACCAAGCCTTTCTCAGGAGTGACCGACGGCTCCACCACACCTATAGGGCAAGTCCGCCTTCCTGTCACCTTCGGGGAGCGCAAGAACTACTGCACCAAGCTCATCGACTTCGACGTTGCGCACATCCTCCTGACGTACAACGCCATCCTCAGGTATCCAGCCCTGGCCAAGTTCATGGTAGTCACTCACCATGGCTACAACGTCCTCAAGATGCCAAGAAGCGGGGGAATCATCACGGTCCCATGTGAATAAAGGGATGCGATGTGCTCCCTTGAGTGCGCCTTCCAAGCCGCAGCAATCAACAACCCTGACGGCAGAAGAGAAGGCCCTCCGAAGACCATCCCCAAGAAGAAGTTGCCGCGCCACGCAGGACCCCAAGAAGACGGCATCACGTCAGGCGCCTCGTCAGGATCAGCGCCCGCTCCAGCGGCGCCTCCCTCCACAGCACAGGAAAGCACGCCCGGCGCCCTCCCCGGGCAGTGCTCGGGGGCTCTCTCCTAGAGAGCCTCAGACCTTGCCAACCTCACGAGGGAGGCGCTTGGGCACCACTTGGAAGCGTGCTTCACGGCACACTTTCCTCAGGAGAGCACAGGGCAAGGAGTGCCCACTGCTCAGGAGTTCATCACCAAGACCACCGAAGAACTGCAGGAAGCAAGGGCCATGCGCGGCCACAACCGCTCACAAGGCGCAGCACCCCATCCAGGCGAGGATGTCGGGCTGCTCGTCTGCATTGACATCCCAGGGCTCAATAGGGCCGCATCTCAGGAACGCTTCTGGCCATCACGTGCGGGCCGCTGTGAGGGTCCACCACGCAGCTACGTTCGCATGCCTTTCGGCTTGCCGAGCGTGGCTTCGGCCTATCAGCACAACGTGCGGCAAGTCCTGACGGCTCAGGAGGCAAGGTTCCACGCCTTTCCGGAGGAGATGAGGACGGTCCACAGGGAGCCTCCCGAGCACCCAGAGCCTCCTGAGGCTCAGGGTCCCGGTGGCTCATGAGGAGCCATTCCATCAACGCGTGGCTTCAGCTGCACCAACTCTACTTCATCTACAGAACCAGTTAACATCTTCCAAGTGCATTTAAGGTGGGAGTGCCCCTCAGGCTGCATTATTCCCAGGCCACATGGGTCCGTCCCTGTGGCATGTCTCCCTTTTGCTTATGTCTTTAGCTTACCTTGCTGGGGGCGCCCCTCAGGCTGCATCATCCCCACGCTGCTCAGGCCAGACCCAGTGGCATGTATCTTCCTGCATTTATCCAAGTCGATCTTCTCTTCATGCTTAACCTGCCAACTGCTATCACCTGCTCGATCATCGCCTCCCTCGAGGCCCCTACACAAGCACGGCACTGGTGCATGGGTCCGTCCCTGCCGTGACCGACAAATCTGAGTGGTCGAGCTCTGGCTCACGGCACGCGCCATGCACGTCACCTCACCAGGTCCTCAGTGCCTTCACTTCATCCGGACCAATCAGCGGCAGGCAGGCAGCAGTAACAACAAACCATGCTTCTTCGTGTGCCTGTCCATAGGGACCCCGCGGTAAGGATAGCAGGCGGCACCACGAGTCTCCTTTTCTCTCGTGCGATTCGCTTGCACGTTAAAGGGGGGCTCTTGAGCATCACGACTCAGGGGCTCTTACTGGCTCTCCAGCCCTCACCCCCTGGCCTTGACCACGGCATCGTGACCTGGCATACCAGCGGCGGCTGAGCTCACTCGAGGGCCGGGACCTGAGGACGTAGAGCACTAAGAAGAGCTCGGGAGAAGGAAAACTCATACGGGCCGACCTAGCTATGTCGCGTAAGTTGGCGCGCAGCCCTAGCGCAACATCGGGAATCACCGCGAAGTCAGCAAGATAAGTCTCGCCCTCGGATCGGCTAAATATTTGGGCCTAGTGGTCGCTCACACCATGCCGCAACCCCATTGCGGCCAAGTCATCTTCCTTTCTTTCCTTAACATGGCCGCTTGGGCGCTAAGGGGGACCTCCTGAGCATCGCACCTCAGGGGCTCTTACTGGACCTCGGGCCGCGCACCTCCTAGCCTTGACCACGGCATCACGACCTGGCATACCAGCGACGGTGCAGCCGCCTTGGGACCGGGACCCGTCAGCGTAGAGCAACAAGCTATCGCGAGGAAAGAAAGGGGGGACCGAGCCTTAACGGGACACGCGTTCATCAAATCTTCATAGCAAGGAAGATAAGTACAAAGGCATTGCAGATCCTTACATGCCCCCACAGGGTGATTCATGATTCTTCGCAGGAAACAAAAGCTGATGCTAAGGGGGGTCCTATCTACATCCTTCCGTGGCGGACACCATCATCAACAGTGGGCCACGGGAGGCCGGCGCCAACCCCATCCAGATCAGCGGCGGCGGCGGCCGGACGCCGCAGCCCTGCTCCAAGCACGGCGAGAGCTCGGGGGGACATAGCTGTAGTCGCTCGTCTCCAGAGTCTCGTAGAGCTCAGGAGAGCTGCCGGACTCCCAAGGGCTGCTGCTGCTGGAGTGGTCACGAGCGGAGCGCGCATCAGCCTCGCGCTCTTCTCCGGAGCAGCACTCCAGGCGGTGGCCCTCGACGCCGAAGACCTTGAAGAAGAGCGTGGAGGCACCGTCGTACTCGAAGTGGATCGCGAGGGCGCCCATCGCATGACAGACTCGAGCGATCTCCCCCAGCCGCGGGTCATGAAGATCTTGTCGGTGGGGACCGCTTCGATCTTCGGTCCGATTGCTGGAGCGCTGCAGTCGGCGTGCTGAAGCCAAAGCTCGAAAGGCCCCCTCGGCGGCATCACGTCGGAGAAGAACCGCGGGAAGCGGATCCAGGAGCTCGGAGGTATCGGCGCCCACAGCACCAACTCGCGCGAGGAGTTCGCGGCGTGGACGGCACGCGTCGCCGTGGCGCGGTGACCCCTGATGCAGCATGGGCGGCGCTGCTCATCACTTCGTCCTCCCGAGCCCTCGGCTTGGGCGTACAGGGGTAGCGGGTACCCCGGTGGAGGCCGCCCGCACCTAGGCCTCATCACCACTTGCATCGCCGTTTTGTTACGGTGATGGATCGACCTCTTCTTCGGCGGGAGTAGCTCCGGGACATCCCGGGGGGCTTTTCCCTTCTCTTCGGCGGAGAACCTTCTGATAGGCGCCATTGGAGCAAGCAGTGGAGCAAGGAGGAACAAGAAGCAAGCAAGCGGGGAGGAGATGGGCGACGGGGGCTCCGCCCCCCTCTCCATTTATAGCGGAAGAAGGCCAACCGGCACCTCCCACAATCGCAGGTAATGATGGTTTCCCTTGCATGTCGCAGGGGCTTCTCAAGTCGTGCAGTCACCAAGGCAGCGTGGGGAAGCGGAGACACCCACGTCCAATCAACCGCCACGCGTCAACCGAGGCCGCATGCTTTGGGGGCCAGCGGTGCTCCGAACTTGACCCTTGGCTTCGCCGCGAAGCCAAGCCCGAGCGCACCTTGGGCCCGAGGGCTGCTGTCGGCGTTCTGGGAATGGGGGTCCCCAGACTTGCCTGCCTGCGGCCCATGGCGTGGCTGAGCCAGCAGGCCGTACGGCCCGTCTTCACCAACAAGGCATCCAAGACCCTCACGAGGGGCCAAGCCTCGCGAGGCGGACGACGCAAGACCTCCTCTGGAGTGGCCTGGCTAGGCAGGCTCACGAGGAGCGGAGATACCAAGGCGAGGCAAACCTCACGAGGCTCTCATGACGTGAGCCATAACGATCGATACCAGGCGGGCGCCAACGCGCGCAGCGTCCTTGTTTCCTCTTTGGTGCAAAGGGGGCAAGCGCAACTGCAGGGTACCGAGGCCTCAGGCAAAGGTTGCCATTTCGGTGCAACAAGACCAAGACCAGGAGGACTGCAAGACGGAGGTCATCGTGGAGCCCAAGACGGCATCATCACCAGAGCTTTGTGCAGGCGAAGACTACTTTTGTCAGGACGGCTCGTACTAGCTATCCCCCTTCAAATTTGCCCGCCATTATTGGCTCCCTTCCCTCTCGATATTTGGGAAGAGGACCAGGGCCTCTATAAATAGGACTAGCCACCACCATGAGACGGGGGGATCGAATCCTGGCACCACAAGTTCATACGTACAAGAACACCTCAACCTCAGGAGGCAGTTCTTCCCTTGTACTATTCATCATCAGCCCGAGGGGCAATCTACCACCACCACACTGGAGTAGGGTATTACACCACAACGGTGGCCTGAACCAGTATAAACCCTGTGTCTTTCTGTGTTGTGAGTTCGTCGAGTTCGTCCGCAAGATCTTAGCGAGCTAGAGCGTAGATTGGTAGAAGGGAAAGACTTCGCGCGCACCGTAGTGTTCGAACCTTAAGGGTTAGCGGGAACCCCACATCCGACAGAAAGGGTGACGCAGCAAAGTAGCGTAAGTATTTCCCTTAGTTTTGAGAACCAAGGTATCAATCCAGTAGGAGAGTGATACATATCCAACGTATCTATAATTTTTGATTGTTCCATGCTATTATATTATCAATCTTGGATGTTTTATATGCATTTTTATGTTATTTTATATGATTTTTGGGACTAACCTATTAACCTAGAGCCCAGTGCCAGTTTCTGTTCTTTCCTTGTTTTTGAGTTTTACAGAAAAGGAATACCAAACGGAGTCCAATTGACGTGCCAATTTTTGATGATTTTTTATGGACCAAAAGAAGCCCCCGAAGTGAAAGAGTTGGGCCAGAAGAGTCCCGAGCCATCCACGAGGGTGGAGGGCGCGCCCTACCTCGCTGGGCTCGCCCTCCTATCTCGTGGATGACTCGGAGACCCCCTGATGTGAGACCGACGCCAAAAATTCCTATAAATATAGAAACCCCCGAAAAGAAACCTAGATCGGGATTTCTGCCACCGCAAGCCTCTGTAGCCACCAAAAACCAACCGGGACCCTGTTCCGGCACCCTGCCGGAGGGGGAATCGTCACCGGTGGCCGTCTTCATCATCCCGGTGCTCTCCATGACGAGGAGGGAGTAGTTCATCCTCGGGACTGAGGGTATGTACCAGTAGCTATGTGTTTGATCTCTCTCTCTCTCTCTCTCTCTCTCTCTCTCTCTCTCTCTCTCTCTCTCTCTCTCGTGTTCTTGATTTGGCACGATCTTGATGTACCGCGAGCTTTGCTATAGTGAACCTATGGCCCCCGGGTCTCTTTCTTATTATATTGCATCTCTTTTATTTACATTGCGTCTCGTTTACTATTTTGTAATCTTTAGTTTCCAATCTATACAACAAAAATACCAAAAATATTTACTTTACTATCTTTATTAGATCTCACTTTTGCGAGTGACCGTGAAGGGATTGGCAACCCCTTTATTGTGTTGGTTGCAAGGTTCTTGGTTGTTTGTGCAGGTACTAGGTGACTTATGCGTTGTCTCCTACTGGATTGATACCTTGGTTCTCAAAACTGAGGGAAATACTTACGCTACTTTGCTGCATCACCCTTTCTTCTTCAAGGGAAAACCAACGCATTCTCAAGAGGTAGCAGCAGCGTTAGTGAACCACGTCCTAGAGATGTGGAAGATTTTATTTATGAAGTTACCGTAGGGGAAGAGAGAGGAGTGTCGGAGGTGAGAGTGGCTAGTTTACATTTTCCTGTTTTGCGCTATTACTCATTATTTGCGAGAAGATGTTTAATTGGTCATGGAAAGAGTGGAGGCCTTAGTGTCCCTGACCTCACTATTTTGTGGCATGACTTACTTCGTGATAGAACTTTTAGTTTGGGCGTCATTGTTGCTAGAAGGTTGAGTTTAAACCGTTCAAGGGGTCCTATCTTTGGAGGTATCTATGCCTCTCGCCTTGCTAGACGCTTTGAGATACTCATTAGGCACGATGAGGAAGAGGAGATGCTGCTACCCACTATATACTTAGACTATAACAGTATGGTAGCACATGATTTTATTAGTGATGTTAAGGACAAGAGGCTCATCTATAACCTCGTATTCAGCCAGAAGACTTGTCAGATTATTACTTTGCATGCACCTTCTTTGTTCGATATTCATTCAGGCAGGTAACTCATTTTGCCCGAGGACATTTATGCATACTGGGAGCGGACATGATCCCTAGTTCCTGAGCCAGAACCATCACCTGATCCGTATGAGGAGTCTATTTATCAGTGGGAGCCACAGGAGCTCTCTAACCAGTGGAACCATGAGGATCCTCTTCAGTACCCAGGAGAGGGCTACTTTGATCCGTGGGCATAGACCAACTTAGGCCAAAAGCTTAAGCTTGGGGGAGTACGTATTTCTCACCGACATTACATTCATATCACACACTCATTTTAGTTGTCGGTGTTCATACTTTTTCATTGTATTATCCATGCTAGTTTATTTTATTTTTCCCGCTTTCTTCTTGTGTGTTTGAAATTTTTTGAGAGAATCCAAAAAATTAGTTCTCGCTTCTTTTTAGTTTTCCATCCTTGTTTAGTAGTAGTATTAAAATAAAACCCAAAAAGATTTCTCGTTCTTCTTTTGTTTGCTGGGAGCTTTCCCGTGTAAATAGTTTTGCTCGTTCTTGTTTTTTTACCTTCTTAAAAAAACTCCAAAATATTTCAGTGTGTTTTTTCAAAATTCCTTTCTTTTCTTTGGGTCAAGAGGAGAAGACCACGATGAAAATTTTGAGTGCCTCTCATATGCATTATTGTTGATCTAACAGAGAGCATATATTACCTTGTCTCCTCCTTTGAATAAATGTTTGCAGATTCCAACTTAGTCCAATGCACGTGCACTATTATTATTATCCACATCGTTCGGTCGTGCAAGTGAAAGGCAATAATGACGATATTTGATGAAATGATTGAGATGGGGAAAAACTGGTATGAACTCGACCTATTTTGTTTTTGTAAATATGATTAGTTCATCGTTCTTGATTTAGCCCATTATGAATGAAACATGTTTGCAATGACAATTAGAGATTATAGGAGTTTATAATGGTTTACCTTGTGTGCCAACATGCTTTTGAAATGGTTGTGATGTGGTATGATAGGATGGTATCCTCCTTTGAATGATTTAAGTGGCTTGACTTGTCACATGTTCACGCATGTGGTTGAAACAAAATCAACATATCCTCCATGATATTTATGTTCATGGTGATTTATATCCTACTTATGCTTGCACTCAATGTTGGTTAATCTCAATGCATGTTTATGACTGTTGTCGCTCTGTAGTTGGTCGCTCCTCAATCTTTTGCTAGCCTTCACTTGTACTAAGCGGGAATACTACTTGTGCATCCACTTCCATAAACCCAAAGTTGTTCCATATGAGTCCACCATACCTACCTATATGCGGAATTTACCTGCCATTCCAAGTAAATTTGCATGTGCCAAACTCTAAACCTTCAAATAATAATCTGTTTTGTATGCCTGAATCGCTCATGTAGCGACTAGGGGCTGTCAGTATCTTCCATGCTAGGTGGGTTATTCTCACGATGAGTGTTGAGTCACTTGTTATTCACGAGAAAGTGGCTGGTAATCGGGATGCCCAGTTCCATGCTCGAAATCAAATCAAAATATAATTTCAAACAAAACTCCCCCAGGACTGTTATTGGTATGGACGGTACCCGTTGTTTCGGACCAGCCGTGGAGTGTGCTTGCTGGTGGAGGGGGAGTAAAAACTTAACCATTCTATGTGGGAACCGCCTATAATGTATCTAGCGTGGAAGATACCGAGATCTCTTGGTTGTTATGTTGACAATGAAAGCATACCGCTCAAAATATTATTCATCTCTGTTTCAAAAGCTCGAGCTCTAGCACCTCTGCAAATCCCTACTTCCCTCTGCGAATGGCTATCTATATACTTTTATTGTTGAGTCATCATCCTCTTATAAAAAGCACCAGTTAGAGAGCACCACTTTCATTTGAGTGTGTTGTTATTGATTGATATTGAGTATGACTCTGATTGGATCTCTTTTACCATGAATTACAATGTCTACTCAGTCCTTGATCTTCAGGGGTACTCTACATTTATGTTTTGCGGTCTCAGAAAGGGCTAGCGAGGTACCATTTTGTTATATCATATCATGATTGTTTTGAAAAAGTGTTGTCATCCGAGATTTATCATTACTACTCACCAGTTGATTATGCCATTGATATGAATAAATGTGAAACCTAAATGTTATTGTGAATATGATTAGTTCATAATATTTGTTGAAAACTGAATGCTCGCTTTACATATTCGCAACAACAAGATCAAACAGAGTTTGTAAAAGTTTTCTTTATCACTTTCAATTTGTCAACTGAATTGCTTGAGGAGAAGCAATGGGTTAAGCTTAGGGGAGTTGATACGTCTCCATCATATCTATTTTTCCAAACTCTTTTGCCCTTGTTTTGGACTCTAATTTGCATGATTTGAATGGAACTAACCCGGACTGACGCTATTTTCAGTAGAATTGCTTTGGTGTTATTTTTGTGCAGAAATAAAAGTTCTCGGAATGACCTGAAAATTTATGGAGAGTATTTTTGGAATAAATAAAAAATACTGGTGAAAGAATCTGAAGGAAATATGCCCTAGAGGCAATAATAATGTTATTATTTTATTTCCTTATATCATGATAAATGTTTATTATTCATGCTAGAATTGTATTATCCGGAAACATAATACTTGTGTGAATACATAGACAAACCAAACGTCACTAGTATGCCTCTACTTGACTAGCTCATTAATCAAAGATGGTTATGTTTCCTAACCATAGACATGTGTTGTCATTTGATTAACGGGGTCACATTATTAGGAGAATGATGTGATTGACATGACCCATTCCATTAGCTTAGCACCCGGTCGTTTAGTATGTTGCTATTGCTTTCTTCATGACTTATACATGTTCCTATGACTATGAGATTATGCAACTCCCGTTTGCCGGAGGAACACTTTGTGTGCTACCAAACGTCACAACGTAACTGGGTGATTATAAAGGAGCTCTACAGGTGTCTCCAAAGGTACATGTTGGGTTGGCGTATTTCGAGATTAGGATTTGTCACTCCGATTGTCAGAGAGGTATCTCTGGGCCCTCTTGGTAATGCACATCACATAAGCCTTGCAAGCATTGCAACTAATGAGTTAGTTGCGAGATGATGTATTACGAAACGAGTAAAGAGACTTGCCGGTAACGAGATTGAACTAGGTATTGAGATACCGACGATCAAATCTCGGGCAAGTAAAATACCGATGACAAAGGGAACAACGTATGTTGTTATGCGGTCTGACCGATAAAGATATTCATAGAATATGTAGGAGCCAATATGAGCATCTAGGTTCTGCTATTGGTTATTGACCGGAGACGTGTCTCGGTCATGTCTACATTGTTCTCGAACCCGTAGGGTCCGCACGCTTAAGGTATCGATGATAGTTATATTATGAGTTTATGAGTTTTGATGTACCGAAGTTAGTTCGGAGTCCCGGATGTGATCACGGACATAACGAGGAGTCTCAAAATGGTCGAGACAAAAAGATTGATATATTGGACGGCTATATTCGGACACCGGAAGTGTTCCAGGTGATTTCGGAGAAAACCGGAGAGCCGGAGGGTTACCGGAACCCTACCGGGAGAAGTAATGGGCCATATGGGCCTTAGTGGAGAGAGAGAGGGGCAGCCAGGGTGGGCCGCACGCCTCCTCCCCCTTGGTCCGAATTGGACTAGGAGAGGGGGGGCGGCGCCCCCCTTTCCTTCTCCCTCCCCACTTCCTTCCCCCTCCTAGTAGGAGTCCTACTCCTACTAGGAGGAGGACTCCTCCTGGCGCGCCAATAGGGGCCGGCCGGCCTCCTCCCCTTGCTCCTTTATATACGGGGGCAGGGGGCACCCCTAGACACAAGTTGATCCACGTGATCATATTCTTAGCCATGTGCGGTGCCCCCTTCCACCATAATCCTCGATAATATTGTAGCGGTGCTTAGGCGAAGCCCTGCGACGGTAGTACATCAAGATCGTCACCACGCCGTCGTGCTGACGGAACTCTTCCCCGACACTTTGCTGGATCGGAGTCCGGGGATCGTCATCGAGTTGAACGTGTGCAAAAACTCGGAGGTTCCGTAGTTTCGATGCTTGATCGGTCGGGCCGCGAAGACGTACGACTACATCAACCGCGTTGTGCTAACGCTTCCGCTGTCGGTCTACAAGGGTACGTAGATCACACTCTCCCCTCTCGTTGATATGCATCACCATGATCTTGCGTGTGCGTAGGAAAATTTTGAAATTACTACATTCCCCAACAGTGGCATCCGAGCCTAGGTTTTATGTGTTGATGTTATATGCACGAGTAGAACACAAGTGAGTTGTGGGCGATATAAGTCATACTGCTTACCAGCATGTCATACTTTGGTTCGGCGGTATTGTTGGACGAAGCGGCCCGGAGCGACATTACGCGTACGCTTACGCGAGACCGGTTCTCCTGACGTGCTTTGCACAAAGGTGGCTAGCGGGTGACAGTTTCTCCAACTTTAGTTGAACCGAGTGTGGCTACGCCCGGTCCTTGCGAAGGTTAAAACAGCACCAACTTGACAAACTATCGTTGTGGTTTTGATGCGTAGGTAAGATTGGTTCTTGCTTAAGCCCGTAGTAGCCACGTAAAACTTGCAACAACAAAGTAGAGGACGTCTAACTTGTTTTTGCAGGGCATGTTGTGATGTGATATGGTTAATACATGATGCTAAATTTTATTGTATGAGATGATCATGTTTTGTAACCAAGTTATCGGCAACTGGCAGGAGCCATATGGTTGTCCTTTATTGTATGCAATGCAATTGTGCTGTAATGCTTTACTTTATCACTAAGCGGTAGCGATAGTCGTGGAAGCATAAGATTGGCGAGACGACAATGATGCTACGATGGTGATCAAGGTGTCGCGCCGGTGACGATGGTGATCACGATGGTGCTTCAAAGATGGAGATCACAAGCACAAGATGATGATGGCCATATCATATCACTTATATTGATTGCATGTGATGTTTATCTTTTATGCATCTTATCTTGCTTTGATTGACGGTAGCATTTTAAGATGATCTCTCACTAATTATCGAGAAGTGTTCTCCCTGAGTATGCACCGTCGCGAAAGTTCTTCATGCTGAGACACCACGTGATGATTGGGTGTGATAGACTCTACGTTCAAATACAACGGGTGCAAAACAGTTGCACACGCAGAATACTCAGGTTATACTTGACGAGCCAAGCATATACAGATATGGCCTCGGAACACGGAGACCGAAAGGTCGAGCGTGAATCATATAGTAGATATGATCAACATAGCGATGTTCACCAATGAAACTACTCCATCTCACGTGATGATCGGACATGGTTTAGTTGATTTGGATCACGTAATCACTTAGAGGATTAGAGGGATGTCTATCTAAGTGGGAGTTCTTTAGTAATATGATTAATTGAACCTAAATTTATCATGAACTTAGTACATGATAGTATCTTGCTTGTTTATGTTTGATTGTAGATAAATGGCCCGTGCTGTTGTTCCGTTGAATTTTAATGCGTTCCTTGAGAAAGCAAAGTTGAAAGATGATGG
Organism: Triticum dicoccoides; assembly: GCF_002162155.2. Lineage (NCBI taxonomy): Eukaryota > Viridiplantae > Streptophyta > Magnoliopsida > Poales > Poaceae > Triticum > Triticum dicoccoides. Next base: position 271,517,765 of record NC_041388.1, read on the forward strand.
TAGAAATTACACGGACTGGGTCCGTAACTTGAGGATTATCCTCATTGCTGCACAGAAGAATTACGTCCTGGAAGCACCGCTGGGTGCCAGGCCTGCTGCTGGAGCAACACCAAATGTTATGAACGTCTGGCCCTGATGACTACTTGATAGTTCAGTGTGCCATGCTTTACGGCTTAGAATCGGGACTTCAACGATGTTTTGAACGTCATGGAGCATATGAGATGTTCCAGGAGTTGAAGTTAATATTTCAAGCAAATGCCCGGACTGAGAGATATGAAGTCTCCAATAAGTTCTATAACTGCAAGATGGAGGAGAACAGTTCTGGCAGTGAGCATATACTGAAAATGTCTGGGTATAATAATCACTTGATTCAATTGGGAGTTAATCTTCCAGATGATTGCATCATTAACAGAATTCTCCAATCACTGCCACCAAGCTACAAGAGCTTCGTGATGAACTATAATATGCAAGGGATGAATAAGACCTCTTCGCAATGCTGAAAGCCGCGGAGGTAGAAATCAAGAAGGAGCATCAAGTGTTGATGGTCAATAAGACCACTAGTTTCAAGAAAAAGGGCAAAGGAAAGAAGAAGGGGAACTTCAAAAAGAACAATAAGCAAGTTGCTACTCAAGAGAAGAAGCCCAAACCTGGACCTAAACCTGAAACTGAGTGCTACTACTGCAAGCAGACTGGTCACTGGAAGCGGAACTGCCCCAAGTATTTGGCAGATAAGAAGGATGGCAAGGTGAACAAAGGTATATGTGATATACATGTTATTGATGTGTACCTTACTAATGCTCACAGTAGCACCTGGGTATTTGATACTGGTTCTGTTGCTAACATTTGCAACTTGAAACAGGGACTACGAATTAAGCGAAGATTGGCTAAGGACGAGGTGACGATGCGCGTGGGAAATGGTTCCAAAGTCGATGTGATCGCGGTCGGCACGCTACCTATACATCTACCTTCGGGATTAGTATTAGACCTAAATAATTGTTATTTGGTGCCAGCGTTAAGCATGAACATTATATCTGGATCTTGTTTGATGCGAGACGGTTATTCATTTAAATTAGAGAATAATGGTTGTTCTATTTATATGAGTAATATCTTTTATGGTCATGCATCCTTAAAGAGTGGTCTATTCTTATTAAATCTCGATAGTAGTGACACACATATTCATAATGTTGAAACCAAAAGATGCAGAGTTGATAATGATAGTGCAACTTATTTGAGGCACTGCCGTTTGGGTCATATCGGTGTAAAGCGCATGAAGAAACTCCATACTGATGGGCTTTTGGAACCACTTGATTATGAATCACTTGGTACTTGCGAACCGTGCCTTATGGGTAAGATGACAAAAGCACCGTTCTCCAGTACTATGGAGAGAGCAACAGATTTGTTGGAAATCATACATACAGATGTATGTGGTCTGATGATTGTTGAGGCTCGTGGCGGATATCGTTATTTTCTCACCTTCACAGATGACTTAAGCAGATATGGGTATATCTACTTAATGAAACATAAGTCTTAAACATTTGAAAAGTTCAAAGAATTTCAGAGTGAAGTTGAAAATCATCGTAACAAGAAAATAAAATTCCTGCGATCTGATCGTGGAGGAGAATATTTGAGTTACGATTTTGGTGTACATTTGAAACAATGCGGAATAGTTTCACAACTCACGCCACCTGGAACACCACAACGTAATGGTGTGTCCGAACGTCGTAATCGTACTTTACTAGATATGATGCGATCTATGATGTCTCTTACTGATTACCGCTATCGTTTTGGGGTTATGCTCTAGAGACGGCCGCATTCACGTTAAATAGGGCACCATCAAAATCCGTTGAGACGACGCCTTATGAACTATGGTTTGGCAAGAAACCAAAGTTGTCGTTTCTGAAAGTTTGGGGTTGCGATGCTTATGTGAAAAAGTTTCAACCTGATAAGCTCGAACCCAAATCGGAGAAATGTGTCTTCATAGGATATCCAAAGGAAACTATTGTATACACCTTCTATCACAGATCCGAAGGCAAAACTTTTGTTGCTAAATTCGGAAACTTTCTAGAGAAGGAGTTTCTCTCGAAAGAAGTGAGTGGGAGGAAAGTAGAACTTGATGAGGTAACTGTACCTGCTCCATTATTGGAAAGTAGTACATCACAGAAACCAGTTTCTGTGACACCTACACCAATTAGTGAGGAAGCTAATGATGATGATCATAAAGCTTCAGAACAAGATACTACTGAACCTCATAGATCAACCAGAGTAAGATCCGCACCAGAGTGGTACGGTAATCCTGTTCTGGAAGTCATGCTACTAGATCATGATGAACCTACGAACTATGGAGAAGCGATGGTGAGCCCAGATTCCGCAAAATGGCTTGAAGCCATGAAATCTGAGATGGGATCCATGTATGAGAACAAAGTATGGACTTTGGTTGACTTGCCCAATGATCGGCAAGCAATTGAGAATAAATGGATATTTAAGAAGAAGACTGACGCCGACGGTAATGTTACTGTCTACAAAGCTCGACTTGTCGCAAAAGGTTTTCGACAAGTTCAAGGGATTGACTACGATGAGACCTTCTCACCCGTAGCGATGCTTAAGTCTGTCCGAATCATGTTAGCAATTGCAGCATTTTATGATTATGAAATTTGGCAGATGATGTCAAAACTGCATTCCTGAATGGATTTCTGCAAGAAGAGTTGTATATGATGCAACCGGAAGGTTTTGTCGATCCAAAGGGAGCTAACAAAGTGTGCAAGCTCCAGCGATCCATTTATGGACTGGTGCAAGCCTCTCGGAGTTGGAATAAACGCTTTGATAGTGTGATCAAAGCATTTGGTTTTGTACAGACTTTTGGAGAAGCCTGTATTTACAAGAAAGTGAGTGGGAGCTCTGTAGCATTTCTGATATTATATGTAGATGACATATTACTAATCGGAAATGATATAGAATTTCTGGATAGCATAAAGGGATACTTGAATAAGAGTTTTTCAATGAAAGACCTCGGTGAAGCTGTTTACATATTGGGCATTAAGATCTATAGAGACAGATCAAGACACTTAATTGGACTTTCACAAAGCACATACCTTGACAAAGTTTTGAAAAAGTTCAAAATGGATCAAGCAAAGAAAGGATTCTTGCCTGTGTTACAAGGTGTGAAATTGAGTAAGACTCAATGCCCGACCAATGCAGAAGATAGAGAGAAAATGAAAGATGTTCCCTATGCTTCAGCCATAGGCTCTATCATGTATGCAATGCTGTGTACCAGACCTGATGTGTGTCTTGCTATAAGTCTAGCAGGCAGGTACCAAAGTAATCCAGGAGTGGATCACTGGACAGCGGTCAAGAACATCCTGAAATACCTGAAAAGGACTAAGGATATGTTTCTCATATATGGAGGTGACAAAGAGCTCATCGTAAATGGTTACGTTGATGCAAGCTTTGACACTGATCCGGACGATTCTGAATCGCAAACCGGATACGTGTTTACATTAAACGGTAGAGCTGTCAGTTGGTGCAGTTCTAAACAAAGCATTGTGGTGGGATCTACATGTGAAGCAGAGTACATAGCTGCTTCGGAAGCAGCAAACGAAGGAGTCTGGATGAAGGAGTTCATATCCGATCTAGGAGTCATACCTAGTGCATCGGGTCCAATGAAAATCTTTTGTGACAATACTGGTGCAATTGCCTTGGCAAAGGAATCCAGATTTCACAAGAGAATCAAGCACATCAAGAGACGCTTCAATTCCATCCGGGATCTAGTCCAGGTGGGAGACATAGAGATTTGCAAGATACATACGGACCTGAATGTAGCAGACCGTTGACTAAGCCTCTTCCACGAGCAAAACATGATCAGCACCAAAGCTCCATGGGTGTTAGAATCATTACAGTGTAATCTAGATTATTGACTCTAGTGCAAGTGGGAGACTGAAGGAAATATGCCCTAGAGGCAATAATAATGTTATTATTTTATTTCCTTATATCATTATAAATGTTTATTATTCATGCTAGAATTGTATTATCCGGAAACATAATACTTGTGTGAATACATAGACAAACCAAACGTCACTAGTATGCCTCTACTTGACTAGCTCATTAATCAAAGATGGTTATGTTTCCTAACCATAGACATGTGTTGTCATTTGATTAACGGGGTCACATTATTAGGAGAATGATGTGATTGACATGACCCATTCCATTAGCTTAGCACCAGATCGTTTAGTATGTTGCTATTGCTTTCTTCATGACTTATACATGTTCCTATGACTATGAGATTATGCAACTCCCATTTGCCGGAGGAACACTTTGTGTGCTACCAAACGTCACAACGTAACTGGGTGATTATAAAGGAGCTCTACAGGTGTCTCCAAAGGTACATGTTGGGTTGGCGTATTTCGAGATTAGGATTTGTCACTCCGATTGTCGGAGAGGTATCTCTGGGCCCTCTCGGTAATGCACATCACATAAGCCGTGCAAGCATTGCAATTAGTGAGTTAGTTGCGAGATGATGTATTATGAAACGAGTAAAGAGACTTGCCGGTAACGATATTGAACTAGGTATTGAGATACCGACGATCGAATCTCGGGCAAGTAAAATATCGATGACAAAGGGAACAATGTATGTTGTTATGCGGTCTGACCGATAAAGATCTTCGTAGAATATGTAGGAGCCAATATGAGCATCCAGGTTCCGCTATTGGTTATTGACCGGAGACGTGTCTCGGTCATGTCTACATTGTTCTCGAACCCGTAGGGTCCGCACGCTTAAGGTATCGATGACAGTTATATTATGAGTTTATGAGTTTTGATGTACCGAAGTTAGTTCGGAGTCCCTGATGTGATCAGAACATAACGAGGAGTCTCGAAATGGTCGAGACATAAAGATTGATATATTGGACGGCTATATTTGGACACCGGAAGTGTTCCGGGTGATTTCACAGAAAACCGGAGAGCCGGGGGGTTACCGGAACCCTACTGGGAGAAGTAATGGGCCATATGGGCCTTAGTGGAGAGAGAGAGGGGCAGCCAGGGTGGGCCACGCGCCTCCTCCCCCTGGTCCGAATTGGACTAGGAGAGGGGGGCGGCGCCCCCCTTTCCTTCTCCCTCCCCACTTCCTACCCCCTCCTAGTAGGAGTCCTACTCCTACTAGGAGGAGGACTCCTCCTGGCGCGCCAATAGGGGCCGGCCGGCCTCCTCCCCTTGCTCCTTTATATACGGGGGCAGGGGGCACCCCTAGACACAAGTTGATCCACGTGATCATATTCTTAGCCGTGTGCGGTGCCCCCTTCCACCATAATCCTCGATAATATTGTAGCGGTGCTTAGGCGAAGCCCTACGACGGTAGTACATCAAGATCGTCACCACGCCGTCATGCTGACGGAACTCTTCCCCGACACTTTGCTGGATCGGTGTCCGGGGATCGTCATCGAGCTGAACGTGTGCTAAAACTCGGAGGTGTCGTAGTTTCGGTGCTTGATCGGTCGGGCCGTGAAGACGTACGACTACATCAACCGCGTTGTGCTAACGCTTCCGCGATCGGTCTACAAGGGTACGTAGATCACACTCTCCCCTCTCGTTTCTATGCATCACCATGATCTTGCGTGTGCATAGGAAAATTTTGAAATTACTATGTTCCCCAACAGAATCAACTAGAGTGGACCCAGCAGCTGTCCACAAGGGTGGGGGCGCCCCCCTAGGGCGCGCCCCCTGCCTTGCGGGTCCCCTGAACCTCCACCGACCTCAATTCAACTCCATATATTCACGTTCGAGGAGAACAAAAATCAGAAAGAATGATTCATTGCGTTTTATGATACGGAGCCGCCGTCACCCCCTGTTCTTCATCGGGAGGGCAGATCCGGAGTCCGTTCGGGGCTCCGGAGAAGGGAAATCGTCGCCATCATCATCACCAATCTTCCTGCATCACCAATTTCATGATGCTCACCGCCACGCGTGAGTAATTCCATCATAGGCTTGATGGACGGTGATGGGTTGGATGATATTTATCATGTAATCGAGTTAGTTTTGTTAGGGTTTGATCTCTAGTATCCAATATATTCTGAGATTTATGTTGCTATGACTTTGCTATGCTTAATGCTTGTCACTAGGGCCCGAGAGCCATCATTTCAGATCTGAACCTATTATGTTTCATGAATATATTTTTGTTCTTGATCCTATCTTACAAGTTGTAGACACCTATTACGAGTTATGATCCGCATACCCCAAGGTGACAATAATTGGGATTCTTTCTGGTGATTACCATAGTTTGAGGAGTTTATATATTCACTAAGTGCTAATGCTTTGGTCCGGTTCTCTATTAAAAGCAAGCATTAATACCCTTAGTTTCCATTAGGACCCCGCTGCCACAGAAGGGTAGGACAAAAGATGTCATGCAAGTTCTTTTCCATAAGCACGTATGACTATATTCGGAATAGATGCCTACATTATATTGATGAATTGGAGGTAGTTCTGTGTCACCCTAGGTTATAAATGTTGCATGATGAATGCCATCCGACATAATTATCCCTCACTGATCCATTGCCTACGAGTTCGTTTCATATTGATCTTTGCTAAGTTACTTTTCGTTGCCACTGTTATGATTGTTACAAAACTGCTACTGTTACTTTTGCCACCGTTATTGTTACTTTCATACTACTTTGCTACTAAATACTTTGCTGCAGATATTAAGTCTTTCAGTTGTGGTTGAATTGACAACTTAGCTGCTAGTATTTGAGAATATTCTTTGGCTCTCCTTATGTCGAATCAATAAATTTAAATTGAATACTCTACCCTCGAAAACTGTTGCGATCCCCTATACTTGTGGGTTATCATGTTGCATATATTTCATTGAGAATTCCAGTTTGGATACCGCAAATCGAATTACTAAAAGTGAAGACGTTGGCTAGTTATTGTATTGTGCTTCGACAATTGTATATCAATTCATGCAAGCACAAGTGTGTAGGTCCTCGAGTAATTAGCACATGCCTTACACGCATGTTTAATTAAAAATGCAAGTACCGACGCATTGATTATAGGAATTAACAAGTATATATGATCTCAATTCCATGCAACTACTAATTGATAGGTATATCTTTTTTAGATGATTGACGGCTATGTATGTACATAGTATAACAAATTGCTAGTACTTGACATGTTGCTTTTACTCATGATGGTGCACACGTATTTCTGTTTTCTGGTTAAAGGAACAAACCAAACCGATAAACTCCAGTTAATAAGATTCGGTTACAATTTTCAGTGTGATTATTTTGGCTGCTATATTTTATACTAGAAACCAAAATTCAAGGAACCCAAATAGACGAGCCGAATTAAGTATGTAAACCGAACATCCACCTCTAAACACATGATAAAAACAACTACAAGGTCTTTTTTCTGCAAAACATCTTTTTTCCGTGCAAGTTCCTTGATTTCTTACATCATTGTACCAATCCAGTGAGTTGTCATTATCATGTTTGCAAGTCATATTACTGTCATTTTGATGTTCCGCATTCTAGTCTGAGGAGGACATGTGCATGTGGAAACAACAAGGTGGAGAAAGTATGTGAAATGTGTTATCAACGCAGCGGTGTGCTGCATCCATTCCGAGGAGAATTCCAGTTTGACTATCGCAAAAAAAGTTACTGGAAGTCAATGCGTTGGCTAGCTATTGTGTCATGCTTCCACAATTGTATAACGATTCATGCAAGCACAAGTGCTAAGGTCCTCGAAGTAATTAACACATGCGTTACACACATGTTTAACTAAAAATGCAAGTACCAGCGCATTGATTTTCTAGGAATTAGCAGGTATATATGATCTTAATTACATGCAAACTACTAATTGACAGGTATATCCTTTTTTAGATGATTGACGGCTATGTATGTACATAGTATAAAAAATCTCTAGTACTTGATGTTGCTTTTACTTATGATGGTCTACACGTATTTTGATTTTCTGGTTGAAGGAACAAACCAAACTGATAAACTCTACTTAATAAGATTAATTTTTAGTGTTATTGTTTTGGCTGTTAATTTATACTAGAAATCAAAATTCTAGGAACCCGAATAGACAAGCCGAATTAAGCAGGGAGACCGAGTGTCTTTTTTCTGCAAAACTTCATTTTTTCGTGCAAGTTTCTTGATTTTCTAATCATTGTACCAATCCAGTGAGTTGTCATTATCACGAGTAGTTGCTCAAATGTGAGAACCGGTTTCTGGATGAAAACAGTGTGAGAGCATCTATAGCCGATCACCTCAAACCCATCTCAAACGCCTGGTCGAACGGTCCGGTGATTGATCTGTCACGGAAAAGCGACCCAGACAGACTCCTCAAACAGGTCTCAAACGTCCGGACTGACCGGCACCCCTCATATCCAGTCCAAATCTGAGACGGATATGGAGGTGCCCGAGCGCATCCGCCACGTCAGACTAGCGATGGGGTCCTACAGGAAAACACTGGAAATCCAGCGGTTCGAAGCTCGCTCCATCGAACCGATGGCGCCGCGTGACGCCGCTACGGTGGGCTGCGTAGTGCCTAGACCAACCGTTGCCGCCGCCACTTTCCACTTGGCGTCCGCCATCACAAGTAGCCATGGCCTCCATGCCGCTGAGTAAGGAGCTACACATATCTAACGCCGAGGCGCCGGCTGCAGCTCCTTGAGCATATCCAGGCAAGGCGCGAAGCCTGGATCACCGCGGGGCTACCTTCGAATGTGGTGGATCCGAAGGAGGAGGAGGTTGAGGAGGATGAGGAGGAGGATGTGGGGACGTTGGGGACGCGGATCTGCAGGCAGAGAAGCAGACAATGCTCGATTTCCTCCACTCCGAGTCGAATGCGGAGGCCAGACGCCTTCGTCGGCAGGAGATGAAGGTGGAGTGCGCCGCGGAAGTCAATGAGATGCTCGCGTACATGGATCAGGAGGAGCCCGAGCCCTCCTACGCGCCTGGCACCGATATCTCCGACAAGGGCCCTGTTTGGATACTCTAACACAGTTAGAGTTGGAGTTATTTTCTAACCCACTCTAACCCAAATAAGCACCTCTCCACCGGGATAGTTGGGTTAGATGGAACTAACTCACTCTAACCCTCCCTATTTGGATACTTTTGGGTTATTTAAGCCTCCAACTAACCCAAACTAGCTCTAACCCCATGATCCAAACAGGGCCAAGGAATCGTAGCTAGCGTGTCGTTGTACGTAGGTTTGCTTTGCATGGTTTGTATAGATATATGTATGGAATATGAGAGACTCGGATATAGAGGAGCAAATTTAAGGCTTAACCGGTCATTGTCCACGGATGTTTGAGGGATTCGATTTGTCAAGTCCGACTATGAATGCTCTTAATACACGTACTCTACAAGGACGAAGGTCATTTTGAACGTGAGACAGCGTTGCTAGGTTGGAATCACATTATAGCTACTAATCCGATCGAGCTGAAATATCAACCTTTCTAGGGGGATGCGGATCTTAGACCCCTGCCCAGAAGTTGTACACAGGTCGAATTATTTTCAATCATGTGCACCCAACGGAGAAGAGTTTCGCGATATTTACGCCCACTGCCACCTGCGCACTACTACTTGTCACTTCTGGAGGAGTATCTGCAATTATACGATTGCTGATGATTCGGCATGAAGATGAGGATCCGACTCACTCACGAGAGTGACGAAGATTAGGTAGGAATCGGGTGTACATTCATGGCGACGTGGCAGTGTCCATTGAGAATGGCCTCAGCCACTATTTCCATTTGGCATTATTGTGATATAAGAATATATATATTGCCAATCATTTAGCACATCACTACTTGCTTGCCGCTACTAGACAAATCTTCCGACGACTCCGCAAGTCCACATCATAACATGCATTATTATATAGATATATATATATATATAAAATCAGTGTAAGCCTCTCTTTTTTTTTTGCCGGGAGTGTAAGCTTGCACAGATATTAGAGATCACTAAAACAAGTGGAAAGGGGCATGGAGATATCAGAGATCACTAAAATAATGCAATTTCTTACTCCCTTTGGTTCAGTTTATAAGTCGGGCACGGATTTTGATCCCCACTTTGGCTAGGAAAACATGTATTTTATTTCATAAAAAGTACAGTTTTAGATTCCTTGTCAAATGTAGTTTCTAACCGTATAATTTTTGTGGCATATCACACACCTTTTATTAGTCAAATCGAAGATCTAAAAACCCGTACTTGACTTATAAACTGAACTGGAGGGAGCAGATAAATTAATATAGATTCAGGGGTTGTACTAAATTAGCGACAATTAGTATGAATCAAACTGGAGTAATGAAATTTAAAAATTATTTGTCAGAGATACTGTAAGTTTGTTTATTTGGACCCCTAGAGCAAAGATGAATGTGGCCAGAATTCCAGCTGGTGGAGAGATGAATTAATGTAGACATAATTTTGGACCAGGTTAGTAGCTCTCTGTGCATGCCACAAAATTCATAATGGAACCTGCAGCAAACGGATGGAGCCAGGATTTTGAACTAGATTGAGTGCGCTACTGAAAACAAGCTTTAGCATAGTAAAATTACAATTACTCCCTCCGTTTTTATTTACTCTGCATATTAGAGTTGACTGAAGTCAAACTTTAAACTTCGTAAAGTTTGACTAAGTTTGTAGAAAACAATATAGACATTTATCATAATAAATCTATACGATGTGAAAGTACATTCAATAATAAATCTAATGTCGTTGTTTTGTTATTGTATATCTTAATATTTTTCTTTATAAACTTGGTCAAAGTTTGTAAAGTTTGACTTTGACCAAAGCTAATATGCGAACTAAATAAAAACAGAGGGAGTACAACTTTTTTTGGAAAAGAAGATGTACCCTGGTCATCTGGCTGATGCATGCAGCCATCTTATTAATTATTCACAAAGCCATTACAAGGTAATACATCAGTAAGCCTGAAACCACCATCTTGACAACACCTGTCGCTACTCCTATCTTCGTGACGAATGGGTGCCGAATGTCCGAGCCTAATACCAAACAGACATCGCACGGATGCCCCACCCAAACCACAATACCTGGTCTGGGTAAAACACCGGTTCGGCGCACTTCAGTGGGCACCACATGCGCATACTACAAGGGTCATCACCGCCATCTACCACCTATCCATTTTCAGAACAAGTACACATGCATCGACCTTGCTAGGCCAGCCGTCAACGTTGCCACGGCGCCAAACAGGCCCACCGCCCTGCGCTCGTTCATCTAGCCACATCCGTCGTCGAGATCCAACTTCACCATGCCGCCAATACTCGTCGTCATAGACGCGGCAGATGCAAGGCCGCTCCTCCTGCCAACCTTCACACCGTCGTCGTTGCTGGAGCTACGTGGAGCCCACCACCCATAGCATCTCTCGTCCGACCATCTGAGCCTCCCAAGACAGCGCCTCCGTGGAGGTTATGACGCGCAGGACGCCGCCGCCGCCCAATCCAGACTTGTACTTTCGTTCGGAAGGGGTTCGGATGTGGATAGGAGGGACCTTGGATTCGCCTCCAGGGAGGGTGATGGCGTCGAGGGACGCCGTCGATGCCAGGTCGGACCAGCAGACCAAAGTTTCCTCCGGTCCCCAACCTATACCACCAAACCTCCGTCTGCTCTAGATCCGACAGCGACCCACGAACTGAGACCAACAGAGATGCAAGTGCCATGGGGCTCAATCCACCAGGAAGGAGGATCAAGAAGAACAGCCGCCATAGTGTAGGGGAACGTAGTAATTGTCGGGTGGTTGGTGCGACATATGCCAATGGATGGCTTATCATTATGGGAGCCAATAAAACGTCGTTGGTGCCTGGAAACGGGATAAGGCGAAGACATGCACGCCGGCGAATCTTACCCAGCTTCAGGGCTCTCCGTGGAGATAACAGCCCTAATGCTGCTCTGCGGGGTCTCCGCATGATCACTAGCTCAATGGGTAGCTACAGAATGCTCCTTGAGCTGTTCGGTGAAAGGATGAAGGAGGGCCAGGCCAGCCCGCTCCTCTGCTCCTTGTGGTGTCTAAAATCTATCCAAAGAGCGATCTCCCCTGCATGGGAACCCTGGGGGGTTTATATAGGCCTACCCCCTAGGGGTACAATGGTAATCCGGCTGGGCGTGGGCCCCAGCCGTCTGTGTCTACGCCCGCCGGCTTCTCCGCCGACTGGTAGGCCCGCCGGCTGCCGACCCTTTGGCCGACAAGCCGGCCCCACCGCTCGGGGGTCTTGTCGGGGGCTGGTTACTGTTACCTTGCCCCTGGTGACGATGGCTTTGTCGTGGTAAGCATGGCTACAGTGCCGCCGCGAGGCGGCTCATCACTGTAGCATTACCTTCTCTTGTCTCCTTAATGAAGCACCTCCTTGGAGGGAGAGAGATGGCCGGCTGTTGGAAGCCTGCCATTCGCTTCGCCGACTGTGGGAAGCCTGGCCGCCTTCGGGATCTCCCTGACCGAGGGGGCCCGCCACCCACGGGTCGTACTGACCCCTCGCCGTGGGTGACGTCACGATCATCGTGGAAACAGTGCCGCGCCGGACGGGTATGGCCGCCCCGTACGGTGCATTGTGGCCGTGCGTGCGCCGGGATTCGGGGGTGGCAGGCTTTACTATAGCCACGCCCCGTCTTGCCGCCGTTATGTGGTTGTAGACTCTGAGGGCAAGATCTTAGCCGCCTGCTGAGGGGACGGCTCCTGGGAGTCGGCCCTTTTATGGCCGGCTTCTGGAAGTCGGCCTTCTCGTGGTCTTGTTTCTCAAGGATTTCAGGGCTGGGCTGCCTTTGCGCAGCCGGCTTGTGAGGTAGCCAGCTGGGGGAAGGCGGCCCATGTCTTGGAAGCTCGGAGGCTTGATCGGCCTACAATTTTTCTGAAGTGCGAGGGGAAGCCGGCTAGGCTACCCGTGGTCATTTACTCTGACAGTAGTCCCCGAAGCTGGTTGGGCTCCGAGGCAGAAAAAGTCGAGGAGTCCAGTCAGCTCCTATCTTGAGGAGCCGGGAACCAGAAGCCGGTTTCGATTAGACGCGTCGTCTCTTAGAGATCTCAAAGTTTGAAGGCGGGTGCCAGTCGGCGCGCGAGTCCGGCTGTGAACTGGCCGCTCATCGTCTGCGCGCCACGTGGCATCCTCCGGCTGGAGGGGCCTGCCAGCCCACGCGCGCGACGGAACGCCGCCGCAGTCTGGGGCCCGCCACTATAGGGCCTCGTGAAGGAAGTATGCCCTAGAGGCAATAATAAAGTTATTATTTATTTCCTTATATCATGATAAATGTTTATTATTCATGCTAGAATTGTATTAACTGGAAACATAATACATGTGTGAATACATAGACAAACAGAGTGTCACTAGTATGCCTCTACTTGACTAGCTCGTTAATCAAAGATGGTTATGTTTCCTAACCATGGACAAAGAGTTGTTATTTGATTAACGGGATCACATCATTAGGTGAATGATCTGATTGACATGACCCATTCCATTAGCTTAGCACCCGATCGTTTAGTATGTTGCTATTGCTTTCTTCATAACTTATACATGTTCCTATGACTATGAGATTATGCAACTCCCGTTTGCCGGAGGAACACTTTGTGTGCTACCAAATGTCACAACGTAAATGGGTGATTATAAAGGTGCTCTACAGGTGTCTCCAAAGGTACATGTTGGGTTGGCGTATTTCGAGATTAGGATTTGTCACTCCGAATGTCGAAGAGGTATCTCTGGGACCTCTCGGTAATGCACATCACATAAGCCTTGCAAGCATTACAACTAATGAGTTAGTTGCAAGATGATGTATTACGAAACGAGTAAAGAGACTTGCCGGTAACGAGGTTGAACTAGGTATTGAGATACCGACGATCGAATCTCGGGCAAGTAACATACCGATGACAAAGGGAACAACGTACGTTGTTATGCGGTCTGACCGATAAAGATCTTCGTAGAATATGTGGGAGCCAATATGAGCATCCAGGTTCCGCTATTGCTTATTGACCGGAGACGTGTCTCAGTCATGTCTACATTGTTCTCGAACCCGTAGGGTCCGCACGCTTAAGGTTTTCATGACAGTTATATTATGAGTTTATGCATTTTGATGTACCGAAGTTTGTTCGGAGTCCCGGATGTGATCACGGACATGACGAGGAGTCTCGAAATGGTCGAGACATAAAGATTGATATATTGGAAGCCTATATTTGGATATCGGAAGTGTTCCGGGTGAAATCGGGATTTTACCGGAGTACTGGGAGGTTACCGGAACCCCCCGGGAGGTATATGGGCCTTAGTGGGCCTTAGTGGAAGAGAGGAGAGGTGGCCAGGGCTGGGCCGAACGCCCCTCCCCCCTAGTTCGAATAGGACAAGGAGAGGGGGGCGGCGCCCCCCCTTCCTTCTCTCTCTCTCTCTCTCTCTCTCTCTCTCTCTCTCTCTCTCTCTCTCTCTCTCTCTCTCTCTCCTTTTTCCCACTTCACGAATCCTATTCCAACTAGGAAAGGGGGGATCCTACTCCCGGTGGGAGTAGGACTCCTCCTGGCGAGCCCTCCTCCTGGCCGGCCGCACCCCACCCCCCCTTGATCCTTTATATACGGAGGTAGGGGGCACCCCATAGACACAAGTTGATCCACGTGATCTTATTCTTAGCCGTGTGCGGTGCCCCCATCCACCATATTCCTCGGTAATATTGTAGCGGTGCTTAGGCGAAGCCCTGCGACGGTAGAACATCAAGATTGTCACCCGCCGTCGTGCTGACGGAACTCTTCCCCGACACTTTGCTGGATCGGAGTCCGGGGATCGTCATCAAGCTGAACGTGTGCTAAAACTCGGAGGTGTCGTAGTTTCGGTGCTTGATCGGTCGGGCCGTGAAGACGTACGACTACATCAACCGCGTTGTGCTAACGCTTCTGCTGTCGGTCTACAAGGGTACGTAGATCACACTCTCCCCTCTCGTTGCTATGCATCACCATGATCTTGCGTGTGCGTAGGAAATTTTTTGAAATTACTACGTTCCCCAACAGTGGCATCCGAGCCTAGGTTTTATATGTTGATGTTATATGCACGAGTAGAACACAAGTGAGTTGTGGGCGATATAAGTCATACTGCTTACCAGCATGTCATACTTTGGTTCGGCGGAATTGTTGGACGAAGCGGCCCGGACCGACATTACGCGTACGCTTACGCGAGACCGGTTCTCCCGACGTGCTTTGCACAGAGGTGGCTAGCGGGTGACAGTTTCTCCAACTTTAGTTGAACCGAGTGTGGCTACGCCCGGTCCTTGCGAAGGTTAAACTAGCACCAACTTGACAAACTATCATTGTGGTTTTGATGCGTAGGTAAGATTGGTTCTTGCTTAAGCCTGTAGCAGCCACGTAAAACTTGCAACAACAAAGTAGAGGACGTCTAACTTGTTTTTGCAGGGCATGTTGTGATGTGATATGGTCAAGACATGATGCAAAATTTTATTGTATGAGATGATCATGTTTTGTAACCGAGTTATCGGCAACTGGCAGGAGCCATATGGTTGTCGCTTTATTGTATGCAATGCAATCGCGCTGTAATGCTTTACTTTATCACTAAGCGGTAGCGATAGTCGTGGAAGCATAAGATTGGCGAGACGACAACGATGCTACGATGGAGATCAAGGGGTCGCGCCGGTGACGATGGTGATCACGATGGTGCTTCGAAGATGGAGATCACAAGCACAAGATGATGATGGCCATATCGTATCACTTATATTGATTGCATGTGATGTTTATCTTTTATGCATCTTATCTTGCTTTGATTGACGGTAGCATTATAAGATGATCTCTCACTAATTATCAAGAAGTGTTCTCCCTGAGTATGCACCGTTGCGAAAGTTCTTCGTGCTGAGACACCACGTGATGATCGGGTGTGATAGGCTCTACGTTCAAATACAACGGGTGAAAAACAGTTGCACATGCAGAATACTCAGGTTATACTTGACGAGCCAAGCATATATAGATATGGCCTCGGAACATGGAGACCGAAAGGTCGAGCGTGAATCATATAGTAGATATGATCAACATAGTGATGTTCACCAATGAAACTACTCCATCTCACGTGATGATCGGACATGGTTTAGTTGATATGGATCACGTAATCACTTAGAGGATTAGAGGGATGTCTATCTAAGTGGGAGTTCTTTAAGTAAATTAATTGAACCTAAATTTATCATGAAACTTAGTACCTGATAGTATCTTGCTTGTTTATGCTTGATTGTAGATAGATGGCTCGTGCTGTTGTTCCGTTGAATTTTAATGCGTTCCTTGAGAAAGCAAAGTTCAAAGATGATGGTAGCAATTACACGGACTGGGTCCGTAACTTGAGGATTATCCTCATTGCTGCACAGAAGAATTATGTACTGGAAGCACCGCTAGGTGCCAGGCCTGCTGCTGGAGCAACACCAGATGTTATGAACGTCTGGCAGAGCAAAGCTGATGACTACTCGATAGTTCAGTGTGCCATGCTTTACGGCTTAGAATCGGGACTTCAACGATGTTTTGAACATCATGGAGCATATGAGATGTTCCAGGAGTTGAAGTTAATATTTCAAGCAAATGCCCGGATTGAGAGATATGAAGTCTCCAATAAGTTCTATAGCTGCAAAATGGAGGAGAACAGTTCTGTCAGTGAGCATATACTCAAAATGTCTGGGTATAATAATCACTTGATTCAATTGGGAGTTAATCCTCCAGATGATTGCGTCATTGAAATAATTCTCCAATCACTGCCACCAAGCTACAAGAGCTTCGTGATGAACTATAATATGCAAGGGATGAATAAGACTATTCCCGAGCTCTTCGCAATGCTGAAAGTTGCGGAGGTAGAAATCAAGAAGGAGCATCAAGTGTTGATGGTCAACAAGACCACTAGTTTCAAGAAAAAGGGCAAAGGGAAGAAGGGGAACTTCAAAAAGAACAGCAAGCAAGTTGCTACTCAAGAGAAGAAACCCAAGCCTGGACCTAAGCCTGAAACAGAGTGCTTCTACTGCAAGCAGACTGGTCACTGGAAGCGGAACTGCCCCAAGTATTTGGCGGATAAGAAGGATGGCAAGATGAACAAAGGTATATGTGATATACATGTTATTGATGTGTACCTTACTAATGCTCGCAGTAGCACCTGGGTATTTGATACTGGTTCTGTTGCTAATATTAGCAACTCAAAACAGGGACTACGGATTAAGCGAAGATTGGCTAAGGACGAGGTGACGATGCGCGTGGGAAACGGTTCCAAAGTCGATGTGATCGCAGTCGGCACGCTACCTCTACATCTACCTTCGGGATTAATATTAGACCTAAATAATTGTTATTTGGTGCCAGCGTTAAGCATGAACATTATATCCGGATCTTGTTTGATGCGAGACGGTTATTCATTTAAATCAGAGAATAATGGTTGTTCTATTTACATGAGTAATATCTTTTATGGTCATGCACCCTTAAACACTGGTCTATTCTTATTAAATCTCGATAGTAGTGACACACATATTCATAGTGTTGAAACCAAAATATGCCGAGTTGATAATGATAGTGCAACTTATTTGTGGCACTGCCGTTTGGGTCATATCGGTAAAAAGCGCATGAAGAAACTCCATACTGATGGGCTTTTGGAACCACTTGATTATGAATCACTTGGTACTTGCGAACCGTGCCTCATGGGTAAGATGACAAAAACACCGTTCTCCGGTACTATGGAGAGAGCAACAGATTTGTTGGAAATCATACATACAAATGTATGTGGTCCGATGAATGTTGAGGCTCGTGGCGGATATCGTTATTTTCTCACCTTCACAGATGACTTAAGCAGATATGGGTATATCTACTTAATGAAACACAAGTCTGAAACATTTGAAAAGTTCAAAGAATTTTAGAGTGAAGTTGAAAATCATCGTAACAAGAAAATAAAATTCCTACGATCTGATCGTGGAGGAGAATATTTGAGTTACGAGTTTGGTGTACATTTGAAACAATGTGGAATAGTTTCGCAACTCACGCCACCCAGAACACCACAGCGTAATGGTGTGTCCGAATGTCGTAATCGTACTTTACTAGATATGGTGCGATCTATGATGTCTCTTACTGATTTACCGCTATCGTTCTGGGGATATGCTCTAGAGACGGCCGCATTCACGTTAAATAGGGCACCATCAAAATCCGTTGAGACGACGCCTTATGAACTGTGGTTTGGCAAGAAACCAAAGTTGTCGTTTCTGAAAGTTTGGGGCTACGATGCTTATGTGAAAAAGCTTCAACCTGATAAGCTCGAACCCAAATCGAAGAAATGTGTCTTCATAGGATATCCAAAGGAAACTATTGGATACACCTTCTATCACAGATCCGAAGGCAAGACTTTTGTTGCTAAATTCGGAAACTTTCTGGAGAAGGATTTTCTCTCGAAAGAAGTGAGTGGGAGGAAAGTAGAACTTGACGAGGTAACTGTACCTACTCCCTTATTGGAAAGTAGTACATCACAGAAACCTGTTTATGTGACACCTACACCAGTTAGTGAGGAAGCTAATGATGATGATCATGAAACTTCAGAACAAGATACTACTGAACCTCGTAGATCAACCAGAGTGAGATCCGCGCCAAAGTGGTATGGTAATCTTGTTCTGGAAGTCATGCTACTAGATCATGATGAACCTACGAACTATGAAGAAGCGATGGTGAGCCCAGATTCCGCAAAATGGCTTGAAGCCATGAAATCTAAGATGGGATCCATGTATGAGAACAAAGTATGGACTTTGGTTGACTTGCCCAATGATCGGCAAGCAATTGAGAATAAATGGATCTTCAAGAAGACTGACGCTGACGGTAATGTTACTGTCTACAAAGCTCGACTTGTTGCAAAAGGTTTTCGGCAAGTTCAAGGGATTGACTACGATGAGACCTTCTCACCCGTAGCGATGCTTAAGTCTGTCCGAATCATGTTAGCAATTGCCGAATTTTATGATTATGAAATTTGGCAGATGGATGTCAAAACTGCATTCCTGAATGGATTTCTGGAAGAAGAGTTGTATATGATGGAACCAGAAGGTTTTGTCGATCCAAAGGGAGCTAACAAAGTGTGCAAGCTCCAGCGATCCATTTATGGACTGGTGCAAGCCTCTCGGAGTTGGAATAAACGCTTTGATAGTGTGATCAAAGCATTTGGTTTTATACAGACTTTTGGAGAAGCATGTATTTACAAGAAAGTGAGTGGGAGCTCTGTAGCATTTCTGATATTATATGTGGATGACATATTACTAATTGGAAATGATATAGAATTTCTGGATAGCATAAAGGGATACTTGAATAAGAGTTTTTCAATGAAAGACCTCGGTGAAGCTGCTTCATATTAGGCATTAAGATCTATAGAGATAGATCAAGACGCTTAATTGGACTTTCACAAAGCATATACCTTGACAAAGTTTTGAAGAAGTTCAAGATGGATCAAGCAAAGAAAGGGTTCTTGCCTGTGTTACAAGGTGTGAAGTTGAGTAAGACTCAATGCCCGACCACTGCAGAAGATAGAGAGAAAATGAAAGATGTTCCCTATGCTTCAGCCATAGGCTCTATCATGTATGCAATGCTGTGTACCAGACCTGATGTGTGCCTTGCTATAAGTCTAGCAGGGAGGTACCAAAGTGATCCAGGAGTGGATCACTGGACAGCGGTCAAGAACATCCTGAAATACCAGAAAAGGACTAAGGATATGTTTCTCATATATGGAGGTGACAAAGAGCTCATCGTAAAAGGTTACGTTGATGCAAGCTTTGACACTGATCCGGACGATTCTAAATTGCAAACCGGATACGTGTTTACATTAAACGGTGGAGCTGTCAGTTGGTGCAGTTCTAAACAAAGAGTTGTGGCGGGATCTAGATGTGAAGCGGAGTACATAGCTACTTCGGAAGCAGCAAATGAAGGAGTCTGGATGAAGGAGTTCATATCCGATCTAGGTGTCATACCTAGTGCATCGGGTCCAATGAAAATCTTTTGTGACAATACTGGTGCAATTGCCTTGGCAAAGGAATCCAGATTTCACAAGAGACCAAGCACATCAAGAGATGCTTCAATTCCATCCGGGATCTAGTCCAGGTGGGAGACATAGAGATTTGCAAGATACATACGGATCTGAATGTTGCAGACCCGTTGACTAAGCCTCTTCCACGAGCAAAACATGATCAACACCAAGGCTCCATGGGTGTTAGAATCATTACTGTGTAATCTAGATTATTGACTCTAGTGCAAGTGGGAGACTGAAGGAAATATGCCCTAGAAGCAATAATAAAGTTATTATTTATTTCCTTATATCATGATAAATGTTTATTATTCATGCTAGAATTGTATTAACTGGAAACATAATACATGTGTGAATACATAGACAAACAGAGTGTCACTAGTATGCCTCTACTTGACTAGCTCATTAATCAAAGATGGTTATGTTTCCTAACCATGGACAAAGAGTTGTTATTTGATTAACGGGATCACATCATTAGGTGAATGATCTGATTGACATGACCCATTCCATTAGCTTAGCACCCGATCGTTTAGTATGTTGCTATTGCTTTCTTCATAACTTATACATGTTCCTATGACTATGAGATTATGCAACTCCCGTTTGCCGGAGGAACACTTTGTGTGCTACCAAACGTCACAACGTAAATGGGTGATTATAAAGGTGCTCTACAGGTGTCTCCAAAGGTACATGTTGGGTTGGCGTATTTCGAGATTAGGATTTGTCACTCCGAATGTCGGAGAGGTATCTCTGGGCCCTCTCGGTAATGCACATCACATAAGCCTTGCAAGCATTACAACTAATGAGTTAGTTGCAAGATGATGTATTACGAAACGAGTAAAGAGACTTGCCGGTAACGATATTGAACTAGGTATTGAGATACCGACGATCGAATCTCGGGCAAGTAACATACCGACGACAAAGGGAACAACGTATGTTGTTAAGCGGTCTGACCGATAAAGATCTTCGTAGAATATGTGGGAGCCAATATGAGCATCCAGGTTCCGCTATTGGTTATCGATCGGAGACGTGTCTCGGTCATGTCTACATTGTTCTCGAACCCGTAGGGTCCGCACGCTTAAGGTTTTGATGACAGTTATATTATGAGTTTGTGCATTTTGATGTACCGAAGTTTGTTCGGAGTCCCGGATGTGATCACGGACATGACGAGGAGTCTCGAAATGGTCGAGACATAAAGATTGATATATTGGAAGCCTATATTTGGATATCGAAAGTGTTCCGGGTGAAATCGGGATTTTACCGGAGTACCGAGAGGTTACCGGAACCCCCCGGGAGGTATATGGGCCTTAGTGGGCCTTAGTGGAAGAGAGGAGAGGTGGCCAGGGCTGGGCCGCGCGCCCCTCCCCCCTAGTCCGAATAGGATAAGGAGAGGGGGGCGGCGCCCCCCCTTCCTTCTCTCTCTCCTTTTTCCCACTTCACGAATCCTATTCCAACTAGGAAAGGGGGGGAATCCTACTCCCGGTGGGAGTAGGACTCCTCCTGGCGCGCCCTCCTCCTGGCCGGCCGCACCCCCCCCCCCTTGATCCTTTATATACGGAGGCAGGGGGCACCCCATAGACACAAGTTGATCCACGTGATCTTATTCTTACCCGTGTGCGGTGCCCCCATCCACCATATTCCTCGATAATATTATAGAGGTGCTTAGGCAAAGCCCTGCGACGGTAGAACATCAAGATCGTCACCACGCCGTCGTGCTGACGGAACTCTTCCCCGACACTTTGCTGGATCGGAGTCCGGGGATCGTCATCAAGCTGAACGTGTGCTAAAACTCGGAGGTGTCGTAGTTTCGGTGCTTGATCGGTCGGGCCGTGAAGACGTACGACTACATCAACCGTGTTGTGCTAACGCTTCCGCTATCGGTCTACAAGGGTACGTAGATCACACTCTCCCCTCTCGTTGCTATGCATCACCATGATCTTGCGTGTGCGTAGGAAATTTTTTGAAATTACTACATTCCCCAACACCTCAGCCCACGCGCGGATCTTCTGCGGCCTGGATGGACCGCGCGCGCCCCAGCGGCGGTTTCCCCACGCCGTAATGGCGCAATAATCGCGGGGCGTGGGGGAGTGGGTGCAGTTAATCCCACACCCCCCACGTCCTGCCTCCTCGGCTTCGCCGCATGAGGCTATAAGTGGGGGTAGAGGAGGGGAGCGCCAAACGCTCGCGCGCTCTCCCTCACTCCGCCCCCTCCTTCTTCTTCCTCCTCTCGTCACGACAGCTACCTGCCGCCGCTCGGCCTTCCTGCCAATCTTCTTGGCTCGCCATCGCTTCGTCGCAGCTGGGTCGTGCGCCCTCCTTTCATCGTACCTTTGTCGCCGCCGCGCCGTCCCCATGGCGTTGTCGAGCTCCTGGGACGGCTCCTGGGACGGCTCCAACGTCCATGACGACCACGTCGACTTCCTTCGTCGGACGCGGCGGTTGCCGGGCACAGATCTCGTGCGGGTCCGCCTCGCGCCGGAGAGGGAGATCTTGCCGGCGCCAGAAGAGGACGAGCGGGTAATCTTCCGCCCGCACTGCCTGCGCGGCTTCGGCCTGCCGGCGAGCGGGTTCCTCCGCTCGTTCCTTGAATTTTATCATCTCCAGCCGCATCACCTCACTCCCAACGCGGTGATGCTACTGTCGACCTTCGTCACCATGTGCGAGGGTTTTCTTGGTGTCCTCCCCACTCTTGAACTGTGGGGAGAGTTCTTTCAGTGCAAGCTTGGCACCGTCATCGCGGGCGTGCCCGCCCCATGCGGTGCCTTCATCGCCATGCGAAGGGCGAGCGACACCAACCCGTTTCCGCCCATCCCGCTGATCCAGTCGGTGAAGCTCTAGCAGAAGTCCTACTTTTATGTGAAGAATATTGCTCCACAAGGCGACTTCGTCAACCTGCCGGCTTACATAGCCGGCCCGCCGGCTGGGAGGCAGCCTTCATGGTCCTTCCGGTCCAGGTCCCTGTCTCCGGGCAGGTCCGCCTCCGTTTCCCGGCTCCGGGTGATGATCCAGTCGGAGGGTCTGTCCAGGGCCGACATGGTGGCCGCCTTCATGGAGCACCGGGTGCTCCCGCTCCAGGGCCGACCTCATATGATCTGCCAGATGAGCGGCCGCTTCGACCCGTGTCGGCTAAGTACCAAGGAGATGCCTCAAGCCGAGCTGTCTTACATGGTGAACTACATTTCCAACTGCAAGCTCACCGAGGAGTGGCAGTATGGCAAGGTGCCGTACTCTCGCGCCAATCCTCCGCCGGTGGTAAGTGTCTCTTCCTCTTTCTCTTTGCTCGTTGCCGAGTTCATGGTGGCCGACTCCTGACCAGCCGGCCTTTCTTTGACAGAACCCCATGCTTCCGCCAGCAGCTGGGGCCGCAGGGGTGGAACGCCAGTTCCTCCCCGACCGTATGATGGACGATGTAGACGACCCAGACCTGGGGGCGGCCGCCATGGAAGACGACGTCGCGGGGGAAGGCGGCGACGCAGGCGGGTTCGGGCTCGGGGCCAGCTTCGAGGACTGGCCAGATGACGACGAGGCCGAAGTCATCGTGCACCGCCGACCGGTGCCCGATCACCATGGTGCGGGCCCATCCGCCGGGCCGACTGCCTAGGGCGGCGCGCAGAAGCGCCGGGCCGCGTTGACCCACTTCGGCAGTCGGCCGAAGAAGCCCAAGAGTACCGCGGCGGCGACCAAGCGGGACGAGGCGGCCGCGAAGGCAGCCCGCTTCCGCAAGGTGGTGAAGTAGCCGCAGGCGGTCTCAGCGTAAGTGTCGCTGTTCTTATGCCTTTCTTTTTTATTCTTCTTCGGTTGATGTTTTTCCAAACCTTTTTTCTCAATTCATCAAACAGGGCCCCTCTTTCCCTTGGGCGAGTCCCAGCCGCCTCCATAGTCGGAGCCGTAGGAGGGTCTTCAAGCTCGCGTCGGGTAGATCCCCGCGCCGACCTCCTAGAGGCGACGGAGCGGAACGCGCGGGAAGCGCGGGAGGAGCGGGGGGCGGAGGAGCGGAGGAAGACTCCAGTGACGCTGCGCCTAACAAGCTCTCTGTTGACGATTGTGTAGGCTCCGGCTCGGCGTTGAACTTGTCTTGCCGAGATCTCGTCGGTTGGCAGCTCTCTGTTTACTAAGAAGTTGAGGATGGGCTGGGCCCAGGATGGAGCTGTGACTTCTTCTATTGTCAGGACTGCCACTGTGATAGGGTCGGGTGTGCTGGGTAGTGAAGTGTTGGAGTCGGAGTCGGCCATCGTCTGTCATGTTGATGCAGTCCCCGGGCCGGCTGCAGTAGTCCCCGGGCCGAGTTCCGAATTTTCCGGGCCGGGTGCGACTACGGCAGTCCCCGGGCCGCCTATTGGAGTCCTCGTGTCGCCTTCTTGGTTTCCCAAGTCGGATCCGACTGCATTGGGGTCAGGCGGCACGAAGATGGAATCAGATTCTGGAGACGGCTTGATAGACGGCTTGAGGAGTCGGTGGAGAGAAACGCCGGCTGGTATGGCTTGCCGGGTGGATCCTACTTGTGCCAGGGTATCTGCTTGCATGTTGTCGGCATGTGGTACATGAAGGAACTCACATCCTTCAAAATATCCACTGATTTGCTGGACGAGGAAACGATAGCTCGCCATGTTTGCGTTTTTGGCGTCCAAGTCACCGGATGACTGTTGGACCACCAAATCTGAGTCGCCATAGCACAAGATCCGGCGGATGCCGAGCTCTTTGGCTAGCTGGAGCCCGTGTATGAGCGCCTCGTACTCGGCCACATTGTTGGAGGCGGCAAAATGAATTTGCAATGTATACTTGAGCTTGTCGCCCTTGGGAGAGGTGAGGACGATGCCGGCTCCCAAGCCGTTGTGCATCTTGGACCCATCGAAGTGCATCCGCCAGTGAGTGGAGTCGGGAGCCGGTGGCAGGTATTGGGTTTCGGCCCAATCGACGAGGAAGTCGGCCGGTGCCTGGGACTTAATAGCGGTGCGGGGCTGGTAGAAGATCGCGTAGGAGGGCAGCTCAATGGCCCATTTGGCCACTCGGCCGAATGCATCCCGGCTGCCTATGATCTCGGCAAGCGGAGCAGTACATACGACCGTAATGGGGTGCTCTTGAAAATAGGGCTTGAGCTTCTTGGCAGCGAAGTACACACCATAGCACATCTTCTGGTAGTGTGGGTAGTTCTGCTTCGAGGTGGATAAGACTTCGCTTAAATAATACACCGGCCTCTGAACCGGCTGATCCCGGCCTTCTTCTGGGCGTTGGACTACGATGACAATGCTGACCACCCGGCTAGTAGCGGCAATGTAAAGGAGCATGGGCTCCTTTTCAGCCGGTGCCGCCAAGACAGGCGGCGTGGTCAGCATCTTCTTTAGCTCGTGGAAGGCTTGGTCCGCCTGGTCGTTCCACTCGAAATGAGTGGACTTCTTCATGAGTCGGTAGAGGGGGAGGGCCTTCTCTCCGAGCCGGCTGATGAAGCGGTTCAGGGAAGCCAAGCATCTGGTGAACTTCTGGACATCCCGTAGCTTGGTGGGAATCTCCATTCTCTCTATGGCCTTGATCTTTATTGGGTTGCACTCGATGCCGCGTTCGGAGACCAGGAAGCCTAGGAGCTGGTCGGCTGGTACTCTGAACACGCATTTCTCGAGGTTGAGCTTGATTTGGAATCGGCGCAAGTTTTCAAATGTTTCTCTGAGGTCTTGCAGCAAGGTGCCGCGCTTCTCCGTCTTCACCACAATATCGTCTACATAGACGTGAGTATTTCTGCCGAGCTACTTGAGGAGGCATTTCTGCATGCAACGCTGAAAAGTGGCACCGGCATTCCTCAAGCCGAATGTCATAGTCAGGTAGCAGAAGGCTCCGAATGGTGTGATGAAGGCGGTTTTTAGGCGGTCAGCTGGATCCAGCTTTATCTGGTGGTAGCCTGAGTAAGCATCCAAGAAGCTCAACAGCTCGCATCCGGCCGTGGAGTCTATTACTTAATCAATCCTTGGCAAGGCGAAGGGATCTTTGGGGCAAGCCTTGTTGAGGCTAGTGTAGTCTATACACATGCGCCACTTGTTATTTTTCTTCAGCACGAGGACCGGGTTGGCGAGCCACTCTGGGAAGAAAACTTCCATAATGAAGCCGGCTGCCAAAAGTCGGGCCATCTCTTCTCCTACAATCCTTCTCTTCTCCTCCGATAGTTGGCGGAGAGGCTGTTTGACTGGTTTCGCACCTTCTCAGACATGTAGCTTGTGCTCGGCGAATTCCTTCGGCACACCCGGCATGTCCTTGGGGGACCATGCGAAAATGTCTCGATTCTCATGGAGGAAATCGGCGAGCTCGCCTTCCTATTTGCTGTCCAGGTTTGCCCTGATGGTGGCAAACCTTTCTGGGTGATCTGGGTCCAGAGGTACCCTCTTTGTTTCTTTGGCCGGCTGAAAGAAACCTTGGGCACCACACTCCTTGGGGTCGGGGGACAGGGCCGGCTGCTTGCCGGTCATGGCCACGACTCGGTCCAGTATCTTCTTCCCTTCAGCAATTACAAGGGACTCGGCCAGCCGGCTGCTGGCAGCCGCGCACTCGGAGGATTTCTTGTAGTCTCCAGCTACGGTGATGATGCCCTTGGAACTTGATATCTTCATCTTGAGGTAGGCGTAATGGGGTACAACCATGAACTTGGCTAGGGCAGGTCGGCCAAGCAACGCGTGGTAAGGGCTCTCTAGATCCACCACTTCAAACCACACCGCCTCTTGGCGGAAATGATCCTTGTCCCCGAAGAGGACATATATCTTGATCTTGCTGATTGGGGAGCAGGACAAGCCGGGTACGATGCCATGGAACACAGTCCGACTGGGCATGAGCTGCTTTGTCTTGATGCTCAGCTTCTCCATGGTGTCGCGGTATAGGATATTGATGCTGCTCCCACCATCTATCAGCACATGGGAGAAACGGGCGGCTCGCCTTTCCGTAGTGAGGGTGGCGTCCAGAACCAATGCGTAGGAGCTGGGAGACGGCATCGCCTCTGGGTGATCTGTCCGGCTCCAGCTAATAGGCCTTTCTGACCAGCGCATGAATTCTGGGTTGTTGGAGGCGACTGCGTTGATTTCTTGGTGTTGTCGGCACCGGCTATGCCGATCCTCTGGCAGGCTGGTGAAGACAACGTAGGTGGCATGCTCGTCGGGGTACTCGTCTTGAACTGCCCCGACCGCTGGTCGAGCGGCCGGCTACGGAGGAGCCGGAGGCGGCGCCATCCCCTCACCCTTGGAGATCCGAGTGAGCCAATGGCATTTTTTGGTCGTGTGGTTTGAAGGCTTTGCGCCACTGTGAAACTTGCAGGGAGCATCAAGTGCTTGCTCGTAGGAGAAAGCCGGCTGCCAAGCCGGCCTGCCGCCCTTCTGCTTCTTGGGTGCGGGCGGTCCTTCAGTTTGTTCGTCTTCGACTGTGGCCACCTGCCGACTGGTGGAAGGCAGCAGGGGAGCCTTGCACTTGAGGTCGTACTGGTGCGGGCGTCGGCTGGATTCTCCAGCCGGCGTCTTGGGACTCGGAGCGAGCACCTTCCCAGAGGCGTCTACTCGGAGCTCGGTCTTCATCGAGGAATCGGCCATGGCGTATTTATCAACTATGACCAGTAGCTCGTCAAGCGTAGTCGGCTCGTCGCAGAGGAGTCGGTGCTTGAGGAGGGTGCCTTCTCAGCACCCGGCGGTGAAGTACTCTATAGCTTGGACCTCGTGCACTCCCTCGCAGGAATTGCGGAGCTCGGCCCAACGTGTAAGGTAGTCGCGATTCGATTCGTTGGGCCCTTGGACGCACAAGGAGAGCTGGGCTTAGGAGCCCGCTTGTAGGTGCTGGTGAAGTTGCGTATGAAGGCTTCAGTGAAGTCTAGCCAGCTGTTGACACTGTAAGGCTTGAGGCTGTTAAGCCAGGTGCTCGCCGTGCCTTGGAGCATGAGGGGCACATATTTTACGGCAACACGCCTGTTGCCGTTTGCGATGCTAACCGCGGTGGAGTAGTCGATCAATCAATCTTTCGGCTTCACGAAGCCATTGTACTTGGGCGTGTCTCTTGGGAGCGAGAACCCTTTGGGGAAGGGCTCATCGCTGATGCGGGGGCCGAAGCAAGACGGGCCGGCATCATCTTCTTCTTCCAGGGCCAGGGATCGCGCAAGGCGGTCGATCCGGTGGCGGGCATCATTCTCGCTGACTCCTTCGTGGCGACCCAGCCGGCCGTTGAGAGTCGGATGCATGACAGGCGGCGGGGTAGGGTATCTCTCCCCACGAGGCGGAGGAGGAGGAGGGTTGCCCCGCCACTCCACGGCTCGAGGGCGGCCCTCGGCGTCACGCTTGATGGAGATTCGAGTCCGGCTGCGGTGGGCAGCCGGCTCCTTTTCTTTTCTCGCGCGGGTGTCGCCCGCGGTCGGTGTTCGGGACGTCGCGCCGTGCTCTCGGCGCAGGGGAGGACTCTCGGCGCGGGCGCCGGCTTCATGTCGCTCTGTGGCCGCGTCGATAAGTTGCTGGATGCGTCTGGTCATGTAGGGGAGCTCACCAGGCCCCAGCCCATTCAACTCGTCTGCGGCCGCCTGGGCGGTGCGCAAGTTCTTGAGAGGCGTGGCATAGACTGGGCGGTCTGCTCCCAACATGTCGGCGATAGCCGCGCCGTGTTTCTTGACGATACCGACGCGGCTCGGCCCGTCGGGAGGCGGTGTGCCGAAGGCGGCACGGTCGACCTCGCGCTGGTGAGCCTCGGTGAGGCGTCTCATGGTGGCGAGCCTCTGACCCTCGGCAACGAGGGCGAGGCGGCGCGCCTCCAATGTCTTGGCATCCGCGTCGGCCGGGACGGGGACGGATAAGTCGTGCAGCATCGCCTGCAGAGCGTCGTGGGTGTTTTCACCTGAGGGGGCGCTGTGGCTGATAACCAGTATCTCGGTGATGGCACTGCCGCTGCTGCCGGCTCGAGGAAGAGGGTCGTTGATGACCACCACGTTGGTGGGGAAGGCGTCAAGGGATGCCGTGTCGGAGTCGACAAGCATCGGGTCGGTGGAGCCAACCGACTCCAAGTCCGCGGCAAGCTCGCCGGAGACGTGGAGTTGATCGAGGAGGCTGACAAGGTGGCTCTCGGGGCAGTCTGTGCCCGCGTCGGATGTGGGCTCGTCAGAGATGCGAGCCTCGCCAAGAAGATCGGTGAGGCACCTCGCCGCGCAGGCACCGGCGACGTCTTGTAGCGCATCGGGGCAAGCGCCATCGGGCGTGCCAGGCTGGCTACGCACGTTGGGAAGGAAGAGGGTTCCCGTCCAGAGCAGGTCTCCGGACGACGGTGCACCTGGCCCCACGGTGGGCGCCAAATGTCGGGTGGTTGGTGTTGGGGAACATAGTAATTTCAAAAAATTTCCTACGCACACGCAAGATCATGGTGATGCATAGCAACGAGGGAAGAGTGTGATCTACGTACCCTTGTAGACCGACAGCGGAAGCATTATGACAACGCGGTTGATGTAGTCGTACGTCTTCACGGCCCGACCGATCAAGCACCGAAACTACGGCACCTCAGAGTTTTAGCACACGTTCAGCTCGATGATGATCCCCGGACTCCGATCCAGCAAAGTGTCGGGGAAGAGTTCCGTCAGCACGACGGCGTGGTGACGATCTTGATGTTCTACCGTTGCAGGGCTTCGCCTAAGCACCGCTACAATATTATCGAGGATTATGGTGGAAGGGGGCACCGCACACGGCTAAGAAAACGATCACGAGGATCAACTTGTGTGTCTTTGGATGCCCCCTGCCCTCGTATATAAAGGAGCAAGGGGGGAGGAGGCCGGCCCTAGGAGGGGCGCGCCAGGGGAGTAGGATTCCTACTCCTAGTTGGAGTAGGTTCCCTCCTTTCCTAGTCCAACTAGGAGAAGGGGGGAAAGGGGGGAAGAGGGGAAGGAAGGGAGAGAGGGGCCGCGCCCCAAACCCCTTGTCCAATTCGGACTGGGCTTGGGAGGGGCGCGCGCCACCTCCTGGTCCTTCCCATTAAGGCCCATTAAGGCCCATTGCTTCTTCCTCGTATTTCCGTAACTCCCCGGTACCTCCGAAAATACCCGAATTACTCGGAACCTTTCCGATGTCCGAATATAGTCGTCCAATATATCGATCTTTACGCCTCGACCATTTCGAGACTCCTCGTCATGTCCCCGATCTCATCCGGGACTCCGAACTCCTTCGGTACATCAAAACATATAAACTCATAATGAAACTGTCATCGAAACCTTAAGCGTGTGGATCCTACGGGTTTGAGAACAATGTAGACATGACCGAGACACATCTCCGGTCAACAACCAATAGCGGAACCTGGATGCTCCTATTGGCTCCTACATATTCTACGAAGATCTTTACCGGTCAGACCGCATAACGACATACGTTGTTCCCTTTGTCATCGGTATGTTACTTGCCCGAGATTCGATCGTCGGTATCTCAATACCTAGTTCAATCTCGTTACCGGCAAGTCTCTTTACTCGTTTCGTAATACATCATCTCGCAACTAACTCATTAGTTGCAATGCTTGCAAGGCTTATGTGATGTGCATTACCAAGAGGGCCCAGAGATACCTCTCCGACAATCGGAGTGACAAATTCTAATCTCGAAATACGTCAACCCAACATGTACCTTTGGAGACACCTGTAGAGCTCCTTTATAATCACCCAGTTACGTTGTGACGTTTGGTAGCACACAAAGTGTTCCTCCGGCAAACGGGAGTTGCATAATCTCATAGTCATAGGAACATGTATAAGTCATGAAGAAAGCAATAGCAACATACTAAACGATCGAGTGCTAAGCTAATGGAATGGGTCAAGTCAATCACATCATTCTTCTAATGATGTGATCCCGTTAATCAAATAACAACTCTTTTGTTCATGGTCAGGAAACATAACCATCTTCGATTAACGAGCTAGTCAAGTAGAGGCATACTAGTGACACTCTGTTTGTCTATGTATTCATACATCTATTATGTTTCCGGTTAATACAATTCTAGCATGAATAATAAACATTTATCATGATATAAGGAAATAAATAATAACTTTATTATTGCCTCTAGGGCATATTTCCTTCAGTCTCCCACTTGCACTAGAGTCAATAATCTAGTTCACATCGCCATGTGATTCAACACTAATAGTTCACATCACCATGTGATTAACACCCATAGTTCACATCGTCATGTGACCTATACCCAAAGGGTTTACTAGAGTCAATAATCTAGTTCACATCGTTTATGTGATTAACACTCAAAGAGTACTAAGGTGTGATCATGTTTTGCTTGTGAGATAATATTAGTCAACGGGTCTGTCACATACAGATCCATAAGTATTTTGCGAATTCTATGTCTACAATGCTCTGCACGGAGCTACTCTAACTAATTGCTCCCACTTTCAATATGTATCTAGATCGAGACTTAGAGTCATCCAGATCTGTGTCAAAACTTGCATCGACGTAACTTTTTACGATGAACCTTTTGTCACCTACATAATTGAGAAATGTTTCCTTATTCCACTAAGGATAATTTTGACCGTTGTCTAGTAATCTACTCTTAGATCACTATTGTACTCCCTTACTTAACACAGTGTAGGGTATACAATAGATCTGGTACACAACATGACATACTTTATAGAACCTATGGCTGAGGCATAGGGAATGACTTTAATTCTCTTTCTATCTTCTGCCGTGGTCGGGCTTTGAGTCGTACTCAATTTCACACCTTGTAACACAACCAAGAACTCTTTCTTTGACTGTTCCATTTTTGAACTACTTCAAAATATTGTCCAGGTATGTACTCATTGAAAAAATTATCAAGCATCTTGATCTATCTCTATAGATCTTGATGCTTAATATGTAAGCAGCTTCACCGAGGTCTTTCTTTGAAAAACTTCTTTCAAAACACTCCTTTATGCTTTGCAGAATAATTCTATATTATTTCCGATCAACAATATGTCATTCACATATATTTATCAGAAATGCTGTAGTGCTCCCACTCACTTTCTTGTAAATACAGGCTTCACCGCAAGTCTGTATAAAACTATATGCTTTGATCATACTATCAAAGCGTTTATTCCAACTCCGAGAGGCTTGCACCAGTCCATAAATGGATCGCTGGAGCTTGCACACTTTGTTAGCTCCTTTTGGATCGACAAAACCTTCCGGCTGTATCATATACAACTCTTCTTCCAGAAATTCATTCAGGAATTCAGTTTTGACATCCATTTGTCGGATTTCATAAAATGCGGCAATTGCTAACATGATTCAGACAGACTTAAGCATAGATACGAGTGAGAAACTCTCATCGTAGTCAACACCTTGAACTTGTCAAAAACCTTTTTGCGACAATTCTAGCTTTGTAGATAGTAACACTACTATCAGTGTCCGTCTTCCTCTTGAAGATCCATTTAATCTCAATGGCTCGCCAATCATTGGGCAAGTCAATCAAAGTCCATACTTTGTTCTCATACATGGATCTCATCTCAGATTTCATGGCCTCAAACCATTTCGCGGAATCTGGGCTCATCATCGCTTCCACATAGTTCGCAAGTTCGCCATGGTCTAGTAACATGACTTCCAGAACAGGATTACCGTACCACTCTGGTGCGGATCTCACTCTGGTTTACCTACGAGATTCGGTAGTAACTTGATCTGAAGTTACATGATCATCATCATTAGCTTCCTCACTAATTGGTGTAGTAGTCACAGGAACAGATTTCTGTGATGAACTACTTTCCAATAAGGGAGAAGGTACAATTACCTTATCAAGTTCTACTTTCCTCCCACTCACTTCTTTCAAGAGAAACTCCTTCTCTAGAAAGGATCCATTCTTAGCAACGAATGTCTTGCCTTCGGATCTGTGATAGAAGGTGTACCCAACAGTCTCCTGTGGGTATCCTATGAAGACATATTTCTCCGATTTGGGTTTGAGCATATCAGGATGAAACTTTTTCATATAAGCATCACAATCCCAAACTTTAAGAAACGACAACTTTGGTTTTTTGCCAAACCACAGTTCAGATTGTGTCGTCTCAACGGACTTAGATGGTGCCCTTTTTAACATGAATGCAACTGTCTCTAATGCATAACCCCAAAACTATAGTGGTAAATCGGTAAGAAATATCATAGATTGCACTATATCCAATAAAGTACGGTTATGACGTTCGGACACACCATTATGCTGTGGTGTTCCAGGTGGCATGAATTTGTGAAACTATTGCATATTATTTTAATTGAAGACCAAACTCGTAACTCAAATATTCGTCTCCGCGATCAGATCGTGGAAACCTTATCTTCTTGTCACGATGATTTTCCACTTCACTCTGAAATTCTTTGAACTGTTCAAATGTTTCAGACTTATGTTTCATCAAGTACATATACCCATATCTACTTAAATCATCCGTGAAGGTCAGAAAATAACGATACCCACCGCGAGCCTCAACACTCATCGGATCGCATACATCAGTATGTATTATTTCCAATAAGTCAGTTGCTCGCTCCATTGTTCCGGAGAACGGCGTTTTAGTCATCTTGCCCATGAGGCATGGTTCGCAAGCATCAAGTGATTCATAATCAAGTGATTCCAAAAACTCATCAGCATGGAGTTTCTTCATGCGCTTTACACCAATATGACCTAAATGGCAGTGTCACAAATAAGTTGCACTATCATTATTAACTTTGCATCTTTTGGTTTCAATATTATGAATATGTGTATCACTACGATCGAGATCCAACGAACCATTTTCATTGGGTGTGTAACCATATAAGGTTTTATTCATGTAAACAGAACAACAATTTATTCTCTTACTTAAATGAATAACCATATTGCAATAAACATGATCAAATCATATTTATGCTCAACTCAAACACCAAATAACACTTATTTAGGTTCAACACTAATCCCGAAAGTATAGGGAGTGTGCGATGATGATCATATCAATCTTGGAACTACTTCGAACACACATCGTCACCTTACCCTTAACTAGTCTCTGTTCATTCTGCAACTCCCGATTCAAGTTACTAATCTTAGCAACTGAACTAGTACCAAATACTGAGGGATAGCTATAAACACTAGTAAAGTACACATCAATAACATGTATATCAAATATACCTTTGTTTACTTTGCCATCCTTTCTTATCCACCAAATACTTGGGTAGTTCCGCTTTCAGTGACTAGTCCCTTTACAGTAGAAGCACTTAGTCTCAGGTTTGGGACCAGACTTGAGCTTCTTCACTTGAGCAGCAACTCGCTTGCCGTTCTTCTTGAAGTTCCTCTTCTTCCCTTTGCCCTTTTCTTGAAACTAGTGGTCTCATCAACCATCAACACTTGATGTTTTTCTTGATTTCTACCTTCGTCAATTTCAGCATTACGAAGAGCTTGGGAATCGTTTCCGTTATCCCTTGCATATCATAGTTCATCACGAAGTTCTACTAACTTGGTGATGGTGACTAGAGAATTCTATCAATCACTAATTTATCTGGAAGAGTAACTCCCACTTGATTCAAGCGATTGTAGTACCCAGACAATCTGAGCACATGCTCACTAGTTGAGAAATTCTCCTCCATCTTTTAGCTATAGAACTTGTTGGAGACTTCATATCTCTCAACTCGGGTATTTGCTTAAAATATTAACTTCAACTCCTCGAACATCACATATGGTCCATGACGTTCAAAACGTCTTTGAAGTCCCGATTCTAAGCCGTTAAGCATGGTGCACTAAACTATCAAGTAGTCATCATATTGAGCTAGCCAAACGTTCATAACGTCTGCATCTGCTCCTGCAATAGGTCTGTCACTTAGCGGTGCATCAAGGACATAATTCTTCTGTGCAGCAATGAGGATAAACCTCAGATCACGAATCCAATCCGCATCATTGCTACTAATATCTTTCAACACAATTTTCTCTAGGAACATATCAAAATAAACATATGAAAGCAACAACGCGAGCTATTGATCTACAACATAATTTGCAAAATACTACCAGGACTAAGTTCATAATAAATTTAAGTTGAATTAATCATATTACTTAAGCACTCCCACTTAGATAGACATCCCTCTAATCCTCTAAGTGATCACGTGATCCAAATCAACTAAACCATGTCCGATCATCACGTGAGATGGAGTAGTTTCATATGTGAACATCACTATGTTGATCATATCTACTATATGATTCACGCTCGACCTTTCGGTCTCCGTGTTCCGAGGCCATATCTGTATATGCTTGGCTCGTCAAGTATAACCTGAGTATTCCGCGTGTGCAACTGTTTTGCACCCGTTGTATTTAAACGTAGAGCCTATCACACCCGATCATCACGTGGTGTCTCAGCATGAAGAACTTTCGCAACGGTGCATACTCAGGGAGAACACTTCTTGATAATTAGTGAGAGATCATCTTAAAATGCTACCGTCAAACAAAGCAAGATAAGATGCATAAAAGATAAACATCACATGCAATGAATATAAGTGATATGATATGGCCATCATCATCTTGCACTTGTGATCTCCATCTCCGAAGTACCGTCATGATAACCATCGTCACCGGCGCGACACCTTGATCTCCATCGTAGCATCATTGTCGTCTCGCCAATCTTATGCTTCCACAACTATCGCTACCGCTTAGTGACAAAGTAAAGCATTACAGCGTGATTGCATTGCATACAATAAAGCGACGACCATATGGCTCCTGCCAGTTGCCGATAACTCGGTTACAAAACATGGTCATCTCATACAATAAAATTTAGCATCATGTCTTGACCATATCACATCACAACATGCCCTGCAAAAACAAGTTAGACGTCCTCTACTTTGTTGTTGCAAGTTTTACGTGGCTTCTACGGGCTTAAGCAAGAACCAATCTTACCTACGCATCAAAACCACAACGATAGTTTGTCAAGTTGGTGTTGTTTTAACCTTCGCAAGGACCGGGCGTAGCCACACTTGGTTCAACTAAGTTGGAGAAACTGACACCCGTCAGCCACCTGTGTGCAAAGCACGTCGGGAGAACCGGTCTCGCGTAAGCGTACGCGTAATGTCGGTCCGGGCCGCTTCGTCCAACAATACCGCTGAACCAAAGTATGACATGCTGGTAAGCAGTATGACTTATATCGCCCACAACTCACTTGTGTTCTACTCGTGCATATAACATCAACACATAAAACCTAGGCTCGGATGCCACTGTTGGGGAACGTAGTAATTTCAAAAAAATTCCTACGCACACGCAAGATCATGGTGATGCATAGCAACGAGGGAAGAGTGTGATCTAAGTACCCTTGTAGACCGACAGCGGAAGCGTTATGACAACGCGGTTGATGTAGTCGTACGTCTTCACGGCCCGACCGATCAAGCACCGAAACTACGGCACCTCCGAGTTTTAGCACACGTTCAGCTCAATGACGATCCCCGGACTCCGATCCAGCAATGTGTCGGGGAAGAGTTCCGTCAGCACGACGGCGTGGTGATGATCTTGATGTTCTACCGTCGTAGGACTTCGCCTAAGCACCGCTACAATATTATCGAGGATTATGGTGGAAGGGGGCACCGCACACGGCTAAGAAAACGATCACGAGGATCAACTTGTGTGTCTTTGGGTGCCCCCTGCCCCCGTATATAAAGGAGCAAGGGTGAGGAGGCCGGCCCTAGGAGGGGCGCGCCAGGGAGTAGGATTCCTACTCCTAGTTGGAGTAGGTTTCCTCCTTTCCTAGTCCAACTAGGAGAAGGGGGGAAAGGGGGGAAGAGGGGAAGGAAGGGAGAGAGGGGCCACGCCCCAAACCCCTTGTCCAATTCGGACTGATCTTGGGAGGGGCGCGCGCCACCTCCTGGTCCTTCCCACTAAGGCCCATTAAGGCCCATTGCTTCTTCCTCGTATTCCCGTAACTCCTCGGTACCTCCGAAAATACCCGAATCACTCGGAACCTTTCCGATGTCCGAATATAGTCGTCCAATATATCGATCTTTACGTCTCGACCATTTCGAGACTCCTCGTCATGTCCCCGATCTTATCCGGGACTCCGAACTCCTTCGGTATATCAAAACATATAAACTCATAATGAAACTGTCATCGAAACCTTAAGCGTGCGGACCCTACGGGTTCGAGAACAATGTAGACATGACCGAGACACGTCTCCGGTCAATAACCAATAGCGGAACCTGGATGCTCATATTGGCTCCTACATATTCTACGAAGATCTTTATCGGTTAGACCGCATAACAACATACGTTGTTCCCTTTTTCATCGGTATGTTACTTGCCCGAGATTTGATCGTCGGTATCTCAATACCTAGTTCAATCTCGTTACCGTCAAGTCTCTTTACTCGTTTCCTAATACATCACCTCGCAACTAACTCATTAGTTGCAATGCTTGCAAGGCTTATGTGATGTGCATTACCGAGAGGGCCCAGAGAATACCTCTCCGACAATCGGAGTGACAAATCCTAATCTCGAAATACGCCAACCCAACATGTACCTTTGGAGACACCTGTAGAGCTCCTTTATAATCACCCAGTTACGTTGTGACGTTTGGTAGCACACAAAGTGTTCCTCCGGCAAACGGGAGTTGCATAATCTCATAGTCATAGGAACATGTATAAGTCATGAAGAAAGCAATAGCAACATACTAAACGATCGAGTGCTAAGCTAATGGAATGGGTCAAGTCAATCACATCATTCTTCTAATGATGTGATCCCGTTAATCAAATAACAACTCTTTTGTTCATGGTCAGGAAACATAACCATCTTCGATTAACGAGCTAGTCAAGTAGAGGCATACTAGTGACACTCTGTTTGTCTATGTATTCACACATGTATTATGTTTCCGGTTAATACAATTCTAGCATGAATAATAAACATTTATCATGATATAAGGAAATAAATAATAACTTTATTATTGCCTCTAGGGCATATTTCCTTCAGTCTCCCACTTGCATGCACCGGGATTCGGGGGTGGCAGGCTTTACTGTAGCCACGCCCCTTCTTGTCATCGTTATGTGGGTGCAGACTCTGTGGGCAAGATCTTAGCCGCCTGCTGAGGGGCCGGCTCCTGGGAGTCGGCCCTTTTATGGCCGGCTTCTGGAAGTCGGCCTTCTCATGGTCTTGTTTCTCAAGGATTTCAGGGCTGGGCTACCTTTGCGCAGCCGGCTTCTGAGGTAGCCGGCTGGGGGAAGGCGGCCCCATGTCTTGGAAGCTCGGAGGCTTGATCGGGCTATAATTTTTCTGAAGTGCCAGGGGAAGCCGGCTAGGCTACCCGTGGTCATTTACTCCGACAGTAATTTCAAAAAAATTCCTATGCACACGCAAGATCATGGTGATGCATAGCAACGAGAGGGGAGAGTGTTGTCCACGTACCCTCGTAGACCGAAAGCGGAAGCGTTAGCAGTTGATGTAGTCGTATGTCTTCACGGCCCTACCGATCAAGCACTGAAACTACGGCACCTCCGAGTTCTAGCACACGTTCAGCTCCATGACGATCCCCGGACTCCGATCCAGCAGAATGTTGGGGAAGAGTTCCGTCAGCACGACGGTGTGGTGACGATCTTGATGTTCTACTGTCGCAGGGTTTCGCCTAAGCACCACTACAATATTATCGAGGACTATGGTGGAGGGGGGCACCGCACACGGCTAAGAGATCAATGATCAACTGTTGTGTCTATGGGGTGCCCCTCTGCCCCCGTATATAAAGGAGCAAGGGAGGGAGGCGGCCGGCCTAGGAGAAGGGCGCGCCAAGGGGGGAGTCCTACTCCCACCGGGAGTAGGACTCCTTCCCTTGTTGGAGTAGGAGAGAAGGAAAGAGGGGGAGAGGAACAAGGAAAAGTGGGCTGCACCCCTTGTCCAATTCGGACCAGAGGGGGGCGCACGCCTCCTTCCTTTTGGCCACTCTCCTCTATTCCCGTATGGCCCAATAAGGCCCATATACTCCCCGGCGAATTCCCGTAACTCTCCGGTACTCCGAAAAATACCTGAATCACTCGGAACCTTTCCGATGTCCAAATATAGTCATCCAATATATCGATCTTTACGTCTCGACCATTTCGAGACTCCTCGTCATGTCCCCGATCTCATTCGGGACTCCGAACTCCTTCGGTACATCAAAACTCATAAACTCATAATATAACTGTCATCGAAACCTTAAGCGTGCGGACCCTACGGGTTCAAGAACTATGTAGACATGACCGGGACACGTCTCCGGTCAATAACCAATAGCGGAACTTGGATGCTCATATTGGCTCCCACATATTCTACGAAAATCTTTATCGGTCAGACCGCATAACAACATACGTTGTTCCCTTTGTCATCGATATGTTACTTGCCCGAGATTCGATCATCGTATCTCAATACCTAGTTCAATCTCGTTACCGGCAAGTCTCTCTTACTCGTTCCGTAATACATCATCCCGCAACTAACTTATTAGTTGCAATGCTTGCAAGGCTTAAGTGATGTGCATTACCGAGAAGGCCCAGAGATACCTCTCCTACAATCGGAGTGACAAATCCTAATCTCGAAATACGCCAACCCAACAAGTACCTTCGGAGACACCTGTAGAGCACCTTTATAATCACTCAGTTACGTTGTGACGTTTGGTAGCACACAATGTGTTCCTTCGGTAAACGGGAGTTGCATAATCTCATAGTCATAGGAAATGTATAAGTTATGAAGAAAGCAATAGCAACAAACTAAACGATCAAGTGTTAAGCTAATGGAATGGGTCAAGTCAATCACATCATTCTCCTAATGATGTGATCCCGTTAATCAAATGACAACTCATGTCTATGGCTAGGAAACATAACCATCTTTGATCAACGAGCTAGTCAAGTAGAGGCATACTAGTGACACTCTGTTTGTCTGTGTATTCACACATGTATTATGTTTCCGGTTAATACAATTCTAGCATGAATAATAAACATTTATCATGAAATAAGGAAATAAATAATAACTTTATTATTGCCTCTAGGGCATATTTCCTTCAGTCTCCCACTTGCACTAGAGTCAATAATCTAGTTCATATCACCATGTGATTTAACATCAATAGTTCACATCACCATGTGATTAACACCCATAGTTCATATCGTCATGTGACCAACACCCAAAGGGTTTACTAGATTCAATAATCTAGCTAGTTCACATCGCTATGTGATTAACGCCCGAAGAGTACTAGGGTGTGATCATGTTTTGCTTGTGAGAGAAGTTTAGTCAACAACGGGTCTGCCACATTCATATCCGTAAGTATTTTGCAAATTTCTATGTCAACAATGCTCTGCACTAAGCTACTCTAGCTAATTGCTCCCACTTTCAATATGTATCCAGATTGAGACTTTGAGTCATCTGGATCAGTGTCAAAACTTGCTTCGACGTAACCCTTTATGATGAACCTTTTGTCACCTCCATAATCGAGAAACATATCCTTATTTCACTAAGGATAATTTTGACCAATGTCCAGTGATCTACTCCTAGATCACTATTGTACTCCCTTGCCAAACTCAGGGCAGGGTATACAATAGGTCTGGTACATAGCATGGCATACTTTATAGAACCTATGGCTGAGGCATAGGGAATGACTTTCATTCTCTCTCTATCTTCTGCCGTGGCTGGGTTTTAAGTCTTACTCAACTTCACACCTTGTAACACAGGCAAGAACTCCTTCTTTGACTGTTCCATTTTGAACTACTTCAAAATCTTGTCAAGGTATGTACTCATTGAAAAACTTATCAAGCGTTTTGATCTATCTCTATAGATCTTGATGCTCAATATGTAAGCAGCTTCACCGAGGTCTTTCTTTGAAAAACTCCTTTCAAACATTCCTTTATGCTTTGCAGAATAATTCTACATTATCTCCGATCAACAATATGTCATTCACATATACTTATCAGAAATGTTGTAGTGCTCCCACTTACTTTCTTGTAAATACATGCTTCACGCAAGTCTGTATAAAACTATATGCTTTGATTAACTTATCAAAGCGTATATTCCAACTCCGAGATGCTTGCACCAGTCCATAGATGGATTGCTAGAGCTTGCATATTTTGTTAGCACCTTTAGAATTGACAAAACCTTCTGGTTGCATCATATACAACTCTTCTTTAATAAATCCATTAAGGAATGCAGTTTTGTTTATCCATTTGCTAGATTTCATAAAATGCGGCAATTGCTAACATGATTCGGACAGACTTAAGCATAGATACGAGTGAGAAACTCTCATCATAGTCAACACCTTGAACTTGTCGAAAACCTTTTGCGACAATTCTAGCTTTGTAGAAAGTAACACTACTATCACCGTCCGTCTTCCTCTTGAAGATCCATTTAATTTTTATGGCTTGCTGATCATCGGGCAAGTCAACCAAAGTCCACACTTTGTTCTCATACATGGATCCCATCTCAGATTTTATGGCCTCAAGTCATTTCGCGGAATCTGGGCTCATCATCGCTTCCTCATAGTTCATAGGCTCGTCATGGTCAAATAACATGACCTCCAGAACAGGATTACCGTACCACTCTGGTGCGGATCTCACTCTGGTTTACCTACAAGGTTCGGTAGTAACTTGATCTGAAGTTTACATGATCATCATCATTAGCTTCCTCACTAATTGGTGTAGTAGTCAGAGGAACAGATTTCTGTGATGAACTACTTTCCAATAAGGGAGCAGGTACAGATACCTCATCAAGTTCTACTTTCCTCCCACTCACTTCTTTCGAGAGAAACTCCTTCTCTAGAAAGGATCCATTCTCAGCAATGAATAACTTGCCTTCGGATATGTGATAGAAGGTGTACCCAACATTTTCTATTGGGTATCCTATGAAGATGCACTACTCCGATTTGGGTTTGAGCTTATCAGGTTGAAACTCTTTCACATAAGCATTGCAACCTCAAACTTTAAGAAACGAGAGCTTAGGTTTCTTGCCAAACCATAGTTCATACGGTGTCGTCTCAACGGATTTAGATGGTGCCCTATTTAATGTGAATGTAGTTGTCTCTAATGCATAACCCCAAAACAATAGTGGTAAATCGGTAAGAGACATCATAGATCGCACCATATCTAATAAAGTACGGTTACGATGTTCGGACACACCATTACACTGTAATGGTGTTCCAGGTGGCGTGAGTAGTGAAACTGTTTCACATTGTTTTAACTGAAGGCCAAACTCGTAACTCAAATATTTTACTTCTGCGATCATATCGTAGATACTTTTATTTTTGTTACGATGATTCTCCACTTCACTCTGAAATTCTTTGAACTTTTCAAATGTTTCAGATTTGTGTTTCATCAAGTAGATATACTCATATCTGCTCAAATCATCTGTGAAGATCAGAAAATAATGATACCTGCCGCGAGCCTCAATATTCATCGGACCACATACATCAGTATGTATGATTTCCAACAAATCTGTTGCTCGCTCCATTGTTCCGGAGAATGGAATCTTAGTCATCTTGCCCATGAGGCATGGTTCGCAAGCATCAACTGATTCATAATCAAGTGATTCCAAAAGCCCATCAGCATGGATTTTCTTCATGTGCTTTACACCAATATAACCTAACCGGCAGTGCCACAAATAAGTTGCACTATCATTATTAACTTTGCATCTTTTGGCTTCAATATTATAAAAATGTGTATCACCACGATCGAGATCCAACAAACCATTTTCATTGGGTGTATGACCATAGAAGGTTTTATTCATATAAACAGAACAACAATTATTCTCTAACTTATATGAATAACCGTATTGCAATAAACATGATCAAATCATATTCATGCTCAACGCAAACACCAAATAACACTTATTTAGGTTCAACACTAATCCTGAAAGTATAGGGAGTGTGCGATAATGATCATATCAATCTTGTTACTACTTCCAACACACATCGTCACTTCACCCTTAA
Source organism: Triticum dicoccoides (assembly GCF_002162155.2). NCBI lineage: Eukaryota > Viridiplantae > Streptophyta > Magnoliopsida > Poales > Poaceae > Triticum > Triticum dicoccoides. The sequence continues at coordinate 271,560,558 of NC_041388.1, forward strand.
CTAGTCTCTGTTCATTCTGCAACTCCCGTTTCGAGTTACTACTCTTAGCAACTGAACCGGTATCAAATACCGAGGGGTTGCTACAAACACTAGTAATATACACATCAATAATTTGTATATCAAATATACCTTTGTTCACTTTGTCATCCTTCTTATCCGCCAATTACTTGGGGTAGTTCCGCTTTCAGTGACCAGTCCCTTTGCAGTAGAAGCACTCAGTTTCAGGCTTAGGTCCAGACTTGGGTTTTTTCACTTGAGCACCAACTTGCTTGCTGTTCTTCTTGAAGTTCCCCTTTCTTCCCTTTGTCCCTTTACTTGAAACTAGTGATTTTGTTTACCATCAACACTTGATGCTTTTCTTGATTTCTACCTTCGTCGATTTCAGCATCACGAAGAGCTTGGGAATCGTTTCCGTTATTCCTTGCATATTATAGTTCATCACGAAGTTCTACTAACTTGGTGATGGTGACTAGAGAATTCTATCAATCACTATTTTATCTGGAAGATTAACTCCCACTTGATTCAAGCGATTGTAGTACCCAGACAATCTGAGCACAAGCTCACTGCTTGAGCTATTCTCCTCCATCTTTTAGCTATAGAACTTGTTGGAGACTTCATATCTCTCAACTCAGGTATTTACTTGAAATATTAACTTCAACTCCTGGAACATCTCATATGGTCCATGACGTTCAAAACGTCTTTGAAATCCCGATTCTAAGTTGTTAAGCATGGTGCACTAAACTATCAAGTAGTCATCATATTGAGCTAGCCAAATGTTCATAACGTCTGCATCTGCTCCTGCAATAGGTCAGTCACCTAGCGATGCATCAAAAACATAATTCTTCTATGCAGCAATGAGGATAAACCTCAGATCACGGACCCAGTCCGCATCATTGCTACTATCATCTTTCAACTTAGTTTTTCTCTAGGAACACATATAAAACATAGGGAAGCAATAACGCGAGCTATTGATCTACAACAAAGATATGAAAATACTATCAGGACTAAGTTCATGATAAATTAAAGTTCAATTAATCATATTACTTAAGAACTCCCACTTAGAAAGACATCCCTCTAATCTTCTAAGTGATCACGTGATCCAAATCAACTAAACCATAACCGATCATCACGTGAAATGGAGTAGTTTTCAATGGTGAACATCACTATGTTGATCATATCTACTATATGATTCACGCTCGACCTTTCGGTCTCAGTGTTCCGAGGCCATATCTGCATATGCTAGGCTCGTCAAGTTTAACCTGAGTATTCTGCATGTGCAAAACTGGCTTGCACCCGTTGTAGATGGACGTAGAGCTTATCACCCCCGATCATCACGTGGTGTCTGGGCACGACGAACTTTGGCAATGGTGCATACTCAGGGAGAACACTTTTATCTTGAAATTTAGTGAGAGATCATCTTATAATGCTACCGTCAATCAAAGCAAGATAAGATGCATAAAAGATAAACATCACATGCAATCAATATCAGTGATATGATATGGCCATCATCATCTTGTGCTTGTGATCTCCATCTCCGAAGCACCGTCATGATCACCATCGTCACCGGCGCGACACATTGATCTCCATCGTAGCATCGTTGTCGTCTCGCCAATCTTATGCCTCCACGACTATCGCTACCGCTTAGTGATAAAGTAAAGCATTACAACGCAATTGCATTGCATACAGTAAAGCGACAACCATATGGCTCCTGCGAGTTGCCGATAACTCGGTTACAAAACATGATCATCTCATACAATAAAATTTAGCATCATGTCTTGACCATATCACATCACAACATGCCCTGCAAAAACAAGTTAGACGTCCTCTACTTTGTTGTTGCAAGTTTTACGTGGCTGCTACAGGCTTAGAAAGAACCGTTCTTACCTACGCATCAAAACCACAACGATAGTTAGTCAAGTTGGTGTTGTTTTAACCTTCACAAGGACCGGGTGTAGCCACACTCGGTTCAACTAAAGTTGGAGAAACTGACACCCGCCAGCCACCTGTGTGCAAAGCACGTCGGTAGAACCAGTCTCGCGTGAGCGTACGCGTAATGTCGGTCCGGGCCGCTTCATCCAACAATACCGCCGAACCAAAGTATGACATGCTGGTAAGCAGTATGACTTATATCGCCCACAACTCACTTGTGTTCTACTCATGCACAACATCAACGCATAAAACCAGGCTCGGAGGCCACTATAGGGAAACGTAGTTATTTCAAAAAAATTCCTACGCACACGCAAGATCATGGTGATGCATAGCAACGAGAGGGGAGAGTGTTGTCCACGTACCCTCGTAGACCGAAAGCGGAAGCGTTAGCACAACGCGGTTGATGTAGTCGTACATCTTCACGGCCCGATCGATCAAGCACCGAAACTACGGCACCTCCGAGTTCTAGCACACGTTCAGCTCGATGACGATCCCCGGACTCCGATCCAGCAGAATGTCGGGGAAGAGTTCCGTCAGCACGATGGTGTGGTGACGATCTTGATGTTCTACTGTCGCAGGGTTTCGCCTAAGCACCACTACAATATTATCGAGGACTATGGTGGAGGGGGGCACCGCACACGGCTAAGAGATCAATGATCAACTGTTGTGTCTATGGGGTTCCCCCCTGCCCCCGTATATAAAGGAGCATGGGAGGGAGGCGGCCGGCCTAGGAGAAGGGTGCGCCAAGGGGGGAGTCCTACTCCCACCGGGAGTAGGACTCCTCCTTCCCTTGTTGGAGTAGGAGAGAAGGAAAGAGGGGGAGAGGAACAAGGAAAAGTGGGCTGCACCCCTTGTCCAATTTGGACCAGAAGGGGGGTGCGCGCCTCCTTCCTTTTGGCCTCTCTCCTCTATTCCCGTATGCCCCAATAAGGCCCATATACTTCCCGGCGAATTCCTGTAACTCACTGGTACTCCGAAAAATACCCGAATCACTCGGAACCTTTCCGATGTCCGAATATAGTCGTCCAATATATCGATCTTTACGTCTCGACCATTTTGAGACTCCTCGTCATGTCCCCGATCTCATCCGGGACTCCAAACTTCTTTGGTACATCAAAACTCATAAACTCATAATATAACTCTCATCGAAACCTTAAGCGTGCGGGCCCTACGGGTTCGAGAACTATGTAGACATGACCGAGACACGTCTCCAGTCAATAACCAATAGCGGAACCTGGATGCTCATATTGGCTCCCACATATTCTACGAAGATCTTTATCGGTCAGACCGCATAACAACATACGTTGTTCCCTTTGTCATCGGTATGTTACTTGCCCGAGATTCGATCGTCGGTATCTCAATACCTAGTTCAATCTCGTTACCGGAAAGTATCTTTTACTCGTTCCGTAATACATCATCCCGCAACTAACTTATTAGTTGCAATGCTTGCAAGGCTTAAGTGATGTGCATTACCGAGAGGGCCTAGAGATACCTCTCCGACAGTCGGAGTGACAAATCCTAATCTCGAAATACGCCAACCCAACAAGTACCTTCGGAGACACATGTAGAGCTCCTTTATAATCAGTCAGTTACGTTGTGACGTTTGGTAGCACATAAAGTGTTCCTCCGATAAACGGGAGTTGCATAATCTCATAGTCATAGGAACATGTATAAGTTATGAAGAAAGCAATAGCAACAAACTAAACGATCAAGTGTTAAGCTAATGGAATGGGTCAAGTCAATCACATCATTCTCCTAATGATGTGATCCCGTTAATCAAATGACAACTCATGTCTATGGCTAGGAAACATAACCATCTTTGATCAACGAGCTAGTCAAGTAGAGGCATACTAGTGACACTCTGTTTGTCTGTGTATTCACACATGTATTATGTTTCCGGTTAATACAATTCTAGCATGAATAATAAACATTTATCATGAAATAAGGAAATAAATAATAACTTTATTATTGCCTCTAGGGCATATTTCCTTCACATAGATCTCCGTGCGCCAGATCGAACGATCCGACGAGGCCAGCAGCGAAGACCACCACCCTGCGCCGGCCGACATCATCCAAGCGCCAGATCCAGATGGATCCGACCTGAACATGGCAGCTCCCGCGACCACCCGATCTGAAGACTATGCAACCACCACCTCACTGTGAACTCGCATCCAAGTCGCAGCCGCCGCGCCGCCACCGCCAAGATGCTCGCATGCCGCGCTGCAGGACCCCACGCTAGCCCGACGCCTCTTCGTGATCTGGTCGTCCTGCGCCGCCCGAGACGCTTGGAGCGGGAGAAGCCCCGTCGCCGCCCTGCCAGTCAAGCTTTTCCTGGCGTCGCTCCGGACGGCGGCGAGGAGCGGAGGGGGGGCGGCCGGGGTCGAGAAACGGCGGCTAGGGTTTCCCTCCGGGTCGCCCACAGGGGTACGGCTAGCTAATCTGAGCCCCTATTCGTCGTGGACGCACCCGGATGGACATTAAAACTTGGCATTTACAACCACGGTCCCTATTTTTATAACACTTAATCCATGCAAACACATGCACGTCGATTATTTTGGACAAACATAGCTTTAGTACACACAAATACAAAATAGTTCATACCTAATAGTACATGTTCCAAATATAGTTCAAACATAAATATTGCTCATAGTGCATAACTGATAAAATAAACGACAAGTTTACTGATTTTCAGTGTGCGTCCACATATGCTCGACAAGATCATCCAGAAGTTGCATATGCCCTTGTTGATCTCACAGTTGTCAATGCATCTCCAGAAAGATTGATGTACCGGGACGCCGTCCGGTGGCGGCCTGGTCGGCGGCGGTGTGTGCTAGGGCGTCTGGTGGCGTAGCCCTGAGTTGGTGATGGTGGCGGAGCAACGATACCGGTGGAAGTCCGGTGACGGCAGTGCAGAGAAGAGTTAACAGAGAAGATGAGAGTGTTGCTCAGGCAGCAGAGGGGAGGCGGATATGACTGAATTGGCATGGCCCCCAGTGGTTAGTCCTACGTGACATGTGAGCTTGGGGGCTCCATGCATCCCATATACGCCTAGAATTTTGGCTAGATATGGGAAGGCCAGTCAGTCCGGACGTTTGGGCAGGATATAAGGTGACCGGTTGGGTGACGCTTTCTCGTCCTGACGTTTGGGCCTAGTACGGGGTGTCTAGTTGTAGATGCTCTAAAAAGCTAGTGGAACATCACAACTACCAGAACATAAGGTGGCGTACTCACCAAATCCGTTTAATCAGGTTTAACTGCAGTAATATAGTTTTCACCAAATCCTTGAACCTGGCCGAAGACAAATCCTAGAGGACAATGGTACTAAATTACTAGTTACTTGATCGATTTCCTGTTCTTCATGCAACAATAATTTCTCTCTCCTTTTTCGTTCAGTTTATATAGTACATTTTGGTTTTATATCTACATGGATTTCAAATGTGTGCTAGTAAGACATGTTTTGGGGGCTTGACCATGAAAAGAAAACATTCACAACATCAGACTGATGTTATAAGATCTACTTCCTCCGTTCTAAATTACTCGTCGTAGAAATGGATGTATCTAAAACTAAAATACATCTAGATACATCCATACACGCGACAAGCAATTTGGAACGGAGGGAGTATTATCCATTCCATAATGTAGTGCAGATAGATTTTTTGAAATGGCAAACTTTGCAAAGTTTGATCAAGTTTATAGAGAAAACTATTTGTATCTACAATACCAAAAATATAAATATGAAACTACATCTTACAATGAATGTAATTATATATATTTGGCACTCTAGATGTAATTATTGTTCTTACAAATTTGATCAAAGTTTGTGAGATTTTTCAAAAAATCTATATGTACAACACTATGAAACAGAGGGAGTTCTTTTTTTCAGGTTGTGTACTTAATTAGCCTCAGTTTTAGCAACCTACTTTCGTTAAAAAATGATCAGAATGTTACTTCGAAAACCTTGCCAATACCTAAATCGGCACCTGTTGCAGTTCAGGTGCAGTGTTAAGCATTATCCAAATTTGAAGTTCACGAATCTGTATTGATTTTTTTCGATGTTTTCATATATACTTCTCTCCATTGTGGTGGTAGATATAAATCAAACTCACATCATAGCCAAGGGACCAAATGTTCCTCACTCTTTATTTTACGACATCAGTAGCCTATCTACACAATGTCATCGACAAATTCTTTTGCAATGATCCAGGGGATAATATGGACCACTCTCCCCACCGCATCAATTTAGTAGACATAATTGAAGTGTGGCCCACTGCCACCTGTGCAGTACTACTTGTCAGGGAAGCCTAGAAGAGGCTGGTTGGGTTTTTTTTGGTGGGCCAGTCTGATCAGACGCGAGTATGACAGCAATCTGAACGCCCGCAAAATCTTCTAATTTGTTTTTGATTTACGGAAAAAGATACGTCTGAACCGTCTGACGGATCGATACAGGCCTGCGTTGGATGTCACAGCATGTCTGGATCGTGTAGCCCGGGCGTATGCCATCGGTTTGAAGGTCCGTATTGAAAATGCCCTAATCCGATTCGAGCTGAAATATCAACCTTTCCAGGGGATGTGGATTCTAGAAGTTGTACACAGATCGGATTATTTTCAGTCTTGTGCACCCAACGGAGAAGCGTTTCGCAATATTTAGGGCCACTGCCACATGCGCGCTACTACTTGTCACTTCTAGAGTATTTGCAATTATACGGTTGCTGATGATGGTTCGACATGGAGATGAGGATCCGAGTCACTCACGAGAGTGAGGAAGATAGGGTAGGAATCGGGGGTACATTCATAGCGACGTGGCAGTGTCCCATTGAGAATGGCCTCAACTAATTTCCGTTTGGCATCATCACTATGACATAAGTATAAGATTATATATTGTCAATCATTAAGCACATCACTGCTTGCTTGCGGCTACTAGACAAATCTTCCGACGACTCCGCAAGTCCACATCATAACATGTAAAAAATCAGTGTAGGCCTCTCTTTTTTTTTGCCGGGACTGTAAGATTGCACAGATATTAGAGATCACTAAAACAAGTGGAAAAGAGCATGGAGATATCAGAGATCACTAAAATAATGCAAATTCTTACTCCCTTCGTTTTGGTTTATAAGTGTAGGCCTTCACAGATACTCGCTTCGTCCCGAATTATTTGTCTTAGATTTGTCTAAAACTCTAGATAAAAATACAACTAAACACGTTTTAGTGTTAGGTACATCCGTATCTAGACAAATGTAAGACAAGTAATTTTAGATGGAGGTAATATCAAAGATCACTAAAACAAGTGTAAAAGGGCATGTATATACTGCAAATTCTTAGACAAATTAAGCAATTTTTATTGCCACTTATAGGATAACTAAAGTTGCTTGTATTTTTATAATAACAAGTTAAGAAATTGTTTGTAGAAGATACTCTAAGTCTGTTTATTTGGACGCCTAGAGCAAAGATGAATGTGGCCAGAATTCCAGCTGGTGGAGAGATGAATTAATGTAGACATGATTTTGCACCAGGTTAGGAGCTCTCTGTACATGCCCCAAAATTGAAATGGAACCTGCAGCGAATGGATGGAGACAGGATTCTGAACTAGATTCAGTGCGCTCCTGAAAACAAGATTTAGGAGAGTAAAATTAGAATTACAAGTTCAGAAGCAGTACGTAAGAAGTTAGAGGAACATCACAACTACCACAAGATAAGAGCATCTTCAGCCGCGCCCTCAACAGGCCCTCTAGGGCGACTTTTTTCGTGTCAGCGCGAAAAAAGCCCCCAGTCGCGCCTCCAAGACGCCGAAATCCGTCAGCTTGGCCCATTTTTGAGCCCGGCCATCGCAGGCCGAACCCAACACACTGGGGGGCGTTTGGGGGCTCCGACGGAAGAGAAAAACACGCATGGGCCACACTGTCAGGCGAAAAGTCAAGGCAATTGTCCAGATTTGCCCCCACCCCGCGTGCTCGGCCACCACCGTGCCGATCCCGACGCCGCCCACCGCCCAACACTGCTAGATAGGCCATTCCCCGCCGGAAAAGAGAGAACGTTTCGCCGCGGCAACCTCTCCACCACCATTTGGGCAAGGTTTCCGGCGCTCCGGCCGTGCAGGGCGGTACACTGGCGGTTGTGTGCCCACCACGCCTGCCAAGTGTTTGTCGATTTATCTGCTCGGCGATGGACTCGGACGACGAGGAGGCGCTCGCGGCGCTGCTGGAGGAGGAAGCCGATGTCGACGCCCAGGACAAGGAACATCTCATGGTCCTCGCTGCCCTGCTCGCGAGCAATGAAAAGCCACGGCGAGGTGGCTCGGCGCCGGGGCGGCTGAAAGCAAAGAACCAATATCGTCTGAAAGGCTATTGCATGCTCTACTCCGACTACTTCTCGGATGCTCCACTGCACGACGACAAAGTGTTTCAGCGCCGTTATCAGAGAGCCGAAAGCTTTTCCTCAGGATTGTGAATTTCATCCGGGAGTTCGACAGCTACTTCAAGTGTAAGAAGGATTCCACCGGCAAACTTGGACTCACCTCAATCCAGAAGTGCACGACAGCTATGAGGATGCTTGCATACAGAGCTCCCGATGATTCACCCGACGACTATGGGTGCATGGCCGAGTCCACAACCATTGAGTGTTTCTAGAAGTTCTGCGGGGCAGTGGTGGCAGTGTTTGGACCGCAATACTTTCGATCACCCAATGCTGAAGACACTGCTCGGATCCTAGCACAGAATGCAGCAAGAGGATTTTCTGGGATGCTTGGAAGCATCGACTGCATGCATTGAAAATGGAAGAACTGTCCATTTTCTTGGCAGGGGATGTATAAAGGCGCCAAAGGTGGTTGCAGTGTGGTACTTGAAGCAGTGGCCACACATGACTTCTGGATTTGGCACTCCTTTTTTGGTATGTCAGGAACTCACAATGACATCAACGTGCTGCAGTGCTCCCCTGTCTTTGCCAAGCTTGTTAAAGGTCATTCTCCACCAGTGAACTTCGAGGTCAATGGGCGGCACTACAACAAGGGATACTACCTAGCTGATGGCAGCTATCCGAGATGGTCTACATTTGTGAAAACTATCTCAAATGCTATGTCAGGAGGCAAGAAGTCCCACTTTGCGAAGGTTCAGGAGGCTTGCGGGAAGGATATCGAGCGGGCATTTGGTGTGCTCCAATCTCAATTTGTTGTTGTCGGTACCCTGCTCAGACCTGGTCGAAAGATCAAATATGGGAGATCATGACTTGCTGTGTCATCTTGCACAACATGATCATTGAGAACGAGCAGGAAGAGCCAGTGTTTGACATAGAACAATATTACAGGCAGGGTCCTCTTGCGCAAGTTGATCACCAGCTACCGGCAACCTGGACTGCCTTCCTCAATATGCGTCAGGATATCCGAGACCCACAGGTGCATCAACAACTGCAGCAGGATCTGGTGGAACACCTATGGAGGCTCAAGGACAACGCCTAGCTCGACGTGTGATGAAATATGAGTTTTTATTTGTTGAACTATATAATTTGTATTGAACTATTTGTTGTTGAACTATTTATTGAGCTATTTGATTTCTATTGATTTTCTGTGATGGACTATGTGATAAAAAATTACTTTTGTTGAATTCGCGCTGAACCACGGTGAATATGGGCTGATTTGCGCCAATATTGGACCGATTTTTCGCCGAAAGTGGGCTAAAAAGGAGGCACATTTGCGCCAAAAATGGGCTGATATCAATGCCTAGGGACGACGAGTGGGAACCCAATCGCCCCCAGAGACGATTTTAGTGCCGGCTCACAACGGCTGGAGATGCTCTAAGGTGGCGCACTAGCTCAAGTCCTTTTAATCAGGTTTAGCTACAGGAATGTACTCTCTCCGTCCCATAATGTGAGATGAGTAGTTTTCATCAAATCCTTGAACTTGACTGAAAACAAATCCTAGATGATAATGGTACTAACTTACTAGGTAATTGATTGATTTCCTGTTCGTCAAGCAGCAATAATTTCTTTCCTTTTTTTGTTCAGTTTCTGTAGTACATTCTGGTTATATATACTCCCTCGAGTCAGTGTACGTTGATTTAGAATGTGTGCTAGTAAAACATGTTTTGGGGCTTGACATGATAAAAGAAAACATCTGCAACATCAAATCGATGTTACCAGATCTATTATGAAATAATATTGTTTTTCAGGTTGCGTAGTTAATTAGCCTCACTTGTAGCAACATATTTTCATTAAATTACCGAAAAAGGTTTTCGCCCCGCTTTATATATAAAGCACCAAACCACAAGCATCCAGTACAACCACACGCCACGCCACAGCAACACACGCACACACCCAAGACAGGAAACATAGGCGCTGAGCGCAGCAACACCACTCCTAGCACTACCGCCCCGAAGAAATGAAACTACATATGACGAACCATGCGCTCCAAGGCGGCGCCTTCAGGAAGGATACGACGCCGGAGCGCCGCCACTGCCTGATTCAAGGATCAGAGTTTCCCCCGGAGCCGCATGACGGGCAATGAGAGCCTCGACGACGCCTTCAAGAAGGGAACGATCTTCGCCGCCGCCGGTCCGTCCGAAGATAGAGCAGGTTTTCACCTCGGCCCACAATCAGCGCCACCGAACGCCACACCCCGGCAAACCACGCCGCCCACACGACCATGATGACCGGGAAGCACCAAGGCACGGGCTTTGTCCAAGAGCACCGCGCAACCACCACCACCAGGGCCGCCGCCCCAGTATCCAAGACCTCGACACCACCTCACCCATGACCCGCCGCTACCCCAACCGAAGAGACGAGTGGAAAGGTCCCGCCTTTCGCACCCCTCGACGACCCCCAGCGCCGAGACCCAATAGGCCGGCCAAAACTGGCCTCCATCGCTCGTCCTGCAGCCCCGAGCGCGAGACGAGCTCAGTCCTGATGTCGGGCGCGAGACGAGCGCCGTCCAGCTGCCGGTCGCGAGACGAGCTCTGTCCTGCTGCCTGGCGCGAGACGAGCTCCGTCCTGGTGCCGGGCGCGAGACGAGCTCCGTCCCGCAGCTCCGGGCGCGAGACGAGCGAAGGACCGCAGCTGGGAGAGGGCCAGCCCCAGGACCGAAGTAACGTCCGGGCGACGAGTAGATGGAGCTACGGTCGAAGCGGTCCGACTGCAAACGAGCCGACACCGGAGATAGCCGGCCGTCGCTGCGGGCAGATCCGCCAAACCACCGTGTAACCGCCGCGCCCTTGGGAGACCACCACCATGAGTCGAGCCTCCACGCGCCGCCGTCCACGGCCGGAGCCACGGCTACACCAGGCCGCAGCCCCACCCGCACCGCCCACCCAGATCCCACCGCCAGATCTGAGTCGGACGCGCCGCCACCTGCCCTGCGGCCACGCAGCAGCCACCCATGGAGGCAGGAGGATCTCCAGGGGCAGGAGGAGAAGCCACCAGCGGCCACCGAGCCATCCGTCGCCACCGCCGCCCGAATCGGGCCCGGAACAAACCAGATCGGGCCGCCACGGCCGCGACGGGCACCGCCACCACGCAGCCCAGCCAGGCCACCAACCACCCCCGCGCCGCTCGTCGCCCCCCAGCCGCAGAGCCAGGCGGATCTGGTTGGGGGCTGAACCGCACGCCGCCGCCCCAGATCTGGTGCGTTGCCATCGCCGAGCAAGGACACCCCGGGCAGCCTCTGCGACTCCGACATAGGCAAGCGCCACCAGCGCCGCGCAGAATCGCCGCCGTGCCCCGCCCGAAGCACCGCGCCCCCTATGACCGGCCAAGACCCGCTCCTCCACCGCCGTACGAGGGGAGAAGGAAGCCCCGCTGCTGCTGACGCTGGTCAGGCTTCGCCTGGCGGTGCCTTTGGCGGCGGCAAGGAGGAGCGGGGGGAGGGGAACGGGGAAGGTCGGGGCTGGGAGCTCGCCTTCCGCCGCTCGCGGGAGCGACGGGGCGAGGAGGTCCTTCCAATCACTTTCATTAAATTTGATCAGAAGTTACTTTGAAAACCTTGTCAGTATCTAAATCGACACCTATTGCAGTTCAGGTGCAGTGTTACGCATTATCCAAGTTTAATGTTCACTATTTTGTATTGATTTTTCCCAAGTTTTCATATGTACTTCTATCCATTGTGGTGGTAAATATAAATCAAAATCACATCATAGACAAGGGACCAAATGTCCCCCACTCTTTATTTTGCGACATCAGTAGCCTATCTACACAATGTCATCGACAAATTTCCTTGCAATCATCAAGGAGATAATATGGACCACTCTCCTCCGCATCAGTATAGTAGACAAAATTTAAGTGTGGCTGGCATCTTTCCTTGCAATTTATTCAAAAAGATGCAATAAGATGGTTTGCTGTTCATGGTTGATGATGGCTGCATGTGGCGTCATGACTTTATTGTCATCCATCCATTATTGAGTGTCATATTTTGTCCATTTCAAAAATGCCATTCAGTTCCTTTCGATCCTAATCACTTTTCCTTTTCTCCCTAAAAAGGGGACTTCCTTCATGATGGTTATACATCCATTTTCCATGGAGCTGAAGTATGGTCAGACGTCTTTAATTCAAAAAATGTTTTTGAATGACCATAAATGTAGGAAGTTCCATAAGATTGCATTTGCACACTGGTTCGTATAATATATTTTTCCGTAGTCTCAACTCTTGGTAAAATCCCTAAAAATATTAGTATAGTAAAACAACCTTTAGTCAAATTTCACATACATAATTAACTGGACACCACAACAAATAAACCAAACAGTTAACTGGGCACCACATTCAGAATAGAGCATACTATTTGTAAAAACTCTGCTCAAAGTAACATAAGGTGGATTGCTAAGTAAGTGTGAATTCCAAGTTTTACCTCATACGTCTATATTTTTGACATTTAGTATTTTTCCTTATGGATTACCTCATTTAGTGATTTTTTTTTCATTTTTACCACATTTAACGAAAACTTTGCCACTTTTAAAATCCTATTTAGTGATCTATTAGGTGAGCCCCGCTCATCATGTGCATGTGTCGTGCCACGTTGCAATTTTCCTTCCGGCATTTTCCCATGCCTGAACTGGCCAAATGGCTTAGTTAAACACATTTTTTTTTCTCACGGTCATCATGTGTATGAATGCGCCGCTTTGCCTTGTTGAGTTACTTTTTTTACGCCACACAACTTCTTGTTCATAGTTTCCACCTCATTGACGCATACCAGACATAACCCTATCAACGGTTTTGTACGGCAAAAGAACCACAAGAGAAACCATCGCAACCTAAAGCACTGCAAAGGTGGTACAAAACCGGCAAAACTTTCCTTTGGTGGGTAGTTCGAATGAACAGCTATTAAATGAGGATATTAGCGTAAAAAAATCAAAGTAGGTTTTTCTTAGGGATAAAAAATCAAAGTGGGTGGTAGAAACTAGAATTCACCCAATAATTCACGGCCTGCCCTGTCCATGTGCATCTGAGCGATAGGTATTGCACAACTCGACCTATGCTATGGGCTGGGGCATCCATGGTTTTCCTGATGGGGGCTACTGTGTCCATCTACGTATATGGTTGGTTGTTCAATCTCCATCACATGAAAATGTAACGCGGCATCATGGCTGGTCCAAGGAACAGGCTGCCCTTGACTCAGCAGTGCATAGGATAAAGATAAGGGCGATCACAACCACGTAGAAAAATCACACGGCCACACATGCATCATGCATTGAGCGGCGGCCTCAATTGGCACGGAGTGGATCGCCAGAAAAACAAACGAGCGTTGGCCGCGTCCTAGCTGGTTACTTACTGTGCCCTGCTGTCACCTGAGACGCCATCTATCCTGGGCTCCTGGCTACGAATTACCAAAAAGGACACGGCTCCAGGGTGGTCACGGTAGAGCCTTGATGTATCTGTGCATATTTCTTGTATAATAAATAAATTGCAAAAGATTTCCTTTTTTTTGGAGTAATAACTGCAAAAGATTTGTGCCTGTTTCTTGTATTTGCGGCCTTGATGGAGCACAAGATTTGTTCGTTTTTGTGATTACTTAAATTTAAAATCGATGGGCGTGGATGGATTCCTGGATTAAAAAGACCAGCGAGAGAAAAAGAAAACCGGAATATGCGTTTGGTGCGATGCGGAGCCCTGGAACCGCAGGCCGGGCCGGGAGGGGCAGTCTGGTCATACCGCGTCGGCGTCCACGTGGTGTCCTCATCTCATCATCTCCTTTCCTTTCCTAACCTCCTCCGCTCCGCGCCTCCGCACCTCGAGCCTCGATATATAAAACGCGGGGTCGCCGGAGGCCGCTCACCTCACAACCCCAACACACTGGGAACCCGACTCAGCCCCGCAAGCCCCAAGAAAAGGAGAACCAGAACCCCGCGTGGCGCGCCGGCGCAAGTCTCTCGGCTCCCGCCTCATCGTATCCGCGGCGGCGCCGGAAGGTACGGTGGCTAGCTCTCTTCCCTGTCGCCCCCGCTTCCTTTCCTGCCGCGTGCCTGCATTGGATCTCGTCGTCGGTCCGTCCGTGGGGTTCAACTTTTCTTGATTGCCAATATGCATTGTGATGTCGATGGATCTTCTTGAGAAAGAAGAAAATCTCTGGCGTGCGGATAGGGGCACATTGATTGGACAAGGGGGAACCGGGCCTTCTGTTCCGTGCTAGTTCGCCTAGATTTTGGAGTTCTCCGTTGTCTGGTTTTCTCTCGGTCCAGCCCGGAGGTAGTACATTCTTCCAATCATCTGCGCCCCGTGCGGTCAGATTTCGAAATTCGACCCAGTTTATCTGGAAGAGTCCTGCTGCTAGGTGTCGAATCATTAGGTGCACAAAGGTAGCACAGTTTTTCTCTGTTGCTTTCGTGTGGGATCCTAATCTCATCATGTGATCCGTCCCTCTTGCCGGATCGCTGGTAGGCGCCGTCGTCTCCCGATACCTAGTTTGTTAGAGGTAGTCAGGGTTTCAGAAGTCATAGCAATTCAGCGCTACTGATGAAGGAATCACTTGATTTTTTTTCATCTTTGAACTCTGAAATCCATGCAGGCCTAGTAGTAATATTTTTTTCTGTTTGCTCCTGATCAACTTATGCCTGAATTCGATTTTCTTTCCATCCATCTCTACTTTTCTCTTCAATCATTCATACTAGTACTTGGTAGTACTTATACTTGTTACGTATTATTAAATCTGTGACTGCCAAATCTGAATGTTACTTCTTTTTCAGGGAACTCATCCTAAACAAGAAATCAAAGTCTCAAGGAATGCTGAAAGATGTGCTTGCATAGAAGAGATTTCTTCTGCGAGACCAAGAACATCACCACTCTGCGTGGGCCCATTTGGTCACCTCTTGATGTGAGCAACCACCTTGCCTGCATCAACTCCACGCCATTCAGACTCCGCTATGACGAATCCACCAGAGTGCTGGATCATGACTTCGGGGAGGCTGGCTGAAGTGTCGTAGCATATTTAAGTGCTAGCCACAAGAATATTAGTGGCCGTGACTTATACTCTTGAGGGCATGGAGAACAGTGGGAAGATCGTCATGGGGAGGTATGAGCTGGGGAGATTGTTAGGGAAAGGAGCATTTGGCAAGGTGCACTACGCCAAGAACCTTGAGTCAAACCGAGGTGTCGCCATAAAGATTTTGGACAAGGAGAAGGTGCTCAAGGTCGGGCTCGCGGAGCAGGTCAGGCGTGAGATCACAACCATGCGGTTGGTAGTGCACAAAAGCATTGTTCAGCTCCATGAGGTCATGGCGACACGAAGCAAGATCTACTTCGTCATGGAGTACATGAAAGGCGGTGAGCTCTTTGACAAGGTCTCCAAGGGTGGCAAGCTCACCGAGGGTGCTGCACATAAGTACTTCCAGCAGCTCATCAGTGCAGTGGATTACTGCCACAGCCGTGGCGTGTATCACCGGGACTTGAAGCCTGAGAACCTACTGCTTGATGAGAATGAAAATCTGAAGGTTTCTGATTTTGGGCTGAGTGCACTTTCAGAATCGAAGAGACAAGATGGCTTGCTCCACACCACCTGTGGATCACCTGCTTATGTGGCTCCAGAGGTGATCAGCAAGGGAGGCTATGATGGTGCAAAATCAGATATCTGGTCTTGCGGTGTCATCCTGTTTGTTCTTGTTGCTGGTTACCTCCCTTTCCAAGGTCAGAACTTGATAGAGATGTACCGGAAGATTGAGAAAGGCGATTTCAAGTGCCCTGGCTGGGTTTCCCAAAAACTTCAGAAGCTGTTGTACAAGATCATGGACCCTGATCCGAACAAGAGGATATCAATCCAGAAGATAAAGGAGTCCACCTGGTTCCGGAAAGGTCCCGGGGAGAACCTTACAGCGAAGGAGAGACTGCCAAGTGAGAATGCCACCACAGATGCTGTCCCAACACTTGGTGTGAGGCGCAGGAAGAACAGCCATGAAGACGGGAAGCCCCTGGCAGTGACAAATTTAAATGCCTTTGAAATCATCTCTTTCTCCACAGGGTTTGACCTCTCTGGCCTATTCGTCGAGAAGGAGAGCAAAAAGGAAGCAAGGTTCACTTCAGAACAGCCTGCCTCAGCCATTGTCTCGAAGCTGGAAGCCGTCGCGAAGACGCTGAATCTCAGGGTGAGGAAGAAGGATAATGGTGTTGTCAAGATGCAAGTGAGGAAGGAAGGCAGGAATGGTGTTCTTCAGTTTGACTCGGAGATCTTTGAGATCAGCCCCTCGTACCATCTCATTGAGATGAAACAAACAAGCGGCGATTCACTGGAGTACCAGAAGCTATTGGAGGAGAGCATCCGGCCAGCACTGAAGGACATTTGTCTGGGCATGGCATGGAGCTGATGGTCAGCAGGAGCCTCAAGGGTAGATTTAGATGTCTCACTTATTATGTTTAGTTCTGCTTTTTTTTTCAGCTCGAGTAAGTGTGTTATATACTCTACATGAGTGTGCTCTTTGTCACAAATAAATTGTTCCTTCTTTTGTATTCGACAAGTAATAACTGTTGCTTGCGGAAGAAGAATACTGGCGTCATAGGGCGGCATTAAGTGGGTGACTAAGGGTGACGCTAACACAACTTATTTTCATGCATATGCTAACGGTAGGGAGCGTAAGAGCACGATCCTTCGTCTAGTTGGACCAGGGCCTCCTCCTCTCCCAGGGAGAAATTGCCCGCCACATTTACGAGTATTTTGTTGGTCTGTTGGGTACGACAGACGAGAAAAAACTCTGTATCCGTGAGGATTTGTGGGATCCTCAGGATAGGGTGTCATCGCAGGAGAATGAGAGCCTGGCGCTCTCATTTCTCCCGGAAGAAGTTGACGCCGCCCTGATGGGCATGAAGAAAGGCACGGCTCCCGGCCCTGACGGCTGGCCTGTCGAATTCTTCTGCAGATTTTGGCCTATGCTTCGGCCCATTTTTCTTGACATTGTGAATGGGTTTGCGCTATGAACGGTAGGCGTCTCACGCCTCAATTTTGGGGTCATTAGACTTATTCCAAAGGTTAAAGGGGCTGATTGCATCAAACTTTTCCGACCCATCACGCTGATCAGCGTGCCTTTCAAGATCTGCGCCAAGGCCTACGTGACTCGTCTGGCCCTCGTTGCGCAGCAGGTCATTCTTAGAAGTCAAACGGCTTTTCTCAAAGGACGGAATATTCTGGAGGGCCCTATCGCCCTCCACGAGATCGTCCATGAGCTTAAAATGAAAAAGCAGCAAGGGGTGCTGCTCAAGCTCGACTTCGAGAAAGCATACTATCGTGTAAACTGGGAGTTTGTACGGAAGGTCTTCCTAAAAAAAGGTTTTGACGCTGGTTTTGTCCACCGTACCATGAACCTGATTAATTGTGGACAAACGGCGGTCTCTATTAATGGGGAGGTGGGCATATTCTTCCACGACAAAAAAGGCCTAAGACAAGGAGACCCCCTGTCTCCAATCGTTTTTAATTTTGTTGCGGGCGCTTTATCTGCTATGGTGCATGGGGCTCGCTCGGCAGGGCACATCAAAGGGTTGGTGTCTCACCTGATCCCGGGAGGGGTTACGCACCTTCATTATGCTGACGACACGATGCTACTTTTTGAGCCTGACGAGAATAGCATAGCCTCGATCAAGCTGCTGTTGCTTGCCTTCAACCCTTATCTGGGCTCAAAATCAATTTCTTTAAGAGCGAGGTCATAACCATGGGGATGGATGACCAAGAGAGTACGAGAGTGGAAAATCTTCTAAACTGCAAGCTAGGGAGCTTGCCAATCAAATACCTTGGCTTACCGGTTTCTCATAGCCGGCTTTCCATTAAGGAGTGGGAGCCCTTATATGGAAAGGTTGCGGGTAGAGTGAGCCCGTGGCATGGGAGGTTTATGTCTTCCGCGGCGCGACTTATCCTTACTAACTCTAGCCTATCCTCTCTTCCAATGTTCACCATGGGAATGTTCTTGTTAGCGGATGGGGTTCACGCTAAATTGGACATGCCCCGCTCCCGCTTCTTTTGGGAAGGAACGGGAATTAAGCGTGTAAGTGCATCTAGTGCCCCTTAGTGATTTTGGTGTATTGAAGACTTATAGGTTAAGGGACTAATGCGTGTGTGAGTGTACACAGGTCTATAAGTCTATGAGGAGTTTGATATTTACAGGAAAAATCGACCCCTAAAAATGAATATCTTCGACTGAAGATTTTGGTATTCTGAAGACTTTCTGAAGACTTTGAAAGTGAAGAAATTGGTGTGACCTTGAAGACTTGGTATTCTTTCGAGGAACATGAAGCGAGAAGACTTTTGTTTTCATAGTTTCATTTTTTTTTGAGTCATAGGAAACACTGTACTGTTAAAGGGGGTCGAGAAAATACTAAGGAAAAATTTCCATGTGATGCTCAACTCAAAATCCTACACCTACCAATCCCTTCGAGTGAAGCCATTGGAAATTTCATACAGTTCAGTCAATTTCTTCAGTGACAGAGACGAAATTCTTTTGGTCTCTGAGGAATTTGTCCTGACTGAGGAGTTAGGAATTCGCCAGTGCGGATTGCCTACACAGTGAGGAACATGATAGCCCTGAGGATTTTGCTACTCAAAATTTCGACCGTTGCTGTGCTATGCGCCAGCTGTCCCAAAATATCTATCCACCTAATGGTCATATCATTGAAGGGCATTTATGTCTTATCATGTCGGGCTGCTCCCTAGGCTATAAATAGTCGACCCCCCCTACAACCACTAGCTGGTTGGCTGCTCCGAGAGAAACTGACACTTGTCATTTGAGAGCAACCCATCCTCTGAGGACTTTGAGCGAAAATCATCAAGTGAGAAAAAACCAAAAACCATAAACCCAAACACCTACAAACCCCAAGTGATTGAGCATCACTGAAGAGATTGATCCTGAGTGGATCTGACGCTTGTTACCTTTGAAGACTGTGCTTCTTCCAGACGGTTAGGCGTCATGGTCTAGCGCATCCAAGAGGAATTGTGGATCGCCGAGTGACCAAGTGTGTGAAGGTTTGGAAGTCGCCTGAAGACTTACCACGAGTGATTGGACGAGGTCTGTGTGACCTTAGTTCAAGGAGAATACTGTGAGGACTGGGTGTCTTGGACTAAGCGTCCTTGACTGGGTGTCCGGGACTGTGTGTCCTCGAGTTTAAATACTCAGCCGCTCCAACCAGACGTACAACTGAGACAGCAGTTGGAACTGGTCTACCAAATCATTGTCTTCACCAAGCTTACTGGTTTTATTTCCTCAACTCTTTCATTTCCTCATAACTGTGTTGTGTGTTTGTTCATATCTGTGTTTGAAGACTTTGACTAAAGACTTTCTCAATTTCCTCAGTTCAATTTCTTCAGTCTGTTTGTCTTCATCCTGTGTCATCCTGTGATTACGCTTCCTGTACTCTGTGCCTGTCTTCATTTCATCATGCTGACTATGCTTGTATTCTGTTGTGTTTACTTTTGAGTACTTATTCCGCTGTTAGTAGTTCTTCGCTAAGGAATTTCCTCACCGGCAAATTCCTCAGTGAAGAATTTCATAAAAATCGCCTATTCACCCCCCCTTTAGTCGATATAACGCACTTTCAATTGGTATAAGAGCAAGGTACTCCCTTGTTCTATGTGATTTTGGTTTAACCGCCTGGAGTTTTAGTTATGTCGACCGTAGGTATGACGAAAGTGACATGCCCCATCTTTGACAGTCACGAGTATCCCAAGTGGAAGGCCATGATGAAGAAACGCCTCATGGCGATGAACAGCGAGCTGTGGACCGTCACTGAGATTGGTCTGACCGATCTGTGCAAGATGGCGGAAGCTGATGACATTCGCAAGTACACTCTTGTAAACCTCACGGCGAAGGATGTCATCTGCTCCAGTCTGTCACAAAATCAGTTCAGGAATATCATGCATCTTGATCATGCGAAGCTCATCTGGGACCGTCTCTCTGAGGTCTATGAAGGTCATCGAACCTGTCATGATTCTTGGTTTGAGGACTTCAAGGAATCTCTCAAAACGATGACATTCGAACCAGAATCATCATCTTCTCCATCATGCCTTATGGCAAAAGATGTTGAGGTAACTGAATGCTACCTATTCGAGTCTAGTGATGATGAATCTGGTGATGAATTTGGACCCAGCTATGTCAAACTTGCTTCCCTTGCCACTAAACAACAAAGAGTTTTGGAAAAAGTTCACTATATGCTAAACAAGAGCGATGATATGTTGGGTGAAGAAATGGATCAGTCAAAAGCTTTGGCTGAAAGTCTTCAGAGACTTCGTACTAAGTATGACACCCTTCAAGATCAACATAACACTCTCTTATCTGACCATGAGAAGCTTTCTTATGAATTTCTTCAAAGAAAGAAAGACCTTGAGAAGCTAAGAGTGAGTTATGAAGATCTTCAGAAGGAGCGTGATTCATTACTTGCTCAACAAATCAGCGCTTCTCAGGAAGAATTTGTTCCATCATGCTTGAAGTGCATTGAACGTGAATCTGCTAATTCTTCACCTGAATGTTCAAATGCTGCTAATGTTTCAAATTCTTCACATGCCTCTGCTATCACTAATTCCACATCTGAGGACATTGCTAGTATCACTAACGATGCAGGGCTGAAGGATTTGTACGCGACAGGCATGTACAAAAGCCTCAAAGGGCATCAGGCGCTTTGTGATGTGCTTAAAAAGCAGATCCTCAACAGGAACCCTAGGAAAGAGGGTATCGCCTTTGAGAGGAAACTCAATGCTGATGGTACATATTGGAAGCCTGAGCAGTATCCCAAAACTACATGGGTTGCTGCAAAGGGACCTCTAGTTGATCCATCTAACTTATCTGGATTTGCATGTGAATCTCCTCATTCTAATGATGAGTCAATTGACTCCAACTATAAGCTATTCAAAAATCAGAATGGTGAAGTATTTGCTGGATATATTGACACTAACTGCAGGAACGGCTCCCCTATGAAGAAAATCTGGGTTCCCAAAAGATGTCTTGAAAATCTTCAGGTGAATGTCATCATGACACCACATGTGAAGAATAGGAACCCCAGATCGAATTCTTCATATGGACCAAATTCCTCATATGGATCAAAGTCCTCATATGAACATC
Organism: Triticum dicoccoides; assembly: GCF_002162155.2. Classification (NCBI taxonomy): domain Eukaryota; kingdom Viridiplantae; phylum Streptophyta; class Magnoliopsida; order Poales; family Poaceae; genus Triticum; species Triticum dicoccoides. The sequence continues at coordinate 271,581,977 of NC_041388.1, forward strand.
ATCATGCTAACCCATCTGTTTTGCAGGGAAGATCTAAGGATTATGGATATGTGCATTATTCTTCAAATCATTATGTCCATAAGTCCTCGAAGAATTTCTCTGCTTACTCTTATGCTTACTCTAACCCCTCTTATGTGAGACAAAATGGACTGGCTTCTATGCCATCCTTTTCGTATGGAGCTCACAAAATGATGAACTCTTTTCCACCACTTCAGATGTGGGTGGTGAAGAAAAAGAACTAATCTTTTCTGCAGGGTCAGGTCTCCAGACGCACGTAATCGTCTGAAGAATTTGCTGAAGACCTGAGCATGCCTGATAGGACGCAGACTAATCATGAAGAAATGAACTTTCATTTCTCACGTCCTCATATTGCTTTATCAGTTCTCTTACTTGATGAAATTGATCTGATGAATTGATGTCATATTCTTCACTGATGAAGTATATGAGTTTGTAAGCTGCACTAATTCGTCTGCAGGATGACCAACCCAAAGCCACTGAGTGGGTCCTCGATAGTGGATGTACAAATCACATGACTGGTGACAAGAATCTATTAATGGATGCTCCATTATCTCCGTCGCATCTGAAGCATATCATCTTTGCTGACAAAGGCAAAAGTCAGGTATTGGGTCTAGGTAAGGTTGCGATTACAAAGGATCGACACATGGACAAAGTCATGCTTGTTGAGTCCTTAGGATACAACCTTATGTCTGTCTCAATGCTTTGTGATCTTGATATGGTTATTGTCTTTGGCAAGTATCGTTGTGTTGTGCTTATGGAAGCTGACAATTCCAAAGTCTTTGAAGGCTTTAGGAGAGGAGACCTGTATATTGTTGATTTCTCTACAGGACCACAACCAGCCATGTGCTTACTTGCAAAAGCCTCAGAAGGCTGGCTCTGGCATCGACGACTTGGTCATGCAGGCATGAGGAATTTGCACACGCTTGCGAAGAAGAAGCATGTCATTGGCATCGAGAATGTCAAATTCCTCAAGGATCACCTATGCGGAGCCTGTGAAGCTGGGAAGATGACCAAGGCCAAGCATCCAGCGAAGACTATCATGACCACCACTCGCCCATTTGAATTGCTTTACATGGATCTCTTTGGTCCTAATCATTATTCTTCTATCTCAAATGAAGCATCTCAATATGGCTTTGTTATTGTTGATGATTATTCTCGTTACACATGGGTACACCTTGTTACTTACAAACATGAAGTGCAGGAAATCTTCAAACGATTTTCCTCAAGGGCTTCAACCAACTTTGGTGTGAAGATCAAGCACATCGGAAGTGACAATGGCACTGAGTTCAAGAATTCTGTTCTCGATGACTATCTTGATGAACTTGGTATCACTCATGAGTTATCTGCTCCTTACACTCCTGCAGAACGGCGTCGTGGAGCGCAAGAACAGGACTCTTGCTGAGATGGCTCGCACTATGCTTGATGAATACAAAATGCCTCGTCGTTTCTGTACTGAGGCAATTGATACTGCGTGCCACATCATCAACAGAGTATATCTTCACAAATTCTTCAAAAAGACTACCTATGAACTCCTCACTGATAAGAAACCCAATGTAAGTTATTTCAAAGTTTTTGGTGCTAAATGTTGGATTAGAGATCCTCATCACAACTCAAAATTTGCACCGAAAGCACATCAAGGTTTTATGCTTGGTTACGGAAAGGACTCGCACACCTACAGAGTCTTCAACAACGTTCTTCACAAAGTTGTTGAAACTGTAGATGTGCGGTTCGATAAAACTAATGGCTCGCAAAGAGAGCACCTACCTACTATGATAGATGAACCAACACCTGAGAAAACTATCAAGTTCAAGGCTACTGAAGATGTCATTCCTACTGAAGAATCTGCTGAAGAATTCATTCCAGAACATGAAGAACGTCGAGCTAATGCACCTGAAGAAAATGCTGAAGAAAACGGTGCTGAAGAAAACGCTGATCAAATTCTTCAACGACAACCAGCTCATCCTCGCATTGCAAAAAAAGTGCAAGTTGAAAAGATCATCAATGACATCAAAGCGCCAGGTCCTCTCACACGCTCAAAAGCTTCACATTTGTCTAACTTTTGTGGGCAGTATGCTTTTGTCTCTATTACAGAGCCCACTAAGGTAGATGAAGCATTTCTGGAGCCTGAGTGGATTCAGGCCATGCAATAGGAATTACATCAGTTCGAGCTTAACAATGTCTGGGAACTGGTCAAACGTCTAGATCCTCGCAAGCACAATATCATCGGCACAAAGTGGATCTACCGCAATAAGCAAGAGGAAAATGGCCTTGTGGTGAGGAATAAGGCACGGCTTGTAGCTCAAGGCTACACACAGGTTGAAGGAATTGATTTCGATGAAACTTTTGCACCTGTTGCTAGACTTGAGGCTATTCGCATATTACTTGCTTATGCTAACCATCATGATATCACTTTATATCAAATGGATGTGAAAAGTGCATTCCTCGCAAGTATATGTTGCTCAACCCCCAGGTTTTGAAGATCCAAAGAATCCTGACAAAGTCTTTAGACTCAACAAGGCCCTCTATGGCCTCAAGCAGGCCCCACGGGCTTGGTATGATACTTTGAAGGAACTCTTCATGAAGAAAGGCTTCAAACCCGGTTCACTCGACCCTACTCTTCTCACTAAATCTTATGATGGTGAATTGTTTGTGTGCCAAGTATATGTTGATGATATTATCTTTGGCTGTACTGATCAACGTTATAGTGATGAATTTGCCTATATGATGAGTGAAAAATATCAAATGTCTAGGATGGGAGAGTTGAAATTCTTCTTAGCTCTTCAAATTCGTCAACAACACAATGGGATATTCATATCTCAGGAGAAATACCTTAAGGATGTACTGAGGAAATTCGGCATGCAAGATTGCAAAGGCGTCAAAATTCCTATGCCCATAAATGGCCATCTGTGCACTGATGAAAATGGTATTAACTTTGATAATAAGGTATACCGCTCCATGATAGGTTCCTTATTATACTTATGTGCATCTAGGCTAGATATAATGCTTAGTATTTGCATGTGTGCCCGATTTCAAGCTGCACCGAAGGAATCACACCATAAGGCTGTGAAGCATATTCTTCGATATCTAGCTCACACACCAACACTTGGATTATGGTACCCCAAGGGCTCAGCTTTTGATCTTGTTGGATATTCTGACTCTGACTATGCTGGTGATCGTGTGGATCGCAAGTCAACATCTGGTACATGTCATTTCCTCGGACGATCTTTGGTCTGTTGATCCTCGAAGAAACAGAACTGCGTATCACTATCTACTGCGGAAGCTGAGTACATTGCCGCTGGTTCTTGCTGTGCCCAATTGCTATGGATGAAGCAAACTCTTAAGGACTACGACGTCAACATGAAGAATGTACCTCTCTTCTGTGACAATGAGAGTGCCATCAAGATTGCTCAGAACCCAGTTCAGCACTCGAAGACAAAGCACATTCAGATTCATCATCATTTTCTTTGTGATAATGTGTTGAAGGGCGACATTTCTATTGAGCATGTAAAGACTGAAGAACAGCTAGCCGATATCTTCACAAAGCCCTTGGATGAGAAGAGATTTAGCAAGTTACGGTGTGAGCTAAATATCCTAAAATCTTCGAATTTTCTTTGAAAAGGACACTCATCCTAACACGTATGCAAAATTGATGACTTAGATGTGCAACACATGAAGAAACGTTTTTCTTTAATCAATGAAGAATAACACTTTTAGTGTGAAGAAATTAATGAAGAATTTGATTCTCAGAACCCTACAATAATTGTACGCGGTATCTGAAATCATCATTCTTATACGGTGGGTCACGCCACCACCAAAAGTTGAAATTCCTCAAATTATTCATATTCTTCAACTTTGCATAGTCTTTACTGGTTCCGTCGTTTTTATTCATTGGCTATATATTTATATATGAGTTTATGTCCTCTACAGCATTCACTTATTGCTATTTCTTCAAGTTGGTTTTCTGCTAAGTGAATGCGATCGGACCCTTCCCCTCTATGCTATACTCAACCCAATCTGTTCACAAATTCTTCATGTGCGTTCTATTTGAAACTCGTTCAAAATCTTCACTGTGTCCTTGTCAGCTGAAGAAATTGCGAACGGAACTTTAAAACCTATCTTATCGAAATTTTCGGTTTTGCCGCTCAAACTGTTCCGCATCCCATGATACACTTATTCACTCACCCATGATCTAATATGATCTCCACCTCTCACTACGTGGGTAACACATGTCATGCGAATGAGAAGGGTCAGGGGCACGTTCGTCTAATTTCTTCGGGCGAGCAGTTTTTCACCGTGGCTATAAATACCCCTCCTTCCCTTCTTCACTTCTTTTACTCCGCTCGACCTCTCTCTCCAGCTCGAACTTCTCAAACCCTAGCGCCGCCGCTACTTCATCGCCGCCGGTGAGGAAGAGCTTCACTGCCTCGACCTCCTCGCCGACGTACTCGCGCCGACCGCGGACATCTTCACTCCGTCGCCGCCATAGCCGTCTTCCTCCGCCAAGTTAGGGCGTGAAAGATCTGCACAGACGAACTTCACATCTCCTCACTTTAGTTTGTCGTGTTCTTAGTCCAGGGTAAATAAAAGTTACTTTTACTGCCCTCGTTGATTCAAATGATTATCTACAAAATCTTCAAAAGTGTTTTTTCATATCTTCACACACTGAACACCTCACAAGTCATCTGTTCTTGATTCGTTTCTCTAAGCATCATTTTTCTTTAAGATTTCTCAATTGTGTGAATCATCGATCTATACAACTCTGGAACCTAAGACAAAGAACGCTTAGTGAAAATCTTCAAGACTCATCCGGTCAAATTCCTCAAACTTGTTCTTTTTAAAAAACCTTCTGAGAAGCATATGAACTCTCCAAATTCCTCGCAACTATACTCTGTTCACAGATACACATGTCAGCTGCTGAATCACTAGGTTCTCATCAACTTAACTCATTTGCAGTGTTCCTCGAAGAAAAGTTGCATACTTCTTCAGAGAATTCGATTGTTCAAATTCCTCAACTGAAGAAAATGGCTGATGGTAAAAGGCCACAGAAGGGAGGAAAGAGGCCCGAGGTAAATACAGCGTTTGAGATCCCTGATGACATATATGCTGGGTACTGCACACCTACTGAGGAAACCAAGAATGAGCGCAAAGTGCGCATTTAGAAGATAGAAAGGAGATGGACAAGAGAATGGAGGGAGTACAGATATGTCACTCCTAAGTACATGAAGAAATTCGCACTCAATCCTCCATGCCCAAGAGCTCCATTGGCACCTGGCCAAATAGCAGATCCCACCAGCCTCAAGCGCGGTGAGGACTATCCTAATGAATGGGCCAAGCGCCAAACCAAGTTGGCTAAGCAAGCCAGAGAAGCAGTGAGGAAATTCAATGAAGACTCTGCCGCTACTGCTGCCTCTGCTGAGGCTTTTGCTGTCAAGCCAAAGAAGGCTATGTCAAAGAAGCCTGCGCGCAAGCCAAGTGCTTCACCAGCAATGCCCTCACGGCCAGAATCATCAAAGCCCTCACGGCCAATTCCTCATGCTGCTCCTGTTCCTCCAAAGTCCTCAGCTCCTCTGTCAAAGCCTTTAGCTGCTCCGACCAAATCCTCAGCACCTGTGCATCTCGCTTCGTGCTAAAGGACTGTCGGCATCTCCATTGCCTCAGGTGTCTTAGCTAGTTCCTCAGCTACACCAGGTTCCTCAGCTGGCCCCTCACTGCTCAAGACAAAGGCCACTGCTGGACGAGGTCCTCGCCCGAGTCCTCAAAAGAAACAAGTCGCTTTCCAAGTGTCGTCTGATGAAAACGAAGCTGATGATGATGAACTTGCAAATATCATCAGAGACAGGCAAGTCAGGGCCGCTAGAGCCAAAGGATCAGAGGTGCCACTGCTTTTGGATCCCAAGCTGATACTCGACTACATTGATGATTGGCACAAGGACCCCAACACTCCCTTGCCTGACTTCAAGCTGACTCCTGGCCAGAGTCACATGTTGACCCACTTCATTCAAGAAGAGAAGTGGAAATTTGAGAAGGCCAGGCAGATCAAGAAAGCGCAGTACAAGAAAGAGCGCTATCTGAAGAAAAACGTTGTCTCTATGACAACTGAAGAACTTGTCACGATTCAGACTGAGATTAAGAAACTCAGTGATGACTTTGACGCATATCGCGCTGATTGGCTTGGAGCCAAGGTTTGTTTTGTGAAACTTGCGGATAACTTCACTTCCAATGTTGCAGCCCCAACGCAACAGGAAATTCCTCAGGCTGAAGCATCTGCTCAGCCTACTGAAGAAAATGCCAGCACCACTGATGACAATCAGGCTGCTGAAGATAATGTGAGTTCCAGGGCTGATGACAGCATTCCAGCTGCTAAAGAAATTTCCAGGGCACCCACTAGTGGTGTGCCTGAAGAAACTGAAGAACTCAGGGAAACTGCATCAGTTGTGCCTGAAGAAAATCAACTAGATTCCTCAGCTGCTCTTGCACCAACTTCAACTCCAATCCTTCCATCTGCATCAGATGTGAAGAAGATCAAGGCTGCAGAGCATGCTGCAGTGAAGAAAAGGAAAGCATCAGCTACTTCAGATTCTTCAGCTTCGAAGAAAATGAAGCCTATGACAAGCTCATTTGCAAAATCCGATTGATGTTGTTCCCATCTCAACCAGGCCATCAAAGGACCTTGTTCCTTTTGATGAAGAATATGTGATCCCCTGCGGATCTGATGAAGAAACTCCTTCTGCTGCTTCGTCTGAACCATTGGATGAAGAAATTGAAGTGGATGTGATCCCTTCAACACCTATCATCTCCTCGTCTATGCTCAGTTCACAGCGGAAGAGGCTGGCGTTGAAGAAATGGAAGATGAAGATGTGGACATTGGCTTCTCCACACCCGTAATCAGTGATGAATTCTGGGAAAGTCAGCATCCAAACTCTCCAATGTTCACCCCTCTATAGCAAATTCCTCAGTCCCCCACACAAACTGTTCACATGGGCTCTGAAGAAACTCATCCCACTGCATCTGTCCATGAGGAAATTCCAGCCACTAGCGCTGAAGAAACTGCTGCTGCTGAACAACCAACTACGCAGACTGCCACTGAGGAGGAATCAGGAATTCCTCAGCCTGAAGAACCTGCGATTGAGATTCCTGAGGTCGTGATGCAACTCACTGACACTCCTCTGCCGAAGCCAAAGGATCCATTCTCACGCAAGCAAAAGTTCAAGGCTGATGATTTCTTCGGCGAGCACGTATTCTTCAAAGACTACAACCCATATGACTCTGCTCGCATTAGGAAGAGGTATTTCTGGACTGCTAGTCAAGCCAATTTCTATTCCTCAGTGCTGTTCAACAAGGAGAAGATCTTCTACCATGAGCATATTCCTCACGTGGATATGGAATCTCTGCCGTACTTCGCACCAGTCCTTAGTGTTCTTCACGACGCTGGACTGCTAAACTTTTGCTCTGACATCTGCGATTGGAATGAAGAACTGATTCTTCAATTCTATGCAACGCTGCACATCACCGGACATGCTGAAGATGTGAATTTATGGGTGCTGGACTGGATGTATGAAAACACTCACTATACTGCACCAGCCTCTGAATTGCTTCGTACTCTACTACTCAGTCCTCCCCTAGAAGAAGCTCGCTGCATCTACAGTGAACCTGAGCTCACACATCATTACATGCAGGTGCTGATGAAACCTTTGAAGCCAGGTCAAGCACCAAGAACCAAATTCCTCGTGAAGGAATTGCTGTACGTGCCCAAAACTGTCTATCGTATTTTTACGAGGACAATCAGTCCTATCAAAGGCTATGACTCATCTGATGAGGAAATTGTTGGCATCATGAAGAATCTGGTATTCAACATCGTTCATGGCATTCCTGTCAATTATCACGATTTCTTCATGGGGACTACGGCCAATGTTGCACTATCTCCGTTTGAGCTGAAGCCTTATGCACCTTGGATCATGAGATTCCTCAGGACAAGGTCTTCACTCAACTACAAAGCTGATTTTCAGAATCACCTCAGCTACTTGCCCCCAATTGAAGTCCTCAAGCAGACATATTCCTCAGTTGATGGAAAGGGCAAGGCACCAGCTGTAATAGATGAAGGCATTCGTCCATTGGATGGTCAGTTTCACAAAGCTGCATCTTATTCCACCAATGATGACTCTGCCACACATGACTCTGCCAATGCACCCAAGTCCACTCCTCAAGCCACTGCTCCGCGCGTGATGACTGACCGTGAACTTCTTCTTAGTCTTCACCAGAAGGTGGATCGAAATCATAAATGGGTTAAGCGTCAGTTTGGTTCACTTCTTCACAACATGACTGCCACACACAATGCAGTGAAGAAAAACCACTACTACCTCCATCAAGTCTTCGGTCGCACCTGGGAAATCCTGTCACATCTGTATGGTGAAGAAGATCTGAAGAATATGGGTCTTAATGAAGATTTTGACTGGTCTGCACCTCCATCGAAAAAATTCAAGAAGGTCAAGGTTCCTTCTCTGGTGGCCAGCTCATATTCTTCATCGCGCGACACTGATGAACATGAAGATTTGGACGACACTGCGGCACGCCCTACATCAACCAATGACCCCAACAACGCTGGCACTCCTTCATCAACATGATTATCTTCAGGGGCGTTAGTCCTCATTTTCGATCATTTTGGTCATTCGATGACAAAGGGGGAGAAATATGAGTTAGTCTTCAAGCGGGTCTACTATATGGGCGTTTTTTTTGCTAAGTTACAACCCTCGTTCTTCTGGAACTTTATTGGATCGAGTTGTAATCTTAAACCCGATGGTGCTCTGATACTTTTGATGCACTATGCTCTGATATTTTGATGCACTATTCTGCATGCTTATTCCTCGTTAATATTATTGCACGCATGCTGAATTTCATCAGGCACCATATTACATCATGCATTTCAAATTCTTCATATATATGTTAAATGCGTGTATGAATTACAAGATATAAGGGGAGATCTCCATGATTCAACTCTTCAAGTGTGCATTGCTTCAAAAGCAAATTCCTCACTATGCACATCTTCAGGGGGAGTTCTTCTATATCTTGTAATCAAATTCCTCAATATCAGTATTTACACTTCATATGTTTATCCCCATTGAAAACTTAACCTATATTGTCATCAATCACCAACAGGGGGGAGATTGTAAGTGCATCTAGTGCCCCTTAGTGATTTTGGTGTATTGAAAACTTATAGGTTAAGGGACTAATGCGTGTGTGAGTGTACACAGGTCTATAAGTCTATGAGGAGTTTGATATTTACAGGAAAAGTCGACCCCTAAAATGAATATCTTCGGCTGAAGATTTTGGTATTCTGAAGACTTTCTGAAGACCTTGAAAGTGAAGAAATTGGTGTGACCTTGAAGACTTGGTATTCTTTCGAGGAACATGAAGCGAGAAGACTTTTGTTTTCGTAGTTTCATTTTCTCTTTCTTGAGTCATAGGAAACACCGTACTGTTAAAGGGGGTCGAGGAAATACTAAGGAAAAATTTCCATGTGATGCTCAACTCAAAATCCTACACATACCAATCCCTTCGAGTGAAGCCATTGGAAATCTCATATAGTTCAGTCAATTTCTTCAGTGACATAGACGAAGTTCTTCTGGTCTCTGAGGAATTTGCCCTGACTGAGAAGTTAGGAATTCGCCAGTGCGGATTGCCTACACAGTGAGGAACATGATAGCCCTGAGGATTTTGCTACTCAAAATTCCGACCGTTGCTGTGCTATGCGCCAGCTGTCCCAAAATATCTATCCACCTAACGTTCATATCATTGAAGGGCATTTATGTCTTATCATGTCGGGCTGCTCCCTAGGCTATAAATAGCCGCCCCCCTACAACCACTAGCTGGTTGGCTGCTCCGAGAGAAACTGACACTTGTCATTTGAGAGCAACTCATCCTCTGAGGACTTTGAGCGAAAATCATCAAGTGAGGAAAAACCAAAAACCCAAAACCCAAACACCTACAAACCCCAAGTGATTGAGCATCACTGAAGAGATTGATCCTGAGTGGATCCGATGCTTGTTACCTTTGAAGAATGTGCTTCTTCCAGACGGTTAGGCGTCATGGTCTAGAGCATCCAAGAGGAATTGTGGATCGCCGAGTGACCAAGTTTGTGAAGATTTGGAAGTCGCCTGAAGACTTACCACGAGTGATTGGACAAGGTCTATGTGACCTTAGGTCAAAGAGAATACTGTGAGGACTGGGTGTCTTGGACTAAGTGTCCTTGACTGGGTGTCCGAGACTGTGTGTCCTCGAGTTTAAATACTCAGCCGCTCCAACCAGACGTACAACTGAGACAGCAGTTGGAACTGGTCTACCAAATTATTGTCTTCACCAAGCTTACTGGTTCTATTTCCTCAACTCTTTCATTTCCTCATAACTGTGTTGTGTGTTTGTTCATATCTGTGTTTGAAGACTTTGACTGAAGACTTTCTCAATTTCCTCAGTTCAATTTCTTCAGTCTGTTTGTCTTCATCCTGTGTTATCCTGTGATTACGCTTCATGTACTCTGTGCCTGTCTTTATTTCATCATGATGACTATGCTTGTATTCTGTTATGTTTACTTTTGAGTACTTATTCCGCTGTTAGTAGTTCTTCGCTAAGGAATTTCCTCACCGGCAAATTCCTCGGTGAAGAATTTCATAAAAATCGCCTATTCACCCCCCCTCTAGTCGATATAACGCACTTTGAAAGCGGAAGTATCACCTTCTCGAATGGGCTTCGGTATGCCGTCCAAAGAAATTTGGTGGTTTGGGGATCCTAAACTCCAAACTCATGAATGCGGCCCTACTGTCCCGTTGGTGGTGGAGACTAGCCCAAAACGAGTCGGGTCTCTGGGCTGATCTCCTAAAAGCAAAGTATTTTCCGAGTGGCAACGTTTTCTCTGCTAAACGCTCGGGCTCCCCATTCTAGAACGGAATCCAACCGGTGCGACCAACGTTTACCTTAGGGGCAAAGTTTCAGGTTCGGGACGGTCAGTCCACTCGTTTCTGGTTGGACTCCTGGCTCGACACCTCTCCGTTGTGGCAGAGTCACCCCGCAGCCTTCCAAGCTGCCGCAAACACGGAGCTGATGGTGGAGGAGGCACTCCGGATCTCACCACCTTCAGTAAACTTTCTCCGAGCGCTTCTCCCACACGAGGAATTAGAATGGAACGAGATATTGGCTATGATTGGCCAGCACACGGATGAGGTCTCTTGGAAGCTCTCCCCCTCGGGATTGTTCTTGGTCAAATCTCTGTACACCAAGCTTACCGAGGGGGACGTGCTGGACATAGCTCGGGGGCTATGGAAGGCCGGCATCCCGCTCAAAATAAAAATCTTCCTTTGGCAGATGTTTCAGAATGGTCTCCCAACGGCGGATAATGTTGCGATCCGCAACAGCCCATCCGATGGATCTTGTGCATTGTGCAACTGCACTAAGGATGCTAACCACGCCTTCTTCCATTGCCACCTACCCAGATTTTCGTGGAGCGCAGTACGCGCTGCATTCCAACAGAATTGGAACCCGGCATCAGGGGCCGATCTTTTACATATCTTGCGTTTGCAAAACGGCACTAGTGCTCGGATAGTTTGGAGATGCGTTGAGGCGCTCCTTTGGTCCATTTGGACTACCCGCAATAAGACGACGATTGAGAAGAAGTTCCCTTCTCACCCTGCTGATATTCTGTACAAATGTCACCTTTTCTTGCAGACTTGGGCTCTGTTGGGGAAACTGCGTGATGAGGAGCGTATGGCCGAGACGATGGCAAAGATCCGCTGCATCCAGATGGAAGCAAGACAAGCGGCTGGACCTGACTGGAGCATCGTCACCATCGTCGGCATCTTTTGTTCTCCCTAGTAGCCAGCTTGCGTGCTGATGTCGTTGAACTCTCGCGTTTTATCTTTTGGTCGTTGTGATGGCATGTCATTATGATAACCTATGTGGCCTATGGAGGTTTCCGCTTGTTGGCTTTATTAATTTAAAGCCGGACACCGTCGGCGTCTTCGTTCCAAAATAATAATAACTGTTGCTAAGCTGAGGCAGCTGAGGCCATGGATTAAGTTGTTTCTTTGCTGTAACATACTGTATATCACTCCACAATGAAATACAGTACATATTGATGTGCTTTGTAAAACTTGTTCATGTATTGAACTACTAATGCCTTTTTTGGCACAAATACTGTGCTGAGCATAAACAGATAAGCTCATATGCACATGCGTCATTATATCACTGGATACTGAATTCGGTATGCAAAAGGTGTACTGGTGATGACCTCAGTATTTATCTACTCGTATATTTTTTGTATGAACACTTGTGAAGAAATTATCATACTAATTCTTTCCCCTGAAAACATCACACTGGCATTTGGTGCTTTGCTGCCGCATGCTTCTTTTCGATGACCAGGCTGTTCCAATAAGCGGACTTCCATCAAGTAGAACGCTTGCAATGAGTAGTGGAGTAGTAGATTAGGAATACAGCGTATAAAACATGCAACTTGCAACTTCACTGGAAGTAAATTGGCAAATAAATTAAAATATAAATTATAAAACAACATATGAAGAAGGATCAAACGTACTTCACATGTTGACTAAGCCTAATCTAGAAAATATTCTGACTCCAACTGCAAGTTAAATGGTTGCCCCTAGCCAACAGCTCATTGGCTAAGTCTTATCTAGAAAATATTGTAACTCCAGCTGCAAGTTGAAGAGATTGTCCCTATCCAACAGCCCATTTTCACACTGGTAATCAACCAGCCAAGGAACTTTCTGAAGGGCAAAGCAGGGTGGGAGTAATACATGATATGATGCTCTGAAGTTTCAATATTGAAAAAACATCTCCTCGGGACAACTCAAGAGCAAAGCAGGAAAATTCTCCCAATTTAAAAGGCAACAAAAACTGTACTTTAGGAAATAACCAAATCCCCATTTCTGGCATTTATTATATGCTTCAATCAATCAAAACCAAACAAAGATGAACCAACTTGGTCCAAAATCCAATAATGCATACTTCGAGCAATTGTGTTACATACTCTACATGAGCGGGCTCTTTGTCACAAATAAATGCTTTCTTTTCTTTCTGTACTGGACGAGTAAGAATTGTTGATAAGCTCAGACCATGGATTAAGTTGTTTCTGAACTGTAACATTTATCACTCCACAAGGAAATACATATGTGCTTTGTAAAACTGTTCCTGTACTATGCTTTCTTGGTGAAATACTGTGCCGAGGATAAAGAAAATAAGTTCATATGTTCCACATGCTGCATCATTATATCATTGAATACTCAATTTGGTATGCAAAAACTGCACAGGATGACCTCTGCATTTTATCTAAACTTTTTTTGTATGAACACTTGAGAAGAAATCATCATACTAACAGTTGGTGATCTGCTGTCATATACTCATATGCATCTTTTTGATGATCAGACTGTCCCGATAACCAGACTAAATTCAAGTGGGAACACTTACACAATGAGTAGCGGAGTAGTAGAATCGCAATGCAGCGTATAAACATGCAACTTGCAATTTTGTAGGAAGTAAATTGACAAATATTACCTCAGTTCGGAAATCAATTATTTCCGAACGGAGGGAGTATAAGCTATGATAAATGATAAAAGAACATACGAAGAAGGATCAAACGTACTTCACGTGTTGGCTAAGTCTAATCTAGAAAATATTGTAAGTTAAAGAGATTGTCCCTATCCAACAACTCATTGGCTAAGTCTTACCTAGAAAATATTGTAACTCCAGCTGCAAGTTAAAGAGATTGTCCCTATCCAACAGCCCATTTTCACATTGGTAATCAACCAGTCAAGCAACTTTCCCAGGAGGTGAGATCACAAAGTGTATGCTTCAAATGTCGACACAGGGTGGGGGTATACAGGATATGATGCTCTGAAGTTTCAGTATTGAAAAAACATCTCCTCTGGACAACTCAAGAACAAAGCAGGAAATTTCTCCCAATTTGAAAAGCAACAAAAATTGTACTTTAGGAAATAATCAAATCCCCATTTCTGGCATTTCTTGTATGCTTCAACCAATCGAAACCAAACAAAGATGAAACAAACTTAGTCCAAAATCCATACTTCCAGCACTGCCCCCACTTGTCAAAACTCAAAAACACAAGGCTCAAACAAAATAATCCAGTCCTGGCATATAACACAAGGCTCAAACATGAACAATTTGCACATTTGCTTAAACAAAGAAAACCCATATTTACAATCACCGCCGTATCGCACATCACATCCCTTGTCTCCCGCATTACACAAATGTCAAACAGACAACATGAAGTTCGTCGTCACCAGGCCTTGTCGGATTCAGAATTCGCTGGTGGCGCAACAAGGGTCCGCCAAAGGTACCGCCCGCTCGCCATGTCTACCGTTGTCCAGAACCCGGTTTTCACAGCTGAACCAACCTGCATTCCGATGCAAATACTCATTCAGTCTTCATTGGCCGCTTACGGTAGGGAGCAATTCTCATCACAAACTACTAACATGGTTGATCAACGTTATTGCAAATTTCAACCATGGTTTAATTTTGGTGACTTCGAAATCTAATGAGCCTTGCCAACAAGCCATATCAAGTATACATCATTGCACAATAGCTAATTAATTGACTTTTCTTTCACGTATATACTCCGTATTTATCAGCTATTTCAACTTTATATTTTATTTATCATAAATTATTCGCTAGCGTTGGTTGCACGAACATGAATTGGAAATCCTCTGGAAGGGTTAGGCAAGAAACGTGAGAGGTCCGTATATAATAAGAGGCTAAAAGTAGGCAAGACTGGGGAAAGGTTAGTTGGGTACCTTGGAATGGAGGGGAACGGCGGCCCTGGGAGATTCCGAGCCGTCGTCGCCGTCTTGGAAACAGTCGGGGTCGGCGTTGAGGCCCCGGAGGAGGAAGAATCCGGCGACGGTGGCGGAGAGGAAGATGAGTATCACCCTCAGCGGGCACATTTTCCTCCTCTTTCGCTTCTTGCCTAGCTCCGGAACCAATTAAGCGAGAGGAATCCGAAGCGAGATGAAGATCTCGGGAGGCAATTTGCTCCTCGGGAGAATCGAATGGAGTGGAATCCGCTGAGGACGCAACTGGGATCGGGGGCGCGGCTGGAGGAGGAGGAGCAGATGGGAAATGTCAAATGTGGGGTGGGAGGAAGAAGACGGGGGGGAACCCGCCCCGGTTTTATCGTGCGGGAGCCAGGACCGAAACAGCTGGGGAGGCCGGATGGCCCCGGGCCCGCGCGCCAGAGGCCCGTAACAGCTGACGACAGCGAGACCCGGTCGGTAGAGTTCTAGAGTGCGTGCCACTAGTCGTGTTGACGGGGTTTTTACACCACACGCACACACGTTCTCGTTTGACGCTTGGGAATTTTTTTAATTTTTTTGCGGGGGTTTGACACTTGACATCGTGCGTGCCATTTTGAACGGGCAAGCGGCCAAGCGCAATGACCTTCTCGTCGGCCTCTTTGGTTTAAGGCATTTTTAAAAAGGATTTTAAAGAACTCCAGTCCATATAATGTTTTTTTGTTTGTTTAAATTTTATTTGGTCCAAAGGAATGAATCCTCCACACACACACACACAAATCTCCTGTGAGCTGCTTTCATGGATCTCGAGTGCTGGCCTACAGTTTGTATGCGTGCATGGCAATGACTCGGACGCCCAGAAACCCTCCTTGGTTTGCTTTCAATTTACGGAACGGAAAACTGACTACTAGATCCTCTGCAGAATGTTGGGTACCGTATTGAATGGCTTATTACGTCTGGACCGCATGGTCCAAAACTCCAAATATAAGCGGACAATTTGAGGATCAGCATTGGAGATGCCATTATACACTATAGTTCCACATGATTCCTAGCCCAGAGATGCAATTTCTTAAAAAAAATCCTTTGAGTCTATGATACCCATAAAAGAAAACATTAACATGGACTCAATCTCTATAAACATCAAGGACCTTCCCATGACCATGTCCACTCCCTCTCTTCAAGCAGCCGACGTTGCCACTTTATGGTTTAGCGTGGAGTTTGTAATATTTGAGAATACCATAAGAAATAAAAGTTACATCATAATTAACTTGTCATGAGAGTGCTCTTTTCATTGGACATTGTGATGCAACTTGAGGAGTGGCATTGGTAGGCGGGGTTGTATCAACGATAGGGATGTTATCCACATCAGAAACATGGCTTTATATCGGAACAAAAAAAACAGAGACATCAAATCCAACTGGAGGATTTGGTCGCTTTGTCTCCAACTAAGCCAAGGTCGTCGGAAACTAGAGATACATATCTCAATTCAAGAGGTGTTTCTATTGGAGAAGGCTGATCCAAAGAGTTTTCCCTTGGCGACTTGGCGACGCTGATGACGAGAAAGAGGATAACATAAACAAAGATCATATACTTGAGGAAACCCATGTCGGATGAGCAACACTGACAATGGCATAAGACCCAACTAACGGACATGCCACATTCAAACAAGAGAAGCTAAATGTGGATAAAGAGGGCACACTCCTCAGCCTCATCTATACAAGGAAACTAGAGGCGGGGCCGGCAGGAGATTATCCTAACAGATACATGCACATATATGTTCAACACCCTCCCGCAGTCGATACGTCACCAGTGACGCATAGACTGGACTGGAACTCCTCAAGTGTAGGCGTCAGTAACCCCTTCGTCATGACATCGGCAAACTGCTGAGTGGTAGGAACATGAAGAACGCGGACGTGCCCAAGAGCCACCTGCTCTCGCACGAAGTGAATGTCGAGCTCAATGTGCTTCGCGCGACGATGATGAACGGGGATGGCGGAGAGGTAGACCGCAGATACATTGTCATAGTAGACAATGATGGCCTTCGGGACATCAAGAAGCAACTCCTGAAGAAGCTGTCGGAGCCACGAGCACTCGGCGACGGCATTGGCCACAACACATACTCAGCCTCGGCACTTGAGTGGGATACCGTGGGTTGTCGTTTAGACGACCATGATATAAGAGAGGGCCCCAGGTAGACGCAATAGTCTGATGTCAAGCGTCGCTTGTCCGGACAGCCAGCCCAATCGGCGTCACTGTAGGCGACCAGGTCAGTTGAGGGCGAAGCAGTCAACTTAAGACCTAGAGCCGTGGTGCTGCGGATGTACCGAAGAATCCGCATCACCAGGTTCCAGTGAGTGTTTAAACGTGTTTAAACACATTTTTCAGGGGTATATCCTTCACAAGGACAAGCAGAGCATGATATCCATGACAGGATATAACATAGAAAACCCTTTAGGTAAGAGGAGAGAAATTTCATGATATTACCCATACAAAGGTGTTTGGATAATTGATAAGGAAAATTTAGCATTGTGCTACAAATGTTCTTACTGATGATAAGAGTACCAGATACATGCTTCGAGATAGCATTGACATGGTTTTCAAGCAAAGGTCGGACTTTGCATACACAAAGGATTCATCAGGAACAACTTATAAAATAAGTCTGACGATTTCCTCATGGAAGAATCGCTAAGCTTGCTAAAAAGGAATCTATAACAATAGGTCCTCCGGCCAGGTGTGCTAGGAATGACATTACCTTACCGGGTCATATAAAGAGCAATGTTATAACTCTTGGAAATATGTCCCAACCATCATATCTGACCGAGAATTAGATCCGATTGATGTCAGGATACCTCAGACTCGTGATTCCCGAGAAGGAAAGGGGCAACACAATTAACGAGATGGAGTTGCAAGATTCTCGGGAAATGGGCTATGGAAGCAAGTTGAATCATGAGTTCATCATTAAACCAATGACAGGATGAGGAAGTGGCTGATGAACTTAGCGGCAATTCATTGAGATCTCCAAAAGATGGATTTCCATAGTTGTGTGAACAAGGAGATAACATTTGCCGGATCAAATGATATAATGAGGTATGCTCGACGGAAACATACACAATTAAGCATTGGTTGAAAGGTGCGCCCGAAATATGGGCTTAGGTAGCACAAACAATGTTAGAATGGCGATTCGATAACCAATGGTCTAAGAATGAAATGTTGACCATTAACATCAAAGCAATAAGGTTGCTAGAAGTTTTAAAATTACTAGTCCATCTGTCGGTATTCCTGTTAGGAACAACACGGGGACCAAGAAAGGAATGGTGATGGTGAAGTATCACTTATATCAAGAATTCTCAAGAGGTGGTGAGATTCTCACGACATTCCTGACATAAAAGATGGTAATACTCCAAGGTAAGAAGAACAATTGATGGATAGCAAGGATCTCAAGTTATATCACAAAGCACGAACAAGTTTGTGTTGAACGATAGGCAATAAAGTGGTCGATGATAACACAAATCATCGAGAGCAAAGGGTGGTATTTCTCATCAAGAATTCGATAGATATCTTGGAAGAGCTCAGAATGTTGATGATGTTCACGACACATTTGTCGCGAGATTTCATGAAGATGTAATCAATCGGCGACGACATCAAGTCAAAGGAATGATGAGGCGAGAGATTATTGGATCCAAGGGTATGACACAAACTCGAAATCAAGCTTGGTGTTCAAGGAGAAATGATACCATGAGGAAGATCGACGTAAGCTTAGCTCATCGTCAAAAATTGTGCTTAGGGAAAAAGAACCAGGTAGCACAGTTAAAATTAGGCACGATAATGATATAGCCGATCATGCTAGGAATGACTTGAAGGATTATTAAACTCGTAAGCAATGAAAATTACTTAGAGTTATTGAATCAGAGTGCGGAATCGATTCACTTATCGGTGTTCTCGGTTGACAAACAACCCAGAACCCATGAAGTGACAAAGACAGGGTAAGGTAGTACTCCATCAAAATTTCATAAGATGTAGTGCAATGGCCTGATATCCTCGAGATACCAGAGGTAATACTCGAAGGTAGATCATAATAGAGGTTGGGCAGGCATATTGACCTATAGAAGACAAGTGATTTAACTTGTCCAAGAAATGGGACCAAAGAAGAACAATCATGGTTAGAACCACGGCTGCAAAGGATCAATTCACCGATACCAGATGATATTATATCAAGGAAATAGTTACTATTACAAGAAGCTCCCATGATAAGTTCCACATCGTGTCCATGGGCATGAACACAAAGTTCAAGGTCGACCCCCACTTCTTCAATGTATAACCTTCCATTCACTTCTCGTTTTTCAAAAATGGCATTAGTTGTTGAAAGTTTTAAATGGTGCAATACCAGATAAGTATGACCCGTGAAAACTTTCGGGTCCACACACATTAGGGAAGGCATTGGTTCAACCCATCGGGGCATCTTAGGAACAAATACCACAAACGTCAGGACCAATTAGCACATGCTTGAAGCAGAGCATGATTGACAAAGCAGAGGATACAATTTACCATAGGCATTATATACCCGTGGAAAGGCTCACAAGGTTATTAAATATGAAGGACGATGTCGGATGAAATCCAATAATGGATCGGGCGATCCACAACGGAGCCAATGTGAGTATCAGTACTCAATCAGAGGAAGAAAGAATGCAAGGGCATCAGATTATAGAACATCTGAATAATTCGATGCTTAGTTAACAAAGGAATTATGATTTCCAAAACTAAGGATCAGAAGAAGATGCTCTGATCAAGGATGGATAAACTGAATAGACGAGAGGCACAATCGATGACAAATAGTTTGGTCGAGAACCAGCTCATGTTCAAAATGACGTCTGGGCCGGAAAGATAATTTAGAAGGGTCGATTAATGATTGTGTGCATTCGCACACATGTTGAATCAATAGGATCAGAATGGCGGTGTCAAAAGATACTAGTGAATATTGCTAGTGATATGGGAGCATCCATAATGTAAGCATACAAGTATTTGCAGAGCAATAGTTTGAAGAGGATGCTCAGAAGGTCGAATATTATTTCAGAGTATCTTATGAAGCATACGAACAACTGGGGATGAACAGATACTCAATAAGCACGAGGAATTTTCAATAGGGGTATTCATGTGGTAAAGAACTGCAAGGCAGTAAGCTTACAGGATTTCGGAACAACGGAGAGCAATTTAGGGCATCTTGTAATAATAAGAGCAACTAAGGATGAAGGTATGAACGACAATTGTAGGTAGTTATCCATAAGGCTATATCGGTGGTAGGGGATTGTAAAGTCGGCGGGCACAAGGGTCTCGGGAAAACCTCAGAGAGTATCGTCGGAATCTTCTGGTGCAGCAGACGATCATCTGTAATATGGGGCTCTCTGGGAGGAAGTAATTACGAGAGCCTAGAGTTAGAGTTAGCAAATTCGTTTAACCTGAGTAGAAGAGAGTCAGAGTCCCAGAGTATAGACGAGGAATAAAAGATCCTAATACCACCCAATGGCGACGTGGGCCCATAAGGCACACAGCCATGTTAGTAAAAAGTTTTGTAATGTCTAAACTCGACTTCGGCCAAGGAGTGGGGAAGGGGGATTCCTACAGGCAGTCGGCTCTGATACCAACTTGTGACGCCCCCAATTTGACCGTACACTAATCATACACGCAAACATGTACGATCAAGGTCAGGGACTCACGGGAAGATATCACAACACAACTCTACAAATAAAATAAGTCATACAAGAATCATATTACAAGCCAGGGGCCTTGAGGGCTCGAATACAAGAGCTCGATCATAGACGAGTCAGCGGAAGCAGAAATATCTGAGTACAGACATAAGTTAAACAAGTTTGCCTTAAGAAGGCTAGCATAAACTGGGATATAGATCGAAAGAGGCGCAGGCCTCCTTCCCGGGATCCTCCTAAACTACTCCTGGTCGTCATCAGCGGGCTACACGTAGTAGTAGGCACCTCCCAAGTAGTAGTAGTCGTCGACGGTGGCGTCTGGCTCCTGGGCTCCAACGTCTGGTCGCAGCAAACGGGTATAGGAAAGGGGAAAAGGGGGAGAAAAGCAACCGTGAGTACTCATCCAAAGTACTCGCAAGCAAGGAGCTACACTACATATGTATGCATTGGTATCAAATGGATTAAGGGTATCATACGTGGACTGAACTGCAGAATGCCGGAATAAGAGGGGGATAGCTAGTCCTATCGAAGACTACGCTTCTGGTAACCTCCATCTTGCAGCAAAAGAAGAGAGTAGATGGTAAGTTCACCAAGTAGCATCGCATAGCATAATCCTAACCGATGATCCTCCCTTCGTCGCCCTGTGAGAGAGCGATCACCGATTGTATCTGGCACTTGGAAGGGTGTGTTTTATTAAGTATCCGGTTCTAGTTGTCATAAGGTCAAGGTACAACTCCGGGTCGTCCTTTTACCGAGGGACACGGCTATTCGAATAGATCAACTTCCCTGCATGGGTGCGCCACATTTCCCAACACGCTCAATCCCCATTGTCCGGACACACTTTTCTGGGTCATGCCCGGCCTCGGAAGGTCAACACGTCGCAGCCCTACCTAGGCACAACAGAGAGGTCAGCACGCCGGTCTAAATCCTATGGCGCAGGGGTCTGGGCCCATCGCCCATTGCACACCTGCACGTTGCGAGGGCGGCCGGAGAGCAGACCTAGCAACCTCCATTACAAAGGAAGTTGCGTTACGCGGTCCAACCCGGCGCGCGCCGCTCAGTCGCTGACGTCATGAAGGCTTCGGCTGATACCACGACGTCGAGTGCCCATAATTGTCCTCGCGTAGATGGTTAGTGCGTATAGGCCAGTGGCCAGACTCATATCAAATACCAAGATCTCGTTAAATGTGTGAAGTATCTGTTGGGGAACGTTGCAGAAAATTAAAATTTTTCCTACGGTTTCACCAAGATCCATCTATGAGTTCTTCTAAGCAACGAGTCAAGGGAGAGAGTTTGCATCTACATACCACTTGTAGATCGCGTGCGGAAGCTTGCAAGGTGATGATGTAGTCGTACTCGACGTGATTCGAATCACCGATGACCAAGTGCTGAACGGACAGCACCTCCGCGTTCAACACACATACGGGACGGGAGACGTCTCTCCTTCTTGATCCAGCAAGGGGGAAGGAGAGGTTGAGGAAGACAACTCCACCGGCAGCACGACGGCGTGGTGATGGTGGAGAGGCAATACTCCGACAGGGCTTCGCCAAGCACACAACGGAGGAGGAGAGGTGTTGGGGAGGGGAGGGCTGCGCCTTGGAGGGTGGTACGGCTGCCCTCCCCTCACCCCTCTATTTATAGGGGGAAGGGAGAAGGGGGCCGGCCCCCTAGAACCCATCTAGGGGGGGGTGCGGCGGCCTAGGGGA
>NC_041388.1:271605613-271614714 GCF_002162155.2 Triticum dicoccoides
AGTTATAGCATGAATAAAAGACATTTATCATGAACATTGAAATATAATAATACTTTTATTATTGCCTCTAGGGCATATTTCCAACAGTCTCCCACTTGCACTAGAGTCACCAATCTAGTTACATTGTGATGAATCGAACACCCATAGAGTTCTGGTGTTGATCATGTTTTGCACGCGAGAGAGGTTTAGTCAGCGGATCTGCGACATTCAGATCCGTGTGCACTTTGCAAATCTCTATGTCTCCATCTTGAACATTTTCACGGATGGAGTTGAAACGACGCTTGATGTGCCTGGTCTTCTTGTGAAACCTGGGCTCCTTGGCCAGGGCAATAGCTCCAGTGTTGTCACAGAAGAGTTTGATCGGCCCCGACGCATTGGGTATGACTCCTAGGTCGGTGATGAACTCCTTCACCCAAATCGCTTCATGCGCTGCCTCCGAGGCTGCCATGTACTCCGCTTCACACGTAGATCCCGCCACGACGCTCTGCTTGCAGCTGCACCAGCTTACTGCTCCACCATTCAACATATACACGTATCCGGTTTGTGACTTAGAGTCATCCAGATCTGAGTCGAAGCTAGCGTCGACGTAACCCTTTACGACGAGCTCTTCGTCTCTTCCATAAACGAGAAACATGTCCTTTGTCCTTTTCAGGTACTTTAGGATATTCTTGACCGCTGTCCAGTGTTCCTTGCCGGGATTACTTTGGTATCTTGCTACCAAACTTACGGCAAGGTTTACATCGGGTCTGGTACACAACATGGCATACATAATAGATCCTATGGCTGAAGCATAGGGGATGACACTCATCTCTTCTTTATCTTTTGCCTTGGTCGGTGACTGAGCCAAGCTCAATCTCACACCTTGTAACATAGGCAAGAACCCCTTCTTGGACTGATCCATTTTGAACCTCTTCAAAATCTTATCAAGGTATGTGCTTTGTGAAAGACCTATGAGGCGTCTCGATCTATCTCTATAGATCTTGATGCCTAATATAAAAGCAGCTTCTCCAAGGTCCTTCATTGAAAAACACTTATTCAAGTAGGCCTTAATGCTGTCCAGAAATTCTATATTATTTCCCATCAAAAGTATGTCATCTACATATAATATGAGAAATGCTACAGAGCTCCCACTCACTTTCTTGTAAACGCAGGCTTCTCCATAAGTCTGCATAAACCCAAACGCTTTGATCATCTCATCAAAGCGAATGTTCCAACTCCGAGATGCTTGCACGAGTCCATAAATGGATCGCTGGAGCTTGCATACTTTGTTAGCGTTCCGAGGATCGACAAAACCTTCCGGCTGCATCATATACAGTTCTTCCTTAAGATGCCCGTTAAGGAATGCTGTTTTGACGTCCATCTGCCATATCTCATAATCATAGTATGCGGCAATTGCTAACATGATTCGGACGGACTTCAGCTTCGCTACGGGAGAGAAAGTCTCGTCGTAGTCAATCCCTTGAACTTGTCGATAACCCTTAGCGACAAGTCGAGCCTTATAGATGGTAACATTACCATCCGCGTCCGTCTTCTTCTTAAAGATCCATTTGTTTTCTATCGCTCGCCGATCATCGGGCAAGTCTGTCAAAGTCTACACTTTGTTTTCATACATGGATTCTATCTCGGATTTCATGGCTTCAAGCCATTTGTTGGAATCCAGGCCCGCCATCGCTTCTTCATAGTTCGAAGGTTCATTGTTGTCTAACAACATGATTTCCAGGACAGGGTTGCCGTACCACTCTGGTGCGGAACGTGTCCTTGTGGACCTACGAAGTTCAGCAGTAACTCGATCCGAAGTACCTTGATCATCATCATTGTTTTCCTCTTCAGTTGGTGTGGGCATCACAGGAACGGTTTCTTGCGCTGCGCCACTTTCCCGCTCAAGAGGTAGTACTTCATCGAGTTCTACTTTCCTCCCACTTACTTCTTTCGAGAGAAACTCTTTTTCCAGAAAGCATCCGTTCTTGGCTACAAAGATCTTGCCTTCGGATCTTAAGTAGAAGGTATACCCTACAGTTTCCTTAGGGTATCCTATGAATACGCATTTTTCCGACTTGGGTTCGAGCTTTTCAGGTTGAAGTTTCTTGACATAAGCATCGCATCCCCAAACTTTTAGAAACGACAGCTTAGGTTTCTTTCCAAACCATAATTCATACGTTGTCGTCTCAACGGATTTAGACGGTGCCCTATTTAAAGTGAATGTAGCTGTCTCTAGAGCGTATCCCCAAAATGATAGCGGTAAATCGGTAAGAGACATCATAGACCGCACCATATCCAATAGGGTGCGATTACGACGTTCGGACACACCGTTTCGCTGAGGTGTTCCAGGCGGCGTGAGTTGTGAAACGATTCCACATTTCCTTAAGTGTGTACCAAATTCGTGACTTAAGTATTCTCCTCCACGATCTGATCGTAAGAATTTTATCTTTCGGTCACGTTGATTCTCTACCTCATTCTGAAATTCCTTGAACTTTTCAAAGGTCTCAGACTTGTGTTTCATTAAGTAGACATACCCATATCTACTCAAGTCATCAGTGAGAGTGAGAACATAACGATATCCTCCGCGAGCCTCAACGCTCATTGGACCGCACACATCGGTATGTATGATTTCCAACAAGTTGGTTGCTCGCTCCATTGTTCCGGAGAACGGATTCTTGGTCATTTTGCCCAAAAGGCATGGTTCGCACGTGTCAAACGATTCATAATCAAGAGACTCTAAAAGTCCATCGGCATGGAGCTTCTTCATGCGCTTGACACCAATGTGACCAAGGCGGCAGTGCCACAAGTATGTGGGACTATCGTTATCAACTTTAAATCTTTTGGCATCTACACTATGAACATGTGTAATATTACGCTCGAGATTCATTAAGAATAAACCATTGACCATCGGAGCATGACCATAAAACATATCTCTCATATAAATCGAACAACCATTATTCTCAGACTTAAATGAGTAGCCATCTCGTATTAAACGAGATCCAGATAAAATGTTCATGCTCAAACTTGGCACTAAATAACAATTATTAAGGTTCAAAACTAATCCCGTAGGTAAATGTAGAGGCAGCATGCCGACGGCGATCACATCGACTCTGGAACCATTCCCGACGCGCATCGTCACCTCGTCCTTCGCCAGTCTCCGTTTATGCCGCAGCTCCTGCTGTGAGTTACAAATATGAGCAACGGCACCGGTATCAAATACCCAGGAGTTACTACGAGTACTGGTAAGGTACACATCAATCACTTGTATATCAAATATACCTTTGGTGTTGCCGGCCTTCTTATCCGCTAAGTATTTGGGGCAGTTCCGCTTCCAGTGACCCTTCCCTTTGCAATAAAAGCACTCAGTCTCAGGCTTAGGTCCATTCTTTGACTTCTTCCCGGTAACTGGCTTACCAGGCGCGGCAACATCTTTGCCGTCCTTCTTGAAGTTCTTCTTACCCTTGCCCTTCTTGAACTTAGTGGTCTTATTGACCATCAACACTTGATGTTCTTTCTTGATTTCAGCCTCTGCTGACTTCAGCATCGAGAACACTTCAGGAATGGTCTTTTCCATCCCCTGCATGTTGTAGTTCATCACAAAGCTCTTGTAGCTTGGTGGGAGCGACTGGAGGATTCTGTCAATGACCGCCTCATCTGGGAGGTTAATGTTCAGCTGGGTCATACGGTTGTGCAACCCAGACATCTTTAGGATGTGCTCACTGACAGAACTGTTTTCCTCCATCTTACAACTGTAGAACTTGTCGGAGACATCATATCTCTCAACCCGGGCATGAGCTTGAAAAACTAGTTTCAGCTCTTCGAACATCTCATATGCTCCGTGGTGCTCAAAACGCTTTTGGAGCCCCGGTTCTAAGCTGTAAAGCATGCCGCACTGAACGAGGGAGTAATCATCAGCGCGAGTTTGCCAAGCATTCATAATGTCTTGGTTCTCTGGGACGGGAGCGTCACCTAGCGGTCCTTCTAGGACATATTGTTTCCTGGCAGCTATGAGGATGATCCTCAGGTTCCGGACCCAGTCCGTATAGTTGCTGCCATCATCTTTCAGCTTGGTTTTCTCTAGGAACGCGTTGAAGTTCATGTTGACATTAGCGTTGGCCATTGATCTACAAGACATATTTGCAAAGGTTTTAGACTAAGTTCATGATAATAAAGTTCTAATCAAATTATGAACTCCCACTTAGATTAGACATCCCTTTAGTCATCTAAGTGTTACACGATCCGAGTCGACTAGCCCGTGTCCGATCATCACGTGAGACGGACTAGTCATCATCGGTGAACATTTTCATGTTGATCGTATCTTCTATACGATTCGTGTTCGACCTTTCGGTCTCCGTGTTCCGAGGCCATGTCTGCACATGCTAGGCTCGTCAAGTTAACCCTAAGTGTTTTCGCTGTGTAAAACTGTCTTACACCCGTTGTATGTGAACGTAAGAATCCATCACACCCGATCATCACGTGGTGCTTAGAAACGACGAACTGTAGCAACGGTGCACAGTTAGGGGAGAACACTTCTTGAAATTTTATAAGGGATCATCTTATTTACTACCGTCGTCCTAAGTAAACAAGATGCATAATACATAATAAACATCACATGCAATTATAGTTGTGACATGATATGGCCAATATCATATAGCTCCATTGATCTTCATCTTCGGGGCTCCATGATCATCTTGTCACCGGCTTGACACCATGATCTCCATCATCATGATCTCCATCATCGTGTCTTCATGAAGTTGTCACGCCAACGACTACTTCTACTTCTATGACTAACGTTTAGCAATAAAGTAAAGTAGTTTACATGACGTTATTCAATGACACGCAGGTCATACAAAAAATAAAGACAACTCCTATGGCTCCTGCCGGTTGTCATACTCATCGACATGCAAGTCGTGAATCCTATTACAAAGAACATGATCTCATACATCACAATTCATCATTCATCACAACTTCTGGCCATATCACATCACATGATCAATCGCTGCAAAAACAAGTTAGACGTCCTCTAATTTGTTGTTGCATCTTTTACGTGGCTGCAATTGGGTTCTAGCAAGAACGTTTTCTTACCTACGAATCACCACAACATGATTTTGTCAACTTCTATTTACCCTTCATAAGGGCCCTGTTCATCGGTTCCGCTCCAACTAAAGTGGGAGAGACAGACACCCGCCAGCCACCTTATGCAACTAGTGCATGTCAGTCGGTGGAACCGGTCTCACGTAAGCGTACGTGTAAGGTTGGTCCGGGCCGCTTCATCCCACAATACCGTTGAGCAAGAAAAGACTAGTAGAGGCAAGTAAGATGACAAAATCCACGCCCACAACAAAATTGTGTTCTACTCGTGCAAAGAGAACTACGCATAGACCTAGCTCTGATACCACTGTTGGGGAACGTTGCAGAAAATTAAAAAATTTCCTACGGTTTCACCAAGATCCATCTATGAGTTCTTCTAAGCAACGAGTCAAGGGAGAGAGTTTGCATCTACATACCACTTGTAGATCGCGTGCGGAAGCTTGCAAGGTGATGATGTAGTCGTACTCGACGTGATTCGAATCACCGATGACCAAGTGCTGAACGGACAGCACCTCCGCGTTCAACACACGTACGGGACGGGAGACGTCTCCTCCTTCTTGATCCAGCAAGGGGGAAGGAGAGGTTGAGGAACACAGCTCCACCGGCAGCACGACGGCGTGGTGATGGTGGAGAGGCAATACTCCGACAGGGCTTCGCCAAGCACACAACGGAGGAGGAGAGGTGTTGGGGAGGGGAGGGCTGCGCCTTGGAGGGTGGTACGGCTGACCTCCCCTCACCCCTCTATTTATAGGGGGAAGGGAGAAGGGGGCCGGCCCCCTAGAACCCATCTAGGGGGGTGCGGCGGCCTAGGGGAGAGGGGAGAGGGTGGCTTGCCCCCCAAGTCAAGGGGGGCGCCCCCTCTAGGGTTCCCCCTCAACCCTAGGCGCATGGGCCCAAGGGAGGGGGGTGCGGCCAGCCCACCAGGGGCTGGCTCCCTGCCCCACGCAGCCCATGTGGCCCCCCGGGAGGGGTGGCCCCTCCCGGTGGACCCCCGGAACCCTTCCGGTGGCCCCGATACAATACCGGTATGACCCCGAAACTTCCCGGTGTCCGTTTGACAACTTCCCATATATAAATCTTTACCTCCGGACCATTCCGGATCTCCTCGTGACGTCCAGGATCCCATCCGGGACTCCGAGCAACATTCGGTAGTCACATTCTAGTCTTCCTAATAACCCTAGCGTCACCGAACCTTAAGTGTGTAGACCCTACGGGTTCGGGAGACATGCAGACATGACCGAGACGCTCTCAGTCAATAACCAACAGCGGGATCTGGATACCCATGATGGCTCCCACATGCTCCTCGATGTTGTCATCGGATGAACCACGATGTCGAGGATTCGATCAAACCCTGTATGCAATTCCCTTTGTCAATCGGTACGTTACTTGCCCGAGACTCGATCGTCGGTATCCCAATACCTTGTTCAGTCTCGTTACCGGCAAGTCACTTTACTCGTACCGTAATGCATGATCCCGTGTCCAACACCTTGGTCACATTGAGCTCATAATGATGATGCATTACCGAGTGGGCCCAGAGATACCTCTCCGTCATACGGAGTGACAAATCCCAGTCTCGATCCGTGTCAACCCAACAGCTACTTTCGGAGATACCTGTAATGCACCTTTATAGTCACCCAATTATGTTGTGACGTTTGATACACCCAAGGCACTCTTACGGTATCCGGGAGTTACACGATCTCATGGTCTAAGGAAGAGATACTTGACATTGGCAAAGCTCTAGCAAAACGAACTACACGATCTTTTATGCTATGCTTAGGATTGGGTCTTGTCCATCACATCATTCTCCTAATGATGTGATCCCGTTATCAATGACATCCAATGTCCATAGTCAGGAAACCATGACTATCTGTTGATCACAACGAGCTGGTCAACTAGAGGCTCACCAGGGACATATTGTGGTCTAAGTATTCACACGTGTATTACGATTTCCGGATAATACAGTTATAGCATGAATAAAAGACATTTATCATGAACATTGAAATATAATAATACTTTTATTATTGCCTCTAGGGCATATTTCCAACAGTATCCGCGAACGCCGACCAGGGCCAGGCCCACCTCTCTCCTAGGTGGTCTCAACCTGCCCTGTCGCTCCACCACAAAGTAATAGTCGGGGGCCGTCGGGAACCCAGGCCCATCTCTACCGGGATGGAGCCACCTGCCCCTTCAGCCCCCAACTCCAAACAGTACCACAGGTAATGTAACAGTGTAAAGTATATAGTATATGCCCGTGATCACCTCCCGAAGTGATCACGGCCCAGTAGTATAGCATGACAGATGGACAAGAGTGTAGGGCCACTGATGGAACACTAGCATCCTATACTAAGTAGTAGGATAGCAGGTAAGGGTAACAACAGTAGTAGCAAGGACAGGCTATGCAGCAGTATAGGATTAACTGAAAGCAGTAACATGCTACACTACTCTAATGCAAGCAGTATAGAGAAGAATAGGCGATATCTGGTGATCAAGGGGGGGGGCTTGCCTAGTTGCTCTGGCAAGAGAGAGGGGTCGTCAACACCGTAGTCGTACTGGGTAGCAGCGGCGTCGGTCTCGGTGTCTAGTGAGAGAAGAGGGGGAAGAAACAATAAATATAATGCAAACAAATGCATGATGATGCATGACATGACAAAGCGTGATGCTAGGTGTGCCCTAATGCGGTATGAGGTGGTACCGGTGAAGGGGGAAAACATCCGGGAAAGTATTCCCGGTGTTTCGCGTTTTTGGACAGATGAACTAGAGGGGAAAGTTGCGTGTTCACCATGCTAGGGATGCGTGGCGGATGAACGGGCTGCGTAACCGGATTTGTCTCGTCGTTCTGAGCAACTTTCATGTACAAAGTTTTTTCATCCGAGCTACGGTTTATTTTATATTGATTTTAAAAGATTTAAATCATTTTTAGCATTTAATTAATTATTTTAATAGAACATTATCTAGAACAGTGAAAGGTGATGTCAGCATGACATCACCATGATGTCAATAGGTCAAACCCAGCTAACCAGAGTCAAACTTGGCCTGTGGGTCTAGTGGGACCCACCTGTCATAGACTCAGGCTAACTAAACACGTTTGATTAGTTTAGTTAATTGATTAGGTTAATTAAACAAGATTAATTAAGTTAATTAATCCTTTAATTAATTAATTTAATTTATTATTTATTTTTACTTCTTTTTTTTCATTTTCGTTCTGGGGGCAGGGCCCCACTTGTCATTGGCCCTAGGAGCCTTAACGAGCACGGGCATGCGTTAACGGGCGGTGGTACGGGCGCCCAAACCGACGGGTGCCCGAGGGGGCACCGAGCAGGCCCGACGCATGCCGGAGCCGGCGCCGGCCAGAGCCAGGGGAGGCGATGGAGGGGGGAATGACCGCGGCGACGGAGGTGGTTGCGGCAGGGAGCCGCAGGGCGGTGGCGGGGAAACGCGGGGTCCACGGTGACCAACAGGGGCGCGGCCACGGTGGGCGCGCACGGGAAGGAGGCCGCGGGTGTGCCCGCAGGCGAGGTGCGTCAGGAACGGGCGTGCGCGGCGCAGTCGTGGGCGAGCAGCGGCAGCAGAGCAACGGGGCCGATGAGCGGGGCGGCTACAGCGAGCGAAGTGGGAAGGGTCCGCGGGCGCGAGCGGAAGGGGGAGGGCGGAGGCAGTGGCGCGCAGCAGCGCAGCGGCGAGCAGGGGCCGTGGGACGAGCGAGCGGCGGCTGCGGGGCGCGTCGAGGAGCGGGTGTGCGTGGCTACAGGCGCGGTGCGCGCGCCGACAGAGGCGGCGTCGGGCGCGGGGTGCCGTTGCGAGCAGAGGAGGAGGAGGAGAAGGGGAACTCATGGTGGCCGTAGGGTAAATGGCAGTGGGCGTGAGGAGGAGCCAGGGACGGGCGGCGTGGCGATGGCGGAGCGGTGGTGAGCGCTGGCACCGAGGATCGGCTCGGGTGCCGATCCAGATCCAGCGGGAGGGGAAGATTCGGCGAGGTGGTCCTCCGTGCGGCGGCGACAGGGGCGACGGGCGGTGAACGTTGAGGCCCCAGG
>NC_041388.1:271615053-271643127 GCF_002162155.2 Triticum dicoccoides
AGGCCTGTTGGGCCGGAGCATGGGGTTCTTTTCCTTTTTTTTGTTAGTTTTATTTTTAGTTTTGTTTCTTTTCTTTTTCTTTTTTTCTTTTACTGTTTTACTTTTAGTTTTCTTTTATTTTAGTTTTATAAAAAATATCACTAGCATCTAAGTTAATACTTTTAAATATACTACTGCCACATTAATTTTCAACCCAAATTAAAATAGTTTAATATTTTATAAAATTCAAAAGGCATTTATTTTAATATTTTAACCTTTATTTTAATTATTTTGAACACTTAAACATTTTATTAAATTTAGGTTTCTCCACCATTATTACCCATGATTTATTTAACACCTTTACAACCTTTTAGTTTTGACTTTTGAAAACTTTAAATGTTTGACTTGATTTTGAATTTGAATTTTGAATTGGTTTTGAACTAACGCGAGATTAGCAACAGTAATTAAGGTGACACGGCATGACTAACAGGGAATTACCGTCGCTTAAATATCCGGGCGTCACAATTCTCCTCTACTAGAAGAAATCTTGTCCCGAGATTTAAGAGGGTAAGTAAGGGGGGAGGAATTTGGTTGTGAAATTCTAACGAGTCTTCTTGGTCTGAGTGGCTCTTTTCAAAGAGATCCATCCATTACCATGATGTCTTCATTTCTCTGCTTCAAGTCATCAAGCTGAAGTCGGCATCCTTTCTTCGGGGGTTCCATCATACTTACGAAAGAATAAAAAAAGGGAGGTATTCCGAGAGAACAAACCTCTACAAGGTTGACTATCTGGTCAATAACATTGGGGAAGGTGGCAGAAAGTAACTCTCGAATTGAAACTTACAAAAATATCGAGAGCAAGGTAAGGAGGTATCATGGGAAGTTTCAAGCAGGTAGGCAATCGTTCGTCGCGTGAAACAAAGTGTGAAAGGGGTCCAAAGCAATGAGAATAAGTATTGCGTGTGTTACCAAAATAGATCACTAGGAAGGTGGTCCGTGAATTACATACGAGGCCACACACGAGGAACAACCTTGCGAACAGGGGGTGTATAGGAGAGTCAGGTTTCGATCCTGGGACCCATGGGTTATGGACCCACCATGTGGGTTAATAGTAGGAAGAGGGGTGATGTCTTGCAGGATCATGTAAGCAAGGCATGTCAGAGAATAACTGGTCATTTATGTTGGCAACATCGTTGGTACCAAGGGCGAGGGACGAAGAGAACCATTTTCCTGGTCGTTGAACGAGGCGGACCAATAGGCAAGGTTCTCGTCCATCGGTGGCTACCGGAATGTCATCAACAATAGTAACAGGGTCTTGCTGATAGAGTTGTACACCGAGGTGTTTACATAAGCATAAGAATATTACTGCTTACATCATATAGATCACTAGAAAGGTTAAACAAAACAATGGAAAGGAAAAGGTGATCATCAGATTAAACCGAACAATGGAGAGGAAAACGTGTTTAAACACATTTTTCAGGGGTATATCCTTCACAAGGACAAGCAGAGCATGATATCCATGACAGGATATAACATAGAAAACCCTTTAGGTAAGAGGAGAGAAATTTCATGATATTACCCATACAAACGTGTTTGGATAATTGAAAAGGAAAATTTAGCATTGTGCTAAAAATGTTCTTACTGATGATAGGAGTACCAGATACATGCTTCGAGATAGCATTGACATGGTTTTCAAGCAAAGGTCGGACTTTGCATACACAAAGGATTCATCAGGAACAACTTATAAAATAAGTCTGACGATTTCCTCATGGAAGAATCGCTAAGCTTGCTAAAAAGGAAACTATAACAATAGGTCCTCTGGCCAGGTGTGCTAGGCATGACATTACCTTACCGGGTCATATAAAGACCAATGTTATAACTCTTGGAAATATGTCCCAACCATCATATCTGACCGAGAATCATATCCGATTGATGTTAGGATACCTCAGACTCGTGATTCCCGACAAGGAAAGGGGGCAACACAATTAACAAGATGGAGTTGCAAGATTCTCGGGAAATGGGCTATGGAAGCAAGTTGAATCATGAGTTCATCATTAAACCAATGACAGGATGAGGAAGTGGCTGATGAACTTAGCGGCAATTCATTGAGATCTCCAAAAGATGGATTTCCATATTGTGTGAACAAGGACATAACATTTGCCGGATCAAATGATATAATGAGGTATGCTCGACGGAAACATACACAATTAAGCACTGGTTGAAAGGTGCGCCCAAAATATGGGCTTAGGTAGCACAAACAATGTTAGAATGGCAATTCGATAACCAATGGTCTAAGAATGAAATGTTGACCATTAACATCAAAGCAATAAGGTTGCTAGAAGGTTTAAAATTACTAGTCCATCTGTCGGTATTCCTGTTAGGAACAACACGGGAACCAAGAAAGGAATGGTGATGGTGAAGTATCACTTATATCAAGAATTCTCAAGAGGTGGTGAGATTCTCACGACATTCCTGACATAAAAGATGGTAATACTCCAAGGTAAGAAGAACAATTGATGGATAGCAAGGATCTCAAGGTATATCACAAAGCACGAACAAGTTTGTGTTGAACGATAGGCAATAAAGTGGTCGATGATAACACAAATCATCGAGAGCAAAGGGTGGTATTTCTCATCAAGAATTCGATAGATATCTTGGAAGAGCTCAGAATGTTGATGATGTTCACGACACATTTGTCGCGAGATTTCATGAAGATGTAATCAATCGGCGACGACATCAAGTCAAAGGAATGATGAGGCGAAAGATTATTGGATCCAAGGGTATGACACAAACTCGAAATCAAGCTTGGTGTTCAAGGCGAAATGATACGACGAGGAATATCGACGTAAGCTTAGCTCATCGTCGAAAATTGTGCTTCGGGAAAAAGAACCAGGTAGCACAGTTAAAATTAGGCACAATAATGATATAGCCGATCATGCTAGGAATGACTTGAAGGATTATTAAACTCGTAAGCAATGAAAATTACTTAGAGTTATTGAATCAGAGTGCGGAATCGATTCACTTATCGGTGTTCTCAGTTGACAAACAACCCAAAACCCATGAAGTGACAAAGACAGGGTAAGGTAGTACTCCATCAAAATTTCATAAGATGTAGTGCAATGGCCTGATATCCTCGAGATACCAGGGGTAATACTCGAAGGTAGATCATAATAGAGGTTGGGCAGGCATATTGACCTGTAGAAGACAAGTGATTTAAATTGTCCAAGAAATGGGACCAAAGAAGAACAATCATGGTCGGAACCACGGCTGCAAAGGATCAATTCACCGATACCATATGACATTATATCAAGGAAATAGTTACTATTACAAGAAGCTCCCATGATAAGTTCCACATCGTGTCCATGGGCATGAACACAAAGTTCAAGGTCGACTCCCACTTCTTCAATGTATAACCTTCCATTCACTTCTCCTTTTTCAAAAATGGAATTAGTTGTTGAAAGTTTTAAATGGTGCAATACCAGATAAGTATGACCCGTGAAAACTTTCGGGTCCACACAGATTAGGGAAGGCATTGGTTCAACCCATCGGGGCATCTTAGGAACAAATACCACAAACGTCAGGACCAATTAGCACATGCTTGAAGCAGAGCATGATTGACAAAGCAGAGGATACAATTTACCAAAGGCATTATATACCCGTGGAAAGGCTCACAAGGTTATTAAATATGAAGGACGATGTCGGATGAAATCCAATAATGGATCGGGCGATCCACAACGGAGCCAATGTGAGTATCAATACTCAATCAGAGGAAGAAAGAATGCAAGGGCATCAGATTATAGAACATCTGAATAATTCGATGCTTAGTTAACAAAGGAATTATGATTTCCAAAACTAAGGATCAGAAGAAGATGCTCTGATCAAGGATGGATAAACTGAATAGACGAGAGGCACAATCGATGACAAATAGTTTGGTCGAGAACCAGCTCATGTTCAAAATGACGTCTGGGCCGGAAAGATAATTTAGAAGGGTCGATTGATGATTGTGTGCATTCGCACACATGTTGAATCAATAGGATCAGAATGGTGGTGTCAAAAGATACTAGTGAATATTGCTAGTGATATGGGAGCATCCATAATGTAAGCATACAAGTATTTGCAGAGCAATAGTTTGAAGAGGATGCTCAGAAGGTCGGATATTATTTCAGAGTATATTATGAAGCATACGAACAACTGGGGATGAACAGATACTCAATAAGCGCGAGGAATTTTCAATAGGGGTATTCATGTGGTAAAGAACTGCAAGGCAGTAAGCTTACAGGATTTCGGAACAACGGAGAGCAATTTAGGGCATCTTGTAATAACAAGAGCAACTGAGGATGAAGGTATGAACGACAATTGTAGGTAGTTATCCATAAGGCTATATCGATGGTAGGGGATTGTAAAGTCGGTGGGCACAAGGGTCTCGGGAAAACCTCGGAGAGTATCATCGGAATCTTCTGGTGCAGCAGACGATCATCTGTAATATGGGGCTCTCCGGGAGGTTACGAGAACCTAGAGTTAGAGTTAGGAAATTCGTTTAACCCAAGTAGAAGAGAGTCAGAGTCCCAGAGTATAGACGAGGAATAAAAGATCCTAATACCATCCAATGGTGACATGGGCCCATAAGGCACACAGCCATGTTAGTAAAAGTTTTGTAATGTCTAGACTCGACTTCGGCCAAGGAGTGGGGAAGGGGGATTCCTATAGGCAGTCGGCTCTGATACCAACTTGTGACGCCCCCAATTTGACCGTACACTAATCATACACGCAAACATGTACGATCAAGATCAGGGACTCATGGGAAGATATCACAACACAACTCTACAAATAAAATAAGTCATACAAGCATCATATTACAAGCCAGAGGCCTTGAGGGCTCGAATACAAGAGCTCGATCATAGACGAGTCAGCGGGAGCAACAATATCTGAGTACAGACATAAGTTAAACAAGTTTGCCTTAAGAAGGCTAGCACAAACTGGGATACAGATCAAAAGAGGCGCAGGCCTCCTGCCTGGGATCCTCCTAAACTACTCCTGGTCGTCGTCAGCGGCTGCACGTAGTAGTAGGCACCTCCTGAGTAGTAGTAGTCGTCGACGGTGGCGTCTGGCTCCTGGGCTCCAACGTCTGGTCGCAGCAAACGAGTATAGGAAAGGGGAAAATGGGGAGAAAAGCAACCGTGAGTACTCATCCAAAGTACTCGCAAGCAAGGAGCTACACTACATATGTATGCATTGGTATCAAATGGATTAAGGGTATCATATGTGGACTGAACTGCAGAATGCCAGAATAAGAGGGGGATAGCTAGTCCTATCGAAGACTACGCTTCTGGTAACCTCCATCTTGTAGCAGAAGAAGAGAGTAGATGGTAAGTTCACCAAGTAGCATCGCATAGCATAATCCTAACCGATGATCTACCTTCGTCGCCCTGTGAGAGAGCGATAACCGGTTGTATCTGGCACTTGGAAGGGTGTGTTTTATTAAGTATCCGGTTCTAGTTGTCATAAGGTCAAGGTACAACTCCGGGTCATCCTTTTACCGAGGGACACGGCTATTCGAATAGATCAACTTCCCTGGAGGGGTGCACCACATTTCCCAACACGCTCGATCTCCATTGTCCGGACACACTTTTCTGGGTCATGCCCGGCCTCGGAAGATCAACACATCGCAGCCCTACCTAGGCACAACAGAGAAGTCAGCACGCCGGTCTAAATCCTATGGAGCAGGGGTCTGGGCCCATCGCCCATTGCACACCTGCACGTTGCGAGGGCGGCCGGAGAGCAGACCTAGCAACCTCCATTAGAAAGGAAGTTGTGTTACGCGGTCCAACCCGGCGCGCGCCGCTCAGTCGCTGATGTCACAAAGGCTTCGGCTGATACCACGACGTCGAGTGCCCATAACTGTCCCCGCGTAGATGGTTAGTGCGTATAGGCCAGTGGCCAGATTCAGATCAAATACCAAGATCTCGTTAAACGTGTTAAGTATCCGCGAACGCCGACCAGGGCCAGGCCCACCTCTCTCCTAGGTGGTCTCAACCTGCCCTGTCGCTCCGCCACCAAGTAACAGTCGTGCGCCGTCGGGAACCCAGGCCCACCTCTACCGGGATGGAGCCACCTGCCACTTCAGCCCCCAACTCCGAACAGTACCACAGGTAATGTATCAGTGTAAAGTATATAGTATATGCCCGTGATCACCTCTCGAAGTGATCACGGCCCAGTACTATAGCATGGCAGACGGACAAGAGTGTAGGGCCACTGATGGAACACTAGCATCCTATACTAAGTAGTAGATAGCAGGTAAGGGTAACAACAGTAGTAGTAAGGACAGGCTATGCAACAGTATAGGATTAACTGAAAGCAGTAACATGCTACACTACTCTAATACAAGCAGTATAGAGAAGAATAGGCGATATCTGGTGATCAAGGGGGGGGGGCTTGCCTAGTTGCTCTGGCTAGAGAGAGGGGTCGTCAACACCGTAGTCGTACTGGGTAGCAGCGGCGTCGGTCTCGGTGTCTAGCGAGAGAAGAGGGGGAAGAAACAATAAATATAATGCAAACAAATGCATGACGATGCATGACATGACAAAGCGTGATGCTAGGTGTGCCCTAACGTGGTATGAGGTGGTACCGGTGAAGGGGGAAATCATCCGGGAAAGTATTCCCGGTGTTTCGCGTTTTCAGACAGATGAACCGGAGGGGGAAAGTTGCGTGTTCGCTATGCTAGGGATGCGTGGCGGACGAACGTGCTGCGTATCCGGATTCGTCTCGTCGTTCTGAGCAACTTTCATGTACAAAGTTTTTTCATCTGAGCTACGGTTTATTTTATATTGATTTTAAAAGATTTAAATCATTTTTAGCATTTAATTAATTATTTTAATAGAACATTATCCAGAACAGTGAAAGGTGATGTCAGCATGACATTACCATGACGTCAGCAGGTCAAACCTAGCTGACCAGAGTCAAACCTGGCATGTGGGTCCAGTGGGACCCACCTGTCATAGACTCAGGCTAACTAAACAGGTTTGATTAGTTTAGTTAATTGATTAGGTCAATTATACAAGATTAATTAAGTTAATTAATCCTTTAATTAATTAATTAGTTAATTTAATTAATAATTTTATTTATTATTTATTTTTACTTCTTTTTTTTCATTTTCGTTCTGGGGGCAAGGCCCCACTTGTCATTGGCCCTAGGAGACTTAACGGGCACGGGCACGCGTTAACGGGCGGTGGTATGGGCGCCCAAATGGACGGGTGCCCGAGGGGGCACCGAGCAGGCCCGACGCATGCCGGCGCCGGCGCTGGCCAAAGCCAGGGGAGGCGACGAAGGGGGGGAATGACCACGGCGGCGGAGGTGGTTGCGGCAGGGAGCCGTAGGGCGGTGGCGGGGCAACGCGGGGTCCACGGTGACCTACAAGGGCGCGGCCATGGTGGGCGCGCACGGGAAGGAAGCCGCGGGCGTGCCTGCATGCGAGGCGCGTCAGGAAAGGGCGTGCGCGGCGCAGTCGTGGGCGAGCAGCGGCAGCAGAGCAACGGGGCCGACGAGCGGGGCGGCTACAGCGAGCGAAGGGGGAAGGGTCCGCGGGCGCGAGCGGAAGTGGGAGGGCAGAGGCAGTGGCGCGCAGCAGCGCAGCGGCGAGCAGGGGCCACGGGACGAGCAGGGGCCACGGGACGAGCGAGCGGCGGTTGCGGGGCGCGTCAAGGAGCGGGTGTGCGCGGCTATAAGCGCGGTGCGCGCGCCGATAGAGACGGCGTCAGGCGCGGGGTGCCGTTGCGAGCAGGGGAGGAGGAGGAGAAGGGGCGCTCACGGTGGCCGTAGGGTAAATGGGAGTGGGCGTGAGGAGGAGCCGGGGACGGGCGGCGTGGCGATGGCGGTGCGGTGACGAGCACTGGCACCGGGTATCGGCTCGGGTGCCGATCGAGATCCAGCGGGAGGGGAAGATCCGGTGAGGTGGTCCTCCATGCGGCGGCGACAGGGGCGACGGGCGGCGAACATCAAGGCACCAGGGCGCCGCTTGCCTGCGCTGATCCAGATCCAGCGAGGGAGGGGGATCGTGGGGAAAGAGAGAGAGAGCGAGTGGGGGAGTGGTGTGCGTGGGGGGTTAGGGTTTCGGGTGAGATGGGGATATGGGGAGTGGCCGGCCTGGTGGCCCAGTTGGGCTGCAGGCGTGTTGGGCCAGAGCCCAGGGGTTCTTTTCCTCTCTTTTTTGTTAGTTTTATTTTCTATTTTGTTTCTTTTCTTTTTATTTATTTTTCTTTTACCGTTTTACTTTTAGTTTTCTTTTATTTTAGTTTTATAAAAATTATCACTAGCACCTAAGTTAATACTTTTAAAAATACTACTGCCACATTAATTTTCAACCCAAATTAAAATAGTTTAATATTTTATAAAATTCAAAAGGCATTTATTTTAATATTTTAACCTCTATTTTAATTATTTTGAACACTTAAACATTTTATTAAATTTAGGTTTCTCCACCATTATTACCCATGATTTATTTAACACCTTTACAACCTTTTAGTTTTGACTTTTGAAAACTTTAAATGTTTGACTTGATTTTGAATTTGAATTTTGAATTGGTTTTGAACTAACGCGAGATTAGCAACAGTAATTAAGGTGACACGGCATGACTAACAGGGAATTACCGTCGCTTAAATATCCGGGCGTCACAGGCGCGGCGAGGGCGCCGAAGCCAGGGGAGGCCCACGCGCACTGCAGGGGGCCCGAAGCCAGGAGGGGGCCCGAGCGCAAGTGAGCGGCCTCCCCTAGGAGCACCGAGAGGCATGGGTGACGATGGCGAGTGAGCCGGCGGTGGTTCCTGGTGAAAGGGAAAAGACCTCTCGTCAAAGTAAACATGTCGTGAAGTGAAAACTCGGTGGGAAACCGGATCATAGCAACGATAACCTTTGGTGTTTGGTGGGTATCCGAGAAAGATGCATGCCACGGAGCGAGGTGCGAGTTTATGAGGAGTAGTGATGCTAGGATAATAGAGACACCCAAAAACACGAAGATTGTCATAGGAAGGTGGGCTACCGAAGAGGAGATGATGTGGTGCAAAGTTCCCATGAGCACGACTCAGACAAAGGTTGACGAGGAGAGAGGTGATACGTCTCCAACGTATCTATAATTTTTGATTGTTCCATGCTATATTATATTATGTTTTGGACATTATTGGGCTTTATTATACACTTTTATATTATTTTTGGGACTAACCTATTAACCGGAGGCCCAGCCCAGAATTGCTTCTTTTGCCTATTTTAGAGTTTCGCAGAAAAAGAATATCAAACGGAGTCCAAACGGAATGAAACCTCCGGGAACGTGATTTTCGGAACGAACGTCATCCAGAGGACTTGGACCCTACATCAAGACATCAACCAGGAAGGCACGAGGTAGGGGAGCGTGCCTACCCCCTAGGCGCGCCCTCCACCCTCATGGGGCCCATGTTGCTCCACCGACGTACTTCTTCCTCCTATATATACCTACGTACCCCCAAACTACCAGATACGGAGCCAAAAACCTAATTCCACTGCCGCAACCTTCTGTACCCGTGAGATCCTATCTTGGGGCCTTTTCCGGAGCTCCGCCGGAGGGGGCATCGATCACGGAGGGCTTCTACATCAACACCATAGCCTTTCCGATGATGTGTGAGTACTTTACTCCAGACCTTCGATTCCATAGTTATTAGCTAGATGGCTTCTTCTCTCTCTTTGGTTTTCAATAGAAAGTTCTCCATGATTCTCGTGGAGATCTATTCAATGTAATCTTCTTTTGCGGTGTGTTTGTTGAGACCGATGAATTGTGGGTTTATGATCTAGTTTATCTATGAACAATATTTGAATCGTCTATGGATTGTTTTATGTATGATTGGTTATCTTTGCAAGTCTCTTCAAATTATCAGTTTGGTTTGGCCTACTAGATTGATCTTTCTTGCAATGGGAGAAGTGTTTAGCTTTGGGTTCAATCTTGCGGTGTCCTTTCCCAGTGACAGTAGGGGCAGCAAGGAACATATTGTATTGTTGCCATCGAAGATAACAAGATGGGGTTTATATCATATTGCATGAGTTTATCCCTCTACATCATGTCACCTTACTTAAAGCGTTACTCTGTTCCTTTGAACTTAATACTCTAGATGCATGCTGGATAGCGGTCGATGTGTGGAGTAATAGTAGTAGATGCAGGCAGGAGTCGGTCTACTTGTCTCGGATGTTGGAAATATGCCCTAGAGGCAATAATAAATTAGTTATTATTATTATATTTCATTGTTCATGATAATCGTTTATTATCCATGCTATAATTGTATTGATAGGAAACTCAGATACATGTGTGGATACATAGACAACACCATGTCCCTAGTAAGCCTCTAGTTGACTAGCTAGTTGATCAATAGATGGTTACGGTTTCCTAACCATGGACATTGGATGTCGTTGATAACGGGATCACATCATTAGGAGAATGATGTGATGGACAAGACCCAATCCTAAGCCTAGCACAAAGATCGTGTAGTTCGTATGCTAAAGCTTTTCTAATGTCAAGTATCATTTCCTTAGACCATGAGATTGTGCAACTCCCAGATACCGTAGGAGTGCTTTGGGTGTGCCAAATGTCACAACGTAACTGGGTGGCTATAAAGGTACACTACAGGTATCTCCTAAAGTGTCTGTTGGGTTGGCACGAATCGAGACTGGGATTTGTCACTCCGTGTAAACGGAGAGGTATCTCTGGGCCCACTCGGTAGGACATCATCATAATGTGCACAATGTGACCAAGGAGTTGATCACGGGATGATGTGTTACGGAACGAGTAAAGAGACTTGCCGGTAACGAGATTGAACAAGGTATCGGGATACCGACGATCGAATCTCGGGCAAGTATCGTACCGCTAGACAAAGGGAATTGTATACGGGATTGATTAAATCCTTGACATCGTGTATCATCCGATGAGAGCATCGTGGAG
Organism: Triticum dicoccoides; assembly: GCF_002162155.2. NCBI lineage: Eukaryota > Viridiplantae > Streptophyta > Magnoliopsida > Poales > Poaceae > Triticum > Triticum dicoccoides. The sequence goes on from NC_041388.1 coordinate 271,625,983, forward strand.
CATGTGGAAGCCAACATGGGTATCCAGATCCCGCTGTTGGTTATTGACCGGAGAGTTGTCTCGGCCATGTCTGCATGACTCCCGAACCCGTAGGGTCTACACACTTAAGGTTCGATGATGCTAGGGTTATAGGGAAAGTATGTATGCGGTTACCGAATGTTGTTCGGAGTCCCGGATGAGATCCCGGACGTCACGAGGAGTTCCAGAATGGTCCGGAGGTAAAGATTGATATATAGGAAGTATGGTTTTGGCCACCGGAATTGTTCCGGGCATCATCGGTAGTGTACCGGGACCACCGGAGGGGTCCGGGGGTCCACCAGGTGGGGCCACCAGCCCCGGAGGCTTACATGGGCCAATAGTGGGAAGGGACCAGCCCCTAGGTGGGCTGGGGCGCCTCCCACCAAGGCCCAAGGCGTCCTCAAGGGGAGAGGGGGCAAACCCTAGGCGCAGATGGGCCCTAAGGCCCACCCTAGGTGCGCCCCCCTCTCTCTCCCCTTGGCCGCCTCCCAGATGGGATCTAGGGGCTGCCGCCACCCCTAGGGAGGGAACCCTAGGTGGGGGCGCAGCCCCTCCCCTCCCCCTATATATACTTGAGCAAAGGGGCAGCCCAACACACGATTCAATCTCCCTGTTGGCGCAGCCCTACCCCTCTTCCTCCTCGTCTCTCGTAGTGCTTGGCGAAGCCCTGCTGGAGTCCCGCGCTCCTCCACCACCACCACGCCGTTGTGCTGCTGCTGGATGGAGTCTTCCCCAACCTCTCCTTCTCCCCTTGCTGGATCAAGGCGTAGGAGACGTCACCGGGCTGTACGTGTGTTGAACGCGGAGGTGCCGTCCGTTCGGCACTAGGATCATCGGTGATTTGAATCACGACGAGTACGACTCCATCAACCCTGTTCACTTGAATGCTTCCGCTTAGCGATCTACAAGGGTATGTAGATGCACTCTCCTTCCCCTCGTTGCTAGATTACTCCATAGATTGATCTTGGTGATGCGTAGAAAATTTTGAATTTCTGCTACGTTCTCCAACAGTGGCATCATGAGCTAGGTCTATGCATAGTTTCTATGCACGAGTAGAACACAAAGCAGTTGTGGGCGTTGATTTTGTCAATTTACTTGCCGTTACTAGTCTTATCTTGATTCGGCGGCATCGTGGGATGAAGCGGCCCGGACCGACCTTACACGTACTCTTACGTGAGACTGGTTCCACCGACTGACATGCACTAGTTGCATAAGGTGGCTAGTGGGTGTCTGTCTCTCCCACTTTAGTCGGATCGGATTCGATGAAAAGGGTCCTTACGAAGGATAAATAGAAATTGGCATATCACGTGGTGGTTTTGGCGTAGGTAAGAAACGTTCTTGCTAGAAACCTATAGCAGCCACGTAAAAACTTGCAACAACAATTAGAGGACATCTAACTTGTTTTTGCAGCATATGCCTTGTGATGTGATATGGCCAAAAGGATGTGATGAATTATATATGTGATGTATGAGATTGATCATGTTCTTGTAATAGGAATCACGACTTGCATGTCGATGAGTATGACAACCGGCAGGAGCCATAGGAGTTGTCTTTATTTATTTATGACCTGCGTGTCAACATAAACGTCATGTAATTACTTTACTTTATTGCTAAAGCATTAGCCATAGTAGTAGAAGTAATAGTTGACGTGACAACTCCAAGAAGACACGATGATGGAGATCATGGTGTCATGCCGGTGACAACGATGATCATGGAGCCCCGAAGATGGAGATCAAAGGAGCAAATGATATTGGTCATATCATGTCACTATTTGATTGCATGTGATGTTTATCATGTTTTACATCTTATTTGCTTAGAACGACGGTAGCTTAAATAAGATGATCCCTCACTAAAATTTCAAGAAAAGTGTTCCCCCTAACTATGCACCGTTGCGAAGGTTCGTCGTTTCGAAGCACCACGTGATGATCGGGTGTGATAGATTCTAACGTTCGAATACAATGGGTGTAAGCCAGATTTACACAGCAAAAACACTTAGGTTGACTTGATGAGCCTAGCATGTACAGACATGGCCTCGGAACACGGAAGACCGAAAGGTCGAGCATGAGTCGTATAGAAGATACGATCAACATGAAGATGTTCACCGATGTTGACTAGTCCGTCTCACGTGATGATCGGACATGGCCAAGTTGACTCGGATCATGTTTCACTTAGATGACTAGAGGGATGTCTATCTGAGTGGGAGTTCATTAGATGAACTCAATTATCATGAACATAGTCTAAATTGTCTTTGCAAATATGTTGTAGATAAATAGCTCACGTTGTAGCTCCCCGTTTCAATACGTTCCTAGAGAGAGATTAAGTTGAAATATATTGTAAGCACTGATTCGGACTAGGTCCGTAGTCCGAGGAGTGTCCTCACTGCTACACAGAAGGCTTACGTCTTTGATGCACCGCTCGATGTGCAAACCCCTACAACGTCGTCTGTGGATGTTGTGAACACCTGACAGACACATCCTGATGACTACTTGATAGTTTAGTGCACCATACTTTACGGCTTAGAATCGGGATTCGAATGACGTTTTGAATGCCATAAGACATATGAGATGTTCAAAGAGATGAAATTGGGATTTCAGGCTCATGCCCGTGTTAAGAGGTGTGAGACCTCTGACAAGTTCTTTAGCCAACAAGATGGAGGAGAATAGCTCAGCTAGTGAGCATGTGCTCAGAATGTCTGGGTGCTACAATCACTTGAATCAAGTGGGAGTTAAACTTCCAGATAAGATAGTGATTGATAGAGTTCTCTAGGCACTATCACTAAGCTACTAGATCTTCGTGATGAACTATGACATGCAAGGGATGGAGTTGATCCCGGAGCTGTTCGCTGTGCTTAAGACCGCAGAAGGTAGAAATCAAGAAGGAGCATCAAGTGTTGATGGTTTAACAAGACCACTGGTTTCAAGAAGGGCAAGGGCTAGAAGGGAAACTTCATGGATGGAAAATCAGTTGCCGCTCCAGTGAAGGAACCCAAGGTTGAACCTAAACCCGAGACTAAGTGCTTCTATTGTAAGGATAACGGTCACTGGTAGCGGAATTACCCCAAATGCATGGTAGATAAGAAGGCTGGCAACTTCAACAAAGTATATACGTGTTATTGATGTGTACCTCACTAGTACTCCTGGTAGCACCTGGGTATTGGATACCGGTTCAATTGCTATTATTGGTGACTTGAAGCAAAAGCTACGGACTAAACGGAGACTGGCTAAGGGCGAGGTGACGATGTGTGTTGGAAGTGTTTCCAAAGTTGATGAGATCACCATCGCACGCTCCATCTGCCTTCGGGATTAGTATTGAACCGAGATAAATGTTATCAGGTGTCTACGTTGAGCATGAATATGATTAGATCATGTTCATTGCAATACGGTCATTCATTTAAGTTAGAGAATAATGGTTATTCTATTTACATGAATGATACCTTTCATGGTCATGCACCCTATGTGAATGGTTCATTGAATCTCGGTCGTGGTAATACACATGTTCACGCCAAAAGATGTAGAGTTAATAATGATAGTACCACTTTCTCGTGGCACTGCCGCTTAGGTCATATTGGCATAAGATGCATGAAGAAACTCCATGTCGATGGATGTTTGGAGTCACTTGATTTTGAATCGCTTGACACATGCGAGCCATGCCTCATGGGCAGGATGACCAAGACCCCGCTTTCAGGTACAATGAAACGGGCAAGTGACTTGTTGGAAATCATACATGCTGATGCATGTGATCCAATGAGAATTGAAGCGTGCGGTGGATATCGCTATTTTCTCATCTTCACTGACGATTTGATTAGATATAGGTATATTTGCTTAATGAAGCACAAGTCTGAAACGTTTGAAAAGTTCAAGCGATTTCAGAGTGAAGTTAAGAATCATCATAACAAGAAGATCAAATTCCTACGATCTGATCAATGAGAATATCTGAGTTATGAGTTTGGCAAACACTTAAGACATTGTGGAACTGTTTCATAGTTGAAGACACCTGGAACACCACTGGGTTATGGTGTGTCCGGACGTCGTAATCGAACCCTATGAGATATGGTGCGATCTATAATGTCTCTTACCAATCTACCATTTTCATTTTGAGGTTATGCGTTAGAGACAGCTGCATTCACTTTAGATAGGACACCATCTAAGTCCGTTGAGACGACATCGTATGAACATTGGTTTGGCAAGAAACCAAAGTTGTCGCTTCTTAATGTTTGGGGCTGCGATGCTTAAGGCTTCAGCCGGAGAAGCTCGAACCCAAAGTAGACAAACACATCTTCATAGGATACCCAAAGGTGACAGTAGGGTATACCTTCCATCTCAGATCCGAGGGCAAATTGTTTGTCGCTAAGAACGGGTCCTTTCTCGAGAAGGAGTTTCTCTCGAAAGAATTGAGTGGGAGGAAGATAGAACTTGATGAGGTTGTCGAACCTTTACTTCAACCATAGAGTGATGCAACATAGAAATATGTTTTCTGTGGAGCCTACGTCTGTTGAATAGGAAGTTAATGATAGTGATCATGAAGCTTCGGATCAAGTTGCTATCGAACCTCGTAGGTCGACAAGGATATGTACTACTCCTGAGTGGTATGGTAATCCCGTCTTAGATATCATGTTGTTAGACAACAATGAACCTACGAGCTATGGAGAAGCGATGGTGGGCCCGTATTCCGACAAATGGTTAGAAGCCATGAAATCCGAGATAGGATCCATATATCAGAACAAAGTATGGACTTTGGTGTACTTGCCCGATGATCGGCAAGCCATTGAGATAAATGGGTCTTTAAGAAGAAGACGGATGTGGGTGGTAATGTTACCGTCTATGAAGCTCGACTTATGGGAAAGAATCTTTTCACAAGTTCAAGGAGTTGACTACGATGAGAATTTCTCACCCGTAGCGATGCTTAAGTCCGTCGGAATCATGTTAGCATTAGTTGTATTTTTCGATTATGAAATCTTACAGATGGATGTCAAAACAAGTTTTCTTACCAGTTTTCGTAAGAAAAGTTGTATGTGATACAATAAAAGGTTTTGACGATCCTAAGAATGCTAAAAGGTATGCTAGCTCCAGCAATCCTTCTATGGACTAGAGCAGGCATCTCGGAATCGGAATATATGTTTTGATGGAGTGATCAAAGCTTTTAGGTTTATACAATGTTTGCTAGAAACTTGTATTTACAAGAAAGTGAGTGGGAGCACTACAACATTTCTGATAAGTATATGTGGATGACATATTGTTGATTTGAAATGATGTAGAATTTCTGGAAAGCATAAACGGTTGTTTGAAGAGTGATTTTCAAAGGAAGACCTGGATAAAGCTGCTTACATATTGGGCATCAGGATCTATAGAAATAGATCAAGACGCCTGATGATACTTTCAAAGAACACACACCTTGACATATTTTTGAAGGATTTCAAAATAGATCAGTCAAAGAAGGGGTTCTTACCTGAGTTGTAAGGTGTGAAGTTGAGTAAGACTCAAAGCTTGACCACGGCAGAAGAAAGAGGAAGGACGAAGGTCGTCCCCTATGCTTTTGTCATAGGATCTATATGGTATGCCATGCTGAAGTACCGCACCTGATGTGTGCCTTGCCACATGTCTGGCAAGAGGGTACAAAGGTGATCTAGGAGTAGATCACCGGGTAGCGGTCAAAAATTATCCTTAGAGGAATAAGGAAATGTTTCTCGGTTATGGAGGTGATAAAGAGTTCGACGTAAAGAGTTACATCGATGCAAGCTTGACACCTATCCGGATAGCTCTCAGTAGAGATACCGGATACGCATAATGGAGCAACAATTTGGAATAGCTCCAAGTGGAACGTGGTAGCAGCATCTACGATATAAAGTTTTGCGAAATACATAGGGATCTGAATATGGCAAGACCCATTGACTACAACCTCTCTCACAAGCATAACATGATCAAACCCAGAACTCTTTGAGTGATTATCACATAGTGATGTGAACTAGATCATTGAGTCTAGTAGACTCTTGGATGTAGGTCACATGGCGATGTGACCTGTGAGTGTTAATCACATGGCGATGTGAACTAGATTATTGACTCTAGTGCAAGTGGGAGACTGTTGGAAATATGCCCTAGAGGCAATAATAAATTAGTTATTATTATTATATTTCATTGTTCATGATAATCGTTTATTATCCATGCTATAATTGTATTGATAGGAAACTCAGATACATGTGTGGATACATAGACAACACCATGTCCCTAGTAAGCCTCTAGTTGACTAGCTCATTGATCAATAGATAGTTACGGTTTCCTGACCATGGACATTGGATATCGTTGATAACGGGATCACATCATTAGGAGAATGATGTGATGGACAAGACCCAATCCTAAGCCTAGAACAAAGATCGTGTAGTTCGTATGCTAAAGCTTTTCTAATGTCAAGTATCATTTCCTTAGACCATGAGATTGTGCAACTCCCGGATACCGTAGGAGTGCTTTGGGTGTGCCAAACGTCACAACGTAACTGGGTGGCTATAAAGGTACACTACAGGTATCTCCGAAAGTGTCTGTTGGGTTGGCACGAATCAAGACTGGGATTTGTCACTCCGTGTAAACGGAGAGGTATCTCTGGGCCCACTCGGTAGGACATCATCATAATGTGCACAATGTGACCAAGGAGTTGATCATGGGATGATGTGTTACGGAACGAGTAAAGAGACTTGCCGGTAACGAGATTGAACAAGGTATCGGGATACCGATGATCGAATCTCAGGCAAGTATCGTACCGCTAGATAAAGGGAATTGTATACGGGATTGATTAAATCCTTGACATCGTGGTTCAGCCGATGAGAGCATCGTGGAGCATGTGGGAGCCAACATGGGTATCCAGATCCCGCTGTTGGTTATTGACCGGAGAGTTGTCTCGGCCATGTCTGCATGACTCCCGAACCCGTAGGGTCTACACACTTAAGGTTCGATGACGCTAGGGTTATAGGGTAAGTATGTATGCAGTTACCGAATGTTGGTCGGAGTCCCGGATGAGATCCCGGACGTCACGAGGAGTTCCGGAATGGTCCAGAGGTAAAGATTGATATATAGGAAGTATGGTTTTGGCCACCGGAATTGTTCCGGGCATCACCGGTAGTGTACCGGGACCACCGGAGGGGTCCGGGGGTCCACCAGGTGTGGCCACCAGCCCCGGAGGCTTACATGGGCCAATAGTGGGAAGGGACCAGCCCCTAGGTGGGCTGGGGCGCCTCCCACCAAGGCCCAAGGCGTCCTCAAGGGGAGAGGGGGCAAACCCTAGGCGCAGATGGGCCCTAAGGCCCACCCTAGGTGCGCCCCCCTCTCTCTCCCCCTTGGCCGCCTCCCAGATGGGATCTGGGGGCTGCCGCCACCCCTAGGGAGGGAACCCTAGGTGGGGGCGCATACCCTCCCCTCCCCCTATATATACTTGAGCAAAGGGGAAACCCAACACACGATTCAGTCTCCCTGTTGGTGCAGCCCTACCCCTCTTCCTCCTCGTCTCTCGTAGTGCTTGGCGAAGCCCTGCTGGAGTCCCGCGCTCCTCCACCACCACCACGCCATCGTGCTGCTGCTGGATGGAGTCTTCCCCAACCTCTCTTTCTCCCCTTGCTGGATCAAGGCGTAGGAGACGTCACCGGGCTGTATGTGTGTTGAACGCGGAGGTGCCGTCCGTTCGGCACTAGGATCATCGGTGATTTGAATCACGACGAGTACGACTCCATCAACCCCGTTCACTTGAACGCTTCCGCTTAGAGATCTACAAGGGTATGTAGATGCACTCTCCTTCCCCTCGTTGCTAGATTACTCCATAGATTGATCTTGGTGATGCGTAGAAAATTTTGAATTTCTGCTACGTTCTCCAACATCGGACGTGATGCCTATATACATGATCATACCTAGATATTCTCATAACTATGCTCAACTCTGTCAATTGCTCAACAGTAATTTGTTTACCCACCGTAACACTTATGCTCTCGAGAGAAGCCACTAGTGAAACCTCTATGCCCCCGGGTCTATTTTCCATCATATTAATCTCCCGTTAACAAGCTATTTCTAGTGTTGTTTTTTATTTCGCTTTATTTACTTTGCATCTTTATCATAAAAATACCAAAAATATTATCTTATCATATCTATTAGATCTCACTTTTGTAAGTGACGGTGAAGGGATTGACAACCCCTTTATTGCGTTGGTTGCGAGGATTTTATTTGTTTGTGTAGGTGCGAGGGACTCGTGCGTGGCCTCCTACTGGATTGGTACCTTGGTTCTCAAAAACTGAGGGAAATACTTATGCTACTTTGCTGCATCACCCTTTCCTCTTCAAGGAAAAACCAACGCAGTGCTCAAGAGGTAGCAAGAAGGATTTCTGGCGCCGTTGCCGTGGAGTCCACGCAAAAGTCAACATACCAAGTACCCATCACAAACCCTTATCTCCCGCATTACATTATTTGCCATTTGCCTCTCGTTTTCCTCTCCCCTACTTCACCCTTGTCGTTTTATTTGCCCTCTCTCTCCGTCCTTCTCTTTCCCTATTTGCCTTTTTTTGCCCGTTTCTTGTTTGCTTGTGTGTTGGATTGCTTGCCTGTCACGATGGCTCAAGATAATACTAAATTGTGTGACCTTACCAATACCAACAACAATGATTTTAGCACCCCGATTGCTCCTCTTACCGATGCTGAATCTTGTGAAATTAATGCTGCTTTGCTGAATCTTGTCATGAAAGATCTGTTTTCCGGCCTTCCTAGTGAAGATGCCGCTACCCATCTAAACAACTTTTTGATTTGTGTGGTCTGCAAAAGAAGAAAGATGTGGATAATGATATTGTTAAATTGAAGCTATTCCTGTTTTCGCTTAGAGATTGTGCTAAATCTTGGTTTTCGTCTTTGCCTAAAAATAGTATTGATTCATGGAATAAGTGCAAAGATGCTTTTATCTCTAACTATTTTCCTCCTGCTAAAAGATTTCTAGAAGCAAAATTCAATCCATCATAAAAAAATTGTATAATCATCCACAAATTCAAACTATGTGTAGGGCAATTACTTAGGCACTTTTATGTAAATCACTTTAGGAGAAGCTACTAAACTCCTAGATAATATTATAGTTAATTATTCTCAATGGCTCACTGAAAGATCTACTAATAAGAAAGTGCATGCGACAGAAGAAATTAATGTTTTGAGTGGAAAGATGGATGAACTTATGAAATTATTTGCTAATAAAAGTGTTTCTTCTGATCCTAATGATATGTCTTTGTCTACTTTGATTGAGAATAATAATGAATCTATGGATGTGAATTTTGTTGGTAGGAATAATTTTGGTAACAACGCGTATAGAGGAAACTTTAATCCTAGGCCGTATCCTAGTAATTCCTCTAATAATTATGGTAATTCCTACAACAATTCTTATGGAAATTTTAATAAGATCCCCTCTGAATTTGAGACTAGTGTTAAGGAGTTTATGAATTCGCAAAAGAATTTCAATGCTTTGCTTGAAGAAAAATTGCTTAAAGTTTATGAGTTGGCTAGGAACGTTGATAGAATTTCTCTTGATATTGATTATTTGAAACTTAGATCTATTCCACCTAAGCATGATATCAATGAGTCTCTCAAGGCCATGAGAATTTCCATTGACGAGTGCAAAGAAAGAACCACTAGGATGTGTGCTAAGAAAGATTGTTTTGTGAAAGCGTGTTCTTCTAGTTACCATGAAAATAAAGATGAAGATCTAAAAGTTATTGATGTGTCCCCTATTAAATCTTTGTTTTGCAATATGAATCTTGATAATGATGGGACTGAATATGATCCACCTTTACCTAGAAGGCGTTCCAAAAATTCGGAGTTTTTAGATCTTGATGCTAAAATTGGTAAAAGTGGGATTGAAGAGATCAAAACTTTAAATATCAATGAACCCACTATCTTGGATTTAAATGATTTTAATTATGATAATTGCTCTTTGATAGATTGTATTTTCCTTGTTGCAATCCGTGCTAAATTCTGCTCATGCTTATAGTCAAAATAAAGCTTTTACTAAACATATCGTTGATACTTTGATGCAATCTTATGAAGAAAAACTTGAGTTGGAAGTTTCTATCCCTAGAAAACTTTATGATGAGTGGGAACCTACTATTAAAATTAAAGATCATGAATGCTATGCTTTGTGTGATTTGGGTGCTAGTGTTTCCACGATTCCAAAGACTTTGTGTGATTTGCTAGGTTTCTGTGATTTTGATGATTGCTCTTTAAACTTGCACCTTGCGGATTCCACCATTAAGAAACCTATGGGAAGAATTAATGGTGTTCTTATTGTTGCAAATATGAATTATGTTCCCGTAGATTTTATTGTTCTTGATATAGATTGCAATCCTTCATGTCCTATTATTCTTGGTAGACTTTTCCTTAGAACGATTGGTGCAATTATTGATATGAAGGAAGGGAATATTAGATTCCAATTTCTGCTAAGGAAAGGCATGGAACACTTCCCTAGAAAGAAAATAAAATTACCTTATGAATCTATTATGAGAGCCATTTACGGATTGCCTACCAAAGTTGGCAATATCTAGATCTATCTTTGCTTTTATGCCTAGCTAGGGGCGTTAAACGATAGCGCTTGTTGGGAGGCAACCCAATTTTATTTTTATTTCTTGCTTTTTGCTCCTGTTTAGTAATAAATAATTTATCTAGCCTCTGTTTTGGTTGTGTTTTTTGTGTTTAATTAGTGTTTGTGCCAAGTGGAACCGTTGGGAAGACTTGGGGAAAGTCTTTTTGATCTTGCTGTAAAAAACAGAAACTTTAGCGCCCACGAGAACTGCTACCATTTTTATTTGGAAAGTGCTATTTAGTTAATTCTTTTTGGATATGATTAATTGATAAATTACTCACGTCCATCAGTTTATTTTAGAATTTTTGGGGTTCCAGAAGTTTGTGTTAGCTACAGATTACTACAGACTGTTCTGTTTTTGACAGATTCTGTTTTTCGTGTGTTGTTTGCTTATTTTGATGAATCTATGGCTAGTAAAAGAGTTTATAAACCATAGAGAAGTTGGGATACAGTAGGGTTAATACCAATATAAATAAATAATAAGTTCATTACAGTATCATGAAGTGGTGTTTTGTTTTCTTTCGCTAACGGAGCTCACGAGATTTTCTATTTTAAGTTTTGTGTTGTGAAGTTTTCAAGTTTTGGTTAAGTTTCGATGGATTATGGAACAAGGAGTGGCAAGATACTAAGCTTGGGGATTCCTATGGCACCCTGAGGTAAAATTCAAGGACACCCAAAAGCCTAAGCTTGGGGATGCCCCGAAAGGCATCCCCTCTTTCGTCTTCGTCTATCGGTAACTTTACTTGGAGCTATATTTTTATTCACCACATGATATGTGTTTTGCTTGGAGCGTCTTGTATGATTTGAGTCTTTACTTTTTAGTTTACCACAATCATCCTTGCTGTACACACCTTTTGAGAGAGACTCACATGATTTGAAAATTATTAGAATACTCTATGTGCTTCATTTATATCTTTTGAGTTATATAGTTTTTGCTCTAGTGCTTCACTTATATTTTTTAGAGCACGGTGGTGGATTTGTTTTATAGAAACTATTGTTCTCTCATGCTTCACTTAGATTATTTTGAGAGTCCTACAAAACAGCGTGGTAATTTGCTTTAATTATGATAGGCATTCAAGATTAGTAAAAAAATTCTTATGAGTGTGTTGAATACTATGAGAAGTTTGATACTTGATAATTGTTTTGAGATACGAAGATGGTGATATTAGAGTCATGCTAGTTGAGTAGTTGTGAATTTGAGGAATACTTGTGTTGAATTTTGTGATTCTCGTAGCATGCACGTATGGTGAACCTTATGTGATGAAGTCAGAGATGATTTATTTATTGATTGCCTTCCTTATGAGTGGCGGTCGGGGACGAGCGATGGTCTTTTCCAACCAATCTATCCCCCTAGAAGCATGCGCGTAATACTTTGTTTCGATAACTAATAGATTTTTGCAATAAGTATGTGAGTTCTTTATGACTAATGTTGAGTCCATGGATTATACGCACTCTCACCCTTCCACCATTGCTAGCCTCTTTAATACCGCGCACTTTTCTCCGGTATCATACACCCACCATATACCTTCCTCCAAATAGCCACCATACCTACCTATCATGGCATTTCCATAGCCATTCCGAGATATATTGCCATGCAACTTTCCGTCGTTCCGTTTACTATGACACGCTCCATCATTGTCATATTGCTTTGCATGATCATGTAGTTGACATTGTATTTGTGGCAAAGCCACCGTTCATAATTCTTTCATACATGTCACTCATGCATCATTGCACATCCCGGTACACCGCTGGAGGCATTCACATAGAGTCATATTTTGTTCTAAGTATTGAGTTGTAAGTAAATAAAAGTGTGATGATCATCATTTTTAGAGCATTGTCCCAAGTGAGGAAAGGATGATGGAGACTATGATTCCCCCACAAGTCGGGATGAGACTCCGGACTAAAAAAAGAGGCCATAAAAAAGAGAAAAGGCCCAAAAAATGAGAGAAAAAGAGAGAAGGGACAATGCTACTATCCTTTTACCACACTTGTGCTTCAAAGTAGCACCATGATCTTCATGATAGAGAGTCTCCTATGATATCACTTTCATATACTAGTGGGATTTTTTCATTATAGAACTTGGCTTGTATATTCCAATGATGGGCTTCCTCAAAATGCCCTAGGTCTTCATGAGAAAGCAAGTTGAATGCACACCCACTTAGTTCCTTCTGTTGAGTTTTCATATACTTATAGCTCTAGCGCATCCGTTGCATGGCAATCCCTACTCACTCACATTGATATCTATTAATGGAATCTCCATAGCCCGTTGATACGCCTAGTTGATGTGAGACTATCTTCTCCTTTTTTGTCTTCTCCACAACCACCATTCTATTCCACATATAGTGCTATGTCCATGGCTCACGCTCATGTATTGCGTGAAGATTGAAAAAGTTTGAGAACACCAAAAGTATGAAACAATTGCTTGGCTTGTCATCAGGGTTGTGTATGATTCAAATACTTTGTGTGGTGAAGATATAGCATAGCCAGACTATATGATTTTGTATGGATAACTTTCTTTGGCCATGTTATTTTGAGAAGACATAATTGCTTAGTTAGTATGCTTGAAGTATTATTATTTTTATGTCAACATTAAAATTTTCTCTTGAATCTTTCGAATCTGAATATTCATACCACAATTAAGAAAATTACATTGAAATTATGCCAAGTAGAATTCCACATCAAAAATTCTGTTTTTATCATTTACCTACTCGAAGACGAGCAGGAATTAAGCTTGGGGATGCTTGATACGTCTCCAACGTATCTATAATTTTTGATTATTCCATGCTATATTATATTCTGTTTTGGACATTATTGGGCTTTATTATACACTTTTATATTATTTTTGGGACTAACCTATTAACCGGAGGCCCAACCCAGAATTGATGTTTTTTGCGTATTTCAGAGTTTCACAGAAAAAGAATATCAAACGAAGTCCAAACGGAATGAAACCTTCGGGACCGTGATTTTCGGAACGAACGTGATCCAGAGGACTTGGACCCTACGTTAAGACATCAACCAGGAAGGCACGAGGTAGGGGGCGCGCCTACCCCCCCAGGCGCGCCCTCTACCCTCATGGGCCCCACGTTGCTCCACCGACGTACTTCTTCCTCCTATATATACCTACGTACCCCCGAACTACCAGATACAGAGCCAAAAACCTAATTCCACCGCCGCAACCTTTTGTACCCGTGAGATCCCATCTTGGGGCCTTTTCCGGAGCTCCGCCGGAGGGGGCATCGATCACGGAGGGCTTCTACATCAACACCATAGCCTCTCCGATGATGTGTGAGTAGTTTACTCCAGACCTTCGGGTCCATAGTTATTAGCTAGATGGCTTCTTCTCTCTCTTTGGATCTCAATACAAAGTTCTCCACGATTCTCGCGGAGATCTATTCGATGTAATCTTCTTTTGCGGTGTGTTTGTTGAGACCAATGAATTGTGGGTTTATGATCAAGTTTATCTATGAACAATATTTGAATCTTCTATGAATTCTTTTATGTATGATTGGTTATCTTTGCAAGTCTCTTCGAATTATCAGTTTGGTTTGGCCTACTAGATTGATCTTTCTTGCAATGGGAGAAGTGCTTAGCTTTGGGTTCAATCTTGCGGTGTCCTTTCCCAGTGACAGTAGGGGTAGCAAGGGACGTATCGTATTGTTGCCATCGAGGATAACAAGATGGGGTTTATATCATATTGCATGAGTTTATCCCTCTACATCATGTCATCTTACTTAAAGTGTTACTCTATTCCTTTGAACTTAATACTCTAGATGCATGCTGGATAGCGGTCGATGTGTGGAGTAATAGTAGTAGATGCAGGAAGGAGCCGGTCTACTTGTCTCGGACGTGATGCCTATATACATGATCATACCTAGATATTCTCATAACTATGCTCAATTCTGTCAATTGCCCAACAGTAATTTGTTTACCCACCATAATACTTATGCTCTCGAGAGAAGCCACAAGTGAAACCTATGGCTCCCAGGTCTATTTTCCATCATATTAATCTCCCGTTAACAAGCTATTTCTAGTGTCGTTTCTATTTCGCTTTATTTACTTTGCATCTTTATCATAAAAATACCAAAAATATTATCTTATCATATCTATCAGATCTCACTTTCGTAAGTGACGGTGAAGGGATTGACAACCCCTTTATTGCGTTGGTTGCGAGGATTTTATTTGTTTGTGTAGGTGCGAGGGACTCGTGCGTGGCCTCCTACTGGATTGATACCTTGGTTCTCAATAACTGAGGAAAATACTTACGCTACTTTGCTGCATCACCCTTTCCTCTTCAAGGGAAAACCGACGCAGTGCTCAAGAGGTAGCAAGAGGCGGTGGAGAGAGAGTCCGGCCAAAACCGAGGCGGGACATTAGCGTGGAAGAGAAGAGTGCGCACACAATCATTGAGGGTGCGAAGGATCCGTTCGGCGCGACCATTTTATTGCGAGGTATACTGGCCGGTGAGACGAAAAATCATGCCGTGTGTGGCAAGGAGGGTTCGAACCCCGTCGTTGTCGAACTCCTTCCCGTTGTCAGTCTGCAAGGCATGAATGTGACTCCCAAACCGCGTAGCGACGTAGGATTAAAATGTAGTGAGAACGGAGAGTGCATCGGATTTTCTCCGCAACGAGAAGGTCCACACATAGTGCAAAAAATCATCAAGTATGACAAGATAGTATAAAAAACCCGTATTACTGGTAATAGGAGATGCCCACAAATCACTATGAATCAACTCAAATGGATACGACGCCACCGATGGGGACGCGCTAAACGGAAGACGGACGTGCTTGCTGAGACGACAAGCATGACAAGTGTGATCATCGGTTTTGTTACACGTGAATGAAAAAGTCCTAAGAATATGACGAAGGGTGGCCGGGTTCGGATGTCCCAGCCGAGTATGCCAAAGGTCCACTGTGGCAGAGAGAGCGACCGGAGCGGATGTGGAAGTGGCGGTGGAGTTCACCGGGTAGAGGCCGTCTGGGCTGTCACATCGGTGGAGCACCATCCGGGTACGGGCGTTCTTGACAGAAAAACCCACTTCGTCAAATTCAACAGTTATAGGTGAAACTAAGACATTGGATAGTAACTAACTTAGATGAAACTAAGACATTGGACATGTGAATAGGTGTAGAATTAGACGGAAAGGAACCATGACCGACATGAGTAATGGGAAGGGAAGACCCGTCCCCAACAGTGATATGACATGCGGTAGAAACTGGAAATACGGAGTTGAGGTTACCAGGGTTGGATGTCATGTGGGTGGTAGCCCCGGAGTCCATATACCAGTCGCCGCCTCCGGTGTACATGTTGGGTGTAGGGGCGGAGTGAAGCGCCGCAAGGAGAGCCGGATTCCAAGGGGCCGGCGAGAGTGCAGCAGCCGCAGCCGGAGGGGCGGCTGGGTAGCCACCCGGGGTGGCGTAGCCAGGCATGGCCGCGACGTAACCACCCGGGGCGGCGTACGGAGGTGCCGCGACGGGTTAGCCACCCGGGGCGGCGAGCAACGCCTGATGCGTGCCGGGGCGAGGGGCGAGGATCCCAGCCAGGACAGGGGCCCGCGGCATGGGCATCATGTACGCATGGACCACCCCCGTCCAAGGGTTGGTCGCGGCAGCCCAAGGGGCCGGGAGCAGCAGCTGCTGCTGCGGCTGGCGGGGCCCCCCCATCCTGCGCGCCATGCTGTTGCTGCTGCTTCTTGTCGCAGCGCCCCTTGCGGCGACGATCAGGGGCAGGGGGAGGCGGCTGGTAGACGGGCGGCGGAGGCCGCGGCGGCTGCAGCGCCGTGGGAGGAGCGGCGCGGGAGGTGCCCGCAGCGAGAGCCGTGTGCGTGGCCCGGGACTTCACCATCTTCATCCTCCTCTCCTCCAACCGAAGATAGGCCACGACCCGAGGAAAAGTCGGGTCTGGGAGGAAAGTGAGGTTGGAGGCCGCGTTGTCGAACTCCTCGTTCAGACTGGCGGTGAGCGTGCCGAGGAGGAGGTCATTGGAGACCCGCTCCCCGAGGTCGCGAAGTTCGTCAGTAAGTTTCTTAAGGCGCATGCAATAATCGTCAATGGATGAGTCAAGCTGATGGCAACCAAAAAATTCCTGCTGAAGAAACACGCGACGCTGGAGGGCGTTGTTGAGGAAGAGCTCGTTCAGCTTCACCCACACCGTCTGCGCGTCATTGGTGTCGCAAACGATGGTGTGGAAGATGTCCTTGGAGATGGTTTGGTACAGCCAGCGAGTGATGGTGGCGTCGATGGTCAGCCAGTCGTCGTCCGCGAACATGAGGTCAGAGTCGACGAAGCCATCGACGTGATCAATGAGGTGGTACTCGCGGAAGACGAGGGAGAAGTAGGTCTTTCAGGCGTAGTAGGTGGAGTTGGCGTAGTCGAGGACGATGGGCACGCGGGTGATGTCGAGATCGCGGACGACTTCCACCGGGGAAGGGGCCGGACCTTCGAAGGGGTTGGAGGGAAGGGAGGCGGCGGCGTGGGGAGAGGCCATGGAGGCGGCGCGACGACCGAGGGGGGTGGTGGCGGTGCGGCTGGGTAGGGGTGGCGATCG
>NC_041388.1:271643290-271659558 GCF_002162155.2 Triticum dicoccoides
TCGGGGTGGGAGTTGCGATCGAGGGATGGGGAGATCGGGTGGGTGGCGGCGGCTCGGGAGGGAGAGGGGTGGTGGCGGCGGCTCGGGAGGGAGAGGGAGGCGGCTCGGGAGAGGGATGGGGATGGGGAGGCACACGTGGCGGCAGGATGAAGATGCAGCGGTGGCGCGGGTAGATGGCGGTGGCGGCAGCGTTGTGCTGCTGCGGCGGCTAGGAGCGGAAGCTAGGGTTGGATCGGAAGAGAAATTGATACCATGTTGAAGGCAATGCAACTCTCGATGTATTGCATATATAGATACAAAGGCAGCCCTCAACTTTATCTATACAAGAAAACTAGAGGCAGGGCCGATAAGAGATTATCCTAACAGATACATGTACATATATGTTCAACAACCATGAGCTAGGAAGGAAAGGAATTGGCAGCATCATGCCCCGATGAGAGAGAAAATAAATTAGAGCTTGCATAGTGAGGAGTAAGGAAGAAAATGAATTGACGACTTCAGAGCATCTACAGCCAGTCGTCTTAAACTCTTCTTAGACACTCGGGCGGACGGTTTGGTGTGGCGGATAAAAAAACTCCAACCCAAGCGGATATCTCAAACCGACCTCAAACGTCCGGTTTGACCGACACCCCTCATATCTATCCCAAATATGAGGCGGATATGGGGTCCAGGCACGTCCGTCACGTCGGACCCGGTTCATCCTGACCCACCCGACCCCACATACATTCATCTCTATCCGCTCCTCGGACCAAACCCTAACCACTCCGCCACCCAAGCTTCCGTCCGACGATCTCTTACCTTCTCCGGCATGACCGGCAGCAGATCCCTGTCCTACACCTTCGGATTCATTGACCCGGAGCTTGTCCCACGCGGCTTTGAGGAGGAGATGACCGCCCATCTTGCACTGCGCCGCTCTCTGGAGGAGGCCGCTCAACGACAGCGCTCGGACTCCTTCCGTCGGAAATCCACCGTGTCTGCCCAAATGGCGCATAGCCCCGACACGAGGTTTGTCAACGCTGCCTCACCGGAGGTAGTGCGGTCGTCTGGCGTCCGAACATGGCAACGGATGCACAACGCTTCGTTGGCGCGTCGAGGCGGAGGTGAACGCATGGGCGTCGTCCGACGCAAATATGGCATGGCGTGCCTGCCGTGCAAGGTAGCGGGCGTGGGGCGGCAGACGTTGGCGAGGCAGGTTCACATTCTTCGGCGCTACTTAATTGAGATATCCGGTTATGAAAGAGATTATTTGAGACGCGTCCGTTACTCCAGGACGCACCCACGTGCATCCGCATGCATTTGAAGGGGCGGATTTGTTGCATTTCGGTTGTAGATACTCTAATGCCTGCATGGGAGGGAATGGGGTCATGCATCATCTGCTCGTGCGTGTGCACCTGCACACGCTAATTCGGGATTGTGTGTTGTTGTGCAATGAACGATGACCCGTCAGCAGGTCCTGGCCAGGGTTTGAGCGGCAACCACGATGCCCGCCGTCAACAACATGCGGCTACATTAGTGACATGGCGTAGGGTAGCAGTCGACACGAGCATTGATCGCTTCGATTTGCCTCTGCTCGGTCAGATAAATTGATCTGGCTCTCACTCTTGTTTGAAACCTAAACGAAAAGAAAAAAATATCTTGTATAAAATTTGTTTTTTTCAGAAAATATATATGCACTGCATTATGAAGCAAAAAAAATAGTGTATAATGACACATGAAACAGGTTTTGCAAATTTTATCCGCACGGGCATTTATACCTTTTTTATAAATACATGTAACTTTATTAATAGTCATAACAATTATAGGTAACCGCTTGGCAGGAGCAGATCGCTATCTGAAAAAAGAACTTATTATAGATACATTAATATGGACTTAAGATTCAAGAAAATATAAAGTAACTCATATGACTAAAAATTACGATGAAATCTCTTGTAAACATCTTCTTCACGGTATCAATCTCTGCTCGAAGAAATACTTCAAAGAATTCAATAAAAAATGTGTAATTAGTTTTTTTTTTTGAGCATCATGTGTAATTAGTTTGAAGCAACGATGTTGCCACTCTTTCACCTGTACGAACACTATTTTTTGAGAGCGCCTTGAGTCACGGAATACCAGTTGGGCTGCTAATTCAGACCCAAGCCCGGCCTGAGAGACAAACTCGGCCCGGGCTGCCCATGCTCAGGTTTATTGTGAACCAGTAATAAAAAGATAAATAATAAAGGTGGCGCCCGTACGTCCAAAATCCGCAACTTGATGGGAAGGGGATCCATTCCAATAGCTCCGGCAAGACTCCCGACCACCGCCGGCCGTATAGCGTCCACCGTCTCTTTCTCTACATCGGAGTGCCGCAAGGATCTCGCCATCATGGCAGCCACTGCCAACGCATCCTGCCTCCCCGCCTCTTCGCGCCTACCGGCCAGCGGCGCGGGCATCCGGAACAGGGGGAGGCTGCCAATGGCCGCCGTTGGCTGCACTGCCGGACGCGGCGGGGTTCACCTGAGGAGCGCCTGGCCTCTCCTGTGCACCTCCTCCTCCGCTGCGTCCGGAGCACGGGGTAGCGGGAAGATGGAGGACTACAACACCGCCATGAAGCGGATGATGCGGAACCCATACGAATACCACCACGACCTTGGTACGAACTTTTGCTGGCCATATGAATTGTGGGTGTTCTTTGATTGATTGAATGATGTAAGTTCAGTTAGAGCTGGGATAATCCTTTATTCCAAAGAAATGTCGATATTTGTAGGGCTCCATTTGTGAGAAAATGTTGAATTGTGTGTCTCATAGGACTATCGAGCACAAATTGGCGCATTGGTGGCTCGATGCATATTGTGATGCATCTCAATGTTTGTAGGACCCTCTTAGATGTGATGAACTACACCTGTCCTTGATTAGATGTTGAATTGTTACGGAATCTTGTTATCTTGGCCAAATGAATTGTTCCTTCTAGTGTGCCTACATTTGTGTTAGGTTGTTAGCTCAGCTGATTTTAGATTGTGATTAAGACCATTTGTTAGGCTTTGTTTTCATGGTTGCATGATTTATGTTGGGTAAGTGCTAACATGAATTGGCTCAAAAAAATTGCTAACATGAATGTTCGGTTATAAATGTCATGAAAGCCATAGCAAGGAGACAATGAGTAAGCATGTCGTTTTCTGGGTTGGGTGGCGACCTGGACACATTTTGCATTGATTTCTTCAAATACTGATCTGTTTATTTATCTCAATCTCAATTGGTCTAGTCATGGCAAAGCGATTGATAAAAATGACGGGATGAAAAATTGCCATCTTGAAGACTTTATAGTCAGCATATTATTTTTTCTCCTTACATAGCATTTGTTATCTGCATGGTGTATAATTTGGTGGCCAAAAAGAGTAGCATGAACTTTTCTTCTTGGTATATTTGGTAGGTCGATCTTTTATGTTTCACTCTCAAAACTGAATTTAGGATCTGCTTGGTCTAATGGAAAGAGTGGCCAAACTAAATTTAGTTTCATTTTCAAAACTGAATTTAGATTTAAGAAGGACCAAGATATTTTGTTCTGATGTGTGTTGTACCCTCACAGATCACTTTAATGGCATTTTACTAAAATAGAACTGCAGTGTGGCACATGCTTTTGTTATAGTTCAGAATAACCTAAATCTTCATGAAGTAGCAATTTCTATAAAAGGGCAACTTTATATAGGAATAGTTATTGGCCCCTCGTTTGTCACTGAGTATTAGGTTTCCCTCTCTTGCTTTGTTATCATTTTAGAAATGATGAACGAAATATAGTTATTATTTAGAGAGAAAGAGAATTTCCCTCTTGTGCACTGATGAATTAACTATTACATGTGAAACTTAGGTATGAATTATGCTGTCATAAGTGATAGCTTGATTGTTGGCTCGCAACCTCAGAAGCCTGACGATATTGATCACTTGAAAAATGAGGAAAATGTAGCCTATATTCTTTGTCTACAGCAGGACAAGGATATCGAATACTGGGGCATTGATTTTGAAGCTGTTGTCACTAGGTGCAAAGAACTTGGCATTCAGCATATGAGAAGACCAGTGAGTTTCTTATTTATCAACTGAGTGAGTTCATGTTTTGTGCTTCTTTCTTAATTCTGATAACATAAATTACAGTTACTGCCACTCTGCATTCTCTTCACATTTCAAGTGATTTGTAAGTTATAATATCTGGTGTTTCCTTTATTTTGACTAGATAATGTTATTAAGCTAAACATTGATCATAAGGATCTTTAGTCTGTAGAACTAGAATTTTGTGGTGATATCTCTAGAAGTAACACAAAAAGAGAAGGTTAACAAACAAGTAATCTTGAAGAAGCTGAGCTGCAAATCATAAGCAAACTGCAAGCTAAGGGTGTTCTGTTTAGAAGGAAAACTAAGGATATTTACAATTTCTCGTTTGCAGGCAGTAGACTTCGATCCAGATTCGCTGAGGAAACAGTTACCGAAAGCAGTTTCCGCACTAGAATGGGCTATATCACAAGGCAAAGGGCGAGTTTACATCCATTGCACTGCTGGACTTGGTAGAGCGCCTGCGGTTGCAATTTCTTACATGTTCTGGTTCGAGAATATGGACGTAAGCTCATTTCATCTAAATCGTAATATAGTACTAGAAATCATTATCAAGTCATGTTTTCACATGCGTGCTTTACATATAAACCATGATGAAGATATACTATTACTATCCATCTGTTTGCAGCTATATACGGCTTATGAAAAGCTAACCTCCGTAAGACCGTGTGGACCGAGTAAGAAAGCTATCCGCTCTGCAACCTATGATCTAGCTAAGAGTGATCCAAATAAAGAGGCTTTTGAGACCCTGCCGGAGCGTGCTTTCGAGGGAATATCAGTTTCAGAGAGGAAGTTAATACAAGACCGTGTCCGTTCCCTCCACAAGGCATGAGAAAGAAAAGGGAAAACATCACGAGAGGTGACGTGTTTTTATTGTCAGTTATTGACCACACACCAATGTATATCATTCCTACTCTTATGTTCTTTTTTACACTGCAGCTGGACAGGGGACGAGGTAAACTTTTGCTATATGATAGACCTGATTGCTAGATTTCTACAAGCTGCTGGAAAGTAAGAGGTTTGAGCCAAGCTATTCTCAGAATAAAGCTTAAGACCGACCTTGTTGTTGGTTGGTATTGTAATAAAAAGAAAATAAAGATGCATGAAAAGATGTTATCTACCACATATGGTGAACTTGGATGCAGTTTACCACATCTTTTCGGTCAGAGGTCATTTAAGGTGTTTGAAGATCAATGCATCAATATAGATGTCATGTATTTATCATTATAATCATGTTGTTCCGGGAATATTGGTTCATGTATTTAGTCATTGATGGCAACAGATTGAAACTATTACTCAAAAGTACAAGCATATATCATGTCGTCGCCAATTGTCATGCATATGCTCATTTTGGCTGTGCGGTAAAGTTTATCGTGTTACATTCACGGATAAAATAAAGTTTCTTTTGTATTTGCACGAAATCTTAGTGTTAAACTATGCTGATAGTGTTCTTTGCTGTGGTGAACCTTTTTTTGTCAGCTTGATCACACTCTTCTCGTTGAAAGCTGAACAGTTAAATGCAATCTGCTCTTTTATATATGTATAGTTTTCAATGGAAAAGTACATCTCTTACAAGGCACATGATGCACTGACCAATCTAGGTCAGCTGTATGGTAAGTTGGTTACTAGTTTCCGGCACAGGTGATGCAGCCTATATACTTTTTTTCATGACCATCTGAATTCAAGACATATAGCATCATCTGCCAATAAGCATAAATTAACTTGAGATAGTTAATTATAACTGAATCCCCGATCCGGTTGGCATCAATCAAGGTGTCAATGCTGCATGAAAAACAAGATAGAACATCAGACAAACACAACCAATTAGTAGGTCATAATTCTGAAATTTTTTTCAAAGAATAAATGTTGAACAGAATTAATTGCCTGATGAAGCTGGCGTCATCCAGGAGTCGGGGATGCGCGAGACCACGGGTGGCGTTGGCTGTCCAGCTGCAAATCATTTGAGCCTCAATTCAAATTCAAACTCAAGAGAAATTCATATTCAAATTCAAAGTCAAAAGAGCAATGTGGGTACGTACTGAAGCAGATGAAGAGGACTTGAGGGGGGAGGACGACGCCGCAGGAGATGGGGAGGTACATCATGCGGACGGGGTCGATGGGCTTGGGCAGCATGCGGTTGACGTCGCCGAGGATGACCGGGCACAGGCACCGCAGCGAGCGGTCGTCCACCGCCGCCGTGCTGTTGAGGAACATGCCCAGCCCGCTGCAGCACTCGCTCTGCGGCGTCGGGGTGTCCGGCTC
Organism: Triticum dicoccoides; assembly: GCF_002162155.2. Taxonomy (NCBI): domain Eukaryota; kingdom Viridiplantae; phylum Streptophyta; class Magnoliopsida; order Poales; family Poaceae; genus Triticum; species Triticum dicoccoides. The sequence continues at coordinate 271,649,630 of NC_041388.1, forward strand.
GCTCCCCGTCAGGAACGACGCGCACGTCATCAGCCCCGCCAGCGGCGTCACGCAGTCCGCCGGCGACGACGCCGACCCGCCGCCGTTGCCCGGCTGCTGCAGGCCTGGGAACCCGGGCAGCGGCTGCAGCGCCGGCTGCGAAGGCGCCCCGCTGCTGACGCACGGTGGGCTAATAGCGGGCGACGACTGCAACGGCGGCGGCGGCGACGGCGGCGGCGAGGACGGCTTGAAGCGAGACGCTGGCGGCGACGCTACCCTGCCCCCGGGCACCCCCGGGAAGCCAGGGTTGCGCTGCCTGCCGCCCGGGAACCCCGGGAACCGAAGCTCGTCTTCGTCGGCCCCGCCGCTCCTCGCCGCCGCCTCCGACGACTGCGCCGCCAGCACCATCGCAGCCACCGCCATCACGACCAGCGCGCGCCTCGACCACACCAACGATGACGCCATCGATCGCCTTCTCGACCACCAAGGACAGATGACAGGAGCGGAAGATCGACGAAGCTACACTGGCTAGTCGCCGCCGCTGTACGATGACAGGAGTAATCCGGCGAGCTTCTCGATTTATAGCTTGAAGCCCACCGATTATCGTATCGAAATTACAAGTGACTGGCAGAAAGATCATGCGCGGGGCATTGCTCTAGTCTAAGGTCGGATCTTGGAGCGCCGCGCCAAGCGAGGCGTCTGCATGTAGGTGGACGTGTTCAAGAAACAAGGCATTATGAAAGTGGAAAGCAGGTGCATGTCATTGTGGAGTTAGGAACATCACTTGCTCTGCAAATCATTTACGGGTTATTTGGAAAAAATAGTATTCCTTTTTTGAGCAAAAAAGATATCTATACTATTTTTAAAAAATAGCTTTGTAAGGATTTTTATGCACATGCCCACTTTGTTTTACGAAATTAATTCTTGTAGGAGTATTACTCGATCAAAGTACAATCACGCTTAACAGCGTCTAAACTCTAAAACAACCTTTGGTCCTGACCCAGGCCATACTGCAGTTTGACCTTGAGTCCTCCAAAGTTTGCCAAAATACGACTAGAAGAATTAGGCCAACTCCACCGCGCAACCCCAAACGGACGTCCATTTTGTCCGGATTCTATCCGTTTGGGTAGGGATTCGGGGTCGTGTCCGGGCGTGTCCTGGGATGCGGTGGCCATGCGGCTAGCGTGCGGACGCATCCTTTTGCCCAATCCTGTCCGTCAGGGCCAAAAATGCCCAAATTTTCATCAAAACTAGTTTCCAACCCAAATATTTGTCTGAAAATTAAAATAATTTTACAACCCAATTAAAATTGTCTTTAATAAAATAGTTCTACAACCAAATCGAAATTGTCTTGACTAAACATAAAATGGACCAATACATCTATTGGTTGCCAATGTGATCCCACACGTGCTCAACCAAGTTATTTTGAGGATTCAAATGAGTGTGCCAATCACGCATCTCACGGTGGAATTGGGCAAACTGTTCAAATGTGGCCGGGTCTTGGTGTAGGGGCTCAATATTTTCACCTTGATAGTCAAATCCTTGATCGAAGATACTCTCATCACGCTCGTCCTCGATGATCATGTTGTGCATGATCACACAAGCAGTCATCACTGTAACGTCCTCGATGCGGCTATATCTCCCACGTGTCGAAGCACGACTTAGAGGCATAACCACATTGAAAGCAATGTCGCAAGTGAGGTAATCTTCACACAACCCATGTAATACATAAGGGAAAGGGATACATAGTTGGCTTACAATCGCCACTTCACACAATTACATGAATAAATTATTACATCATCCAGATACACACAAGGTCCGACTACGGAACCAAAATGAAAGAAGACTACCCCAAAAGCTACACATATCCCCGATCGTCCCGACTGGCCTCCACTACTGATCAAAAGGAAGCGAAACATCAAAACGAATAAGGTCTTCATCGAGCTCCTCCTAGAGCTTGGTTGTGTCACCTGCACAGTTCAACGGGGACTCAACAATCTCACACCCTCGCGATCAAGACTATTTAAGCTTATAGGTAGGGTAACAGTTATGAGGTGGAGCTGCAGCAAGCACTAGCATATATGGTGGCTAACTTACGCAAATGAGAGCGAGAAGAGAAGGCAAAGCACGGTCGAGAATCTATGATCAAGAAGTGATCCTAGACTACTTACGTTCAAGCATAACTCCAACACCGTGTTCACTTCCCGAACTCCGCCGGAAAGAGACCATCACGGCTACACACGCGGTTGATCCATTTTAATTAAGTTAAGTTTCAGGTTTTCTACAATCGGACATTAACAAATTCCCATCTGCCCATAACCGCGGGCACGGCTTTCGAAAGTTCAAAACCCTGCAGGGGTGTCCCAACTTAGCCCATCACAAGCTCTCACGGTCAACGAAGGATATTTCTTCTCCCAAGACAATCCGATCAGACTCGACATCCAGGTTACAAGACATCTCGACAATGGTAAAACAAGTCTAGCAACACCGCCCGAATGTGCCGACAAATCCCGATAGGAGCTGCACATATCTCGTTCTCAGGGCACACTCAGATGAGCGCTCCATACAACTAAAACCAAACCTCGAGTTTCCCCTGGGGGGCGCTGCACAGGGCTCTAGTTTGGACCAACACTCAGAGGAGCACTGGCCCGACGGGGTTAAAATAAAGATGACCCTTGAGTCTGCAGAACCCAAGGGAAAGAAAAGGCTAGGTGACGAATAGTAAAACCAATGTTGGGCATTGCTGGAGGAGTTTTATTCAAGGCGAACTGTCAAGGGGTTCCCATTATAACCCAACCGCGTAAGGAACGCAAAATCCGGGAACATAACACCGATATGATGGAAACTAGGGCGGCAAGAGTGGAACAAAACACCAGGCATAAGGCCGAGCCTTCCATCCTTTACCAAGTATATAGATGCATTAATTAAATAAGAGATATTGTGATATCCCAACAAAATCATGTTCCAACAAGGAACAACATCTCCATGTTCCAACAAGGAACAAACTTCATCTTCACCTGCAACTAACAACGCTATAAGAGGGGCTGAGCAAAGCGGTAACATAGCCAAACAACGATTTGCTAGGACATGGTGGGTTAGAGGTTTGACATGGCAATATGAGAGGCATGATAAGCAAGTGGTAGGTATCGTATCATAGGCATAACAAAAGAGCGAGAAACTAGCAAGCAAAAATAGAAGTGATTTCAAGGGTATGGTCATCTTGCCTGAAATCTCGCAAGGAAGAAGAACGAGTCCATGAAGAAGACAAACGGATGTAGTCAAACGAATCCTCACAACACGACGTTATCGAAACCAACCCGAAGAAGCAACACCGGAAAGAAGCAAACGATCATGGTAAACAACCCTCACATAAACATGGCATGATGCACAATCAAGTATGATGCATGTCTGGTTTAATGAAGCATGGCATGGCAAAGTGCACAAACAACACTACAAGTTAAGTGGAGCTCAATATGCAACTCCGTTGCATATTGATGAAACACCACGACAAGTTATTTAGTTCGATCTCGATTATGTACCCAACAATATTAAATGTTGATTAACATGGCAAGGGGTGAAGCAAATGAAAACTACCTATCTAGGCAAGTTTAAATGAGGCCGGAAACAACGAACAACAATTCCGGTAAATCCTCATATGCATATTTTAGGTTTGGTATTGTTCTGCCCTAGACACAATTTTAGGGTTGTTAAACATGCAAAGTGAGGTCACCATATTAAATTAGGCATTTTCCACCCCATTTACATATAAAGTTTAATAAATTCTGAGTTACAGTTATTTAGTTATGAATTAAAGAATTTTAACATGATAATAGGCAAAATTTAAATAAACAACATTTTAAACATGGATGAAAGTGGCAAATTATTAATCTACACAAAATTCCAAGCAAGTTTCATATATTAAGTTTTTACACATGATGCACCGTTTGTGAGTAATGAAATGCATGAAGTTTAGGGCTGATCTGCAAAAGTGCAATGCCCTGGAAATTGATAAAATCGCAGCTAAGGAAAAAAAACCTAATGGGCTGAAACTAAGCAGAGGCCCAATAGGGAAAGAAAAAGAAAGAAAAAAACACAGGAGGCGCTGGGCCTCACCATGGGCTTCGGCCCAGATCTGGTGAGGTAGCAGCAGGCCAGCGGGGCTGGATCTAGCGAAGGGAAGGCGCGGTCAGCGAAGGCAGGGGATCGGGTGACTGGGCCTTGGCGCGGTCATCAGGCGCTGGTGCTGGGCCACGAGCGCGAAGAGGAAGCAGGGGAGCGATTTGGTCAACGGGTGCGGCGAGGCGCTCGTCTCCCTCGCGACAGAGGCGCCGTCCTCGTCTTCTCGACAGGAAGAAGAGCAGGGGCAGCGTAGGACTTGGCGAGGCGGAGGGAGATGGACAACACGGATCTGGCGGGTATAGGCTGGAACTGGCCGGATCCAGCAGCGGGGGTGACGAACGGGCGGTGGCCATGGCGGTTGCGTTGTGAAGAAAAACACCGAGAGGCGGACATGAGAGAAAGAGAGATATGGGAAAAAGGAGGGAAAAGGAGAGGCAACAGGGTCCTAGATCGATTGAGCTAGGGAAGGGCGGCCGGCGCTGTCGTGGAGACTGGTTCGCTGGAGTGGCACAAAGACCCAGCCAAGGCTGACTTCCATCGTTCCCTGCAAGAAGACACAGAGGAAGAGAGAGATGAGATGATGGATATGAAACAGAGGGAAGAAGGAAAGGGAAAAGGCGAGGGAGTCTTGGCCTGGCGCTCCGGTGGCGTGGAGTAGCGGCCGGGGATGCTGCCCTGTGGGCGCGCTGTCGCGAGGAGCGGTGGGCGCTGGACGCGTTCGGAAGCGCAGAAACGAGGGGATCGAGGAACGGAGCGCAGTGGTTGGTCGAGCATGGAAATAGAGAAGAGATAGTGGGGTGGCGGCGGCTAGGAGGATCCCTAGGAAAAAGGGTTAGGTTTAAAATGGATTAGGGGTAGACTAAATATATACATCACGGATTAGGTTAGGGGCTATCTTGACCCTATGATCGCAATCGTACGATCGCGGATAAAATAGCTAGCGAGTCCAAAAAAGAAAACGGAGACGTTTTGTAGATGTTTGGGGATGATCCGGATCCAACGGTGACGACTGTCCGGGTCGGGTCCGGGACAGCTTTCGGACGCGCGCGCGAGGAGGGTCGCGGGCTGACGAGAGAGGTTAGGTAGGGCCTGGCGGTGAGTGAGAGTGGACTGTGCAGAAGGCCTCGGGCTGAGAGAAGAGAAGAGAGAGAGGCCCGGTGACTGTTTCCGGAGACCGAAAACGTCCGATGTGTGCCCGGCTATAATGCCGCTATAGTTTAACGATTGGGCTATGAAACGAACTCCGAATGTGATGAAACTTGACAGGCGGTCTATCTACACTATAATAAGACCACACGCCAGCTTTCAACCCATTCCGAGAACATTTTCCGACCGCTTATAAAATAATATTTCGGACATGCCGCGGGCGCGTGCAAGTGTGTCTGGGCTCAGAACGGACAAGGAGAGAACTCGGAGAACCCGGACGAATGCAAGTTTTAAAACATGATGATGCAATGCACATGATGACATGATATTAGATGCACGACACGCAAGCAATGACAAGGCAACAACAGCGAATAACTGGAAGACACCTGGCGCATCGGTCTCGGAGCGTCACAACACTCCACCACTACGAGAGGATCTCGTCCCGAGATCTAGAATGGCACCGGAGGGAAAACGGAAGAGAAAGAGGAGAGGTAAAGCTAAGTTGCTTCTTTGACAAGCGAGTGAGACCAAAGAACCTTGAAAAGGTTGGGCAAATTAAAAGAAAGAATACAACGAAGAAGAACAATGTTGAAAGCACTTAGCACTTCGGTTGAAAAGATATGAACGACCTGATAAAATGAAAGAGCTTGAGCAAAAGGGACACAACACTCAGGTTAAAAGGATAAGCATGAAAAGAACAGGATCCTGACAAGAACAAGAAGAAGGTTTGAAGAGAGCAGCAACACAATGCCTCCGGAACAAAAGTAAGAATGGAATGAACGAAGGGAAAACGAGAGCACGCTTACAACAAATGCTAGAACGGAGTTGTTGGAAAACCAACAACGAAAAGAATAAGATTAATATGGTCTTATGGAATACATCTCAAATTATGAGGTGACAACCTGCCACTCACAGAAAAAAGAATTGGATTGATAAGAACAAGGAGACGAGGAGCTTGTTCACTGGAAGGATAAAAGAAGAACTTGGATCATTTGTAACCACCATAAATAGCAAAATCCTTAGGGAAGGCTTTAGGTGAAATATAACCCAAGATAACTCCAATGAAGAGGTTTATGGATTTAAAATTTCTCATTCTTAACGACATGTGAATCATGAAACATGAACTCAAATTATCAAGAATGACATAATACCACCTCCAATGATACGGTAGAAAGAATTTCACTCCGGATTGCAAGATGAAGAATGCTTGAGCTCCTCTGAAAAGAATTATGATGAATCCTTTGAGAAGGAATTAAATCCTTGATGAACCATCATGTAGAACATCCCTGAAGATCTCCGGTAACAAAAGGATAACAAGAAGAAAGGGAAGTTGAAAACACAAGGTGAAAATTTGTAATGATTTAGATGGATCTCCGTGACGAGATAATTGAGAGAACTTGGGACTCCGGGAAAAGAAAAGATGAACAAATGGAAACAAGAATTTGATGAGCCTCCGAAATAAGGAATTAATCACTTGGATGAACAAAGAAAAAACAAAACAAAACAAAAAAATAAGAATTATGTTATGCTTATCCCTCACCAATTTAAATTGATGACAAACAACGGATTTGGCACACTACTTATTCTTGTTGAAAAGGATTAAGATAGATATTGCGCAACTTGGGAAGGTCTTCAACGAACCACCGAAATGGTTGAAACAATGAATAAATTGATATGATAAAGACGGAAGAGAAATCTTGAACGAACCACCGTAAGAATTGAAAATGAACGAAGATGCTTGAGAGAATTTAGATCCATGAGAACGAAGAGATTACGAGCTTATTAAAGAATCCTTGATTTAAGCACCGGTATGATTTAGAGTACAAGAGTTGAAAGCTGGAATGAACAAATCTTAGATGATGGGCTCCGGATAATCAAACTGAAAAGACTCCTGAATTGCTCCGGATGGGTGAAAAAAAATTCTGACAATCGAAAACAATTATGAGAGGATGGCAACAAGCTAGAATCACGAATCTTGAAGAGAATGGAGCAAGATTGAGAGAAAAAATCTTCTTCGGTCTTCAAATGCAGAGAATGACGACGAGAAACACCAGCAAGAATTGTTGAGACACTTCAGAATAAAGAAGAATATAAAGGCTGAATCAACAAAGAAAAGAATTTGAAAGATCTTGGAGAAAGACATTTGACTGATGATGAATCATTCTTACGTCAAACTTTGAAAATAATTTAGGATTAACTCCGGGAAAATTAGAAGAGTCGGGTAAGATCCTGGGAAAAGACCTGTGGGTTAGGGCCCACTCAAAAGAAACACCGTAGAACAATTTAAAAGAGATAATGCACCGGTTGAAATAAATGGCTTGAATTAGATAACAATCTCGAAAGAGCTTGAAAGGATTACGAAAGCAGAGTGGAAACACGAATCTTCTGAGATATCTTCAGCACTCCGGAATAAATGAATAGTGAGAGGTGAACGATTAATAATTGCACCGGCATGAGAAAGCATTGAAATGAGGAAAAAAAGTATGATCAACAAAGCTTGACTTGAAACCACCGGAGAAGAAATAGAACGAATAATGATGAACTTGTAAAGCATATACATGAGAATCACTGGATAAGAACATAAAAGAAAAGAATAGAGAGACTTCACATCAATAAGATGGATAATTGAATAAAAATCTTAGTCCTCAAGGAAAAAGGGTGGGAGGGCGGGAAAACAAAGGCAAGCTTGGAGACGGATGAAACAAACACCGTTGAGAAGAACTGATAATTGATCTTGCGGATGTTGAAAATGATCGGATCCACTTGACGAGAAACACACCGGTGAAAAGGAGTGATATGACAATCTCGATTATCGAGAAGGATTAGTATTCACATCGGAGTATGAGAACACTATTTGGGGAAGGTATAGAATCAACATTTGACTTCGAAGCAACTCGAATACCACAACTGAAAACAAAAACAAGGGATTGGCTTGCAGAATAAGCCGGAAACAAACATATGATAGATCCCATATCGTATCATGTGTCTGTCGGAAAGAATTCCTACGAGCTACTTGAATTCCCACTTATAAACTCCCGAAACTTTCTGGTTATGCAATCAGGTGTTGGGGATATAGGGGAAGCATAATATCTCACCCAAAACTAGCAAATCCTACATCCAGCTGTATCCATCCTTCAACACATAACCAAGAAACCTTCGTAAATCATTTACCTCAACCTTCAAAAAGCATCCGTTATACGAGTTATGGCAATACTCCCGAACTCCCGCCCCAGTACTGGGTGGCGTCGAGGTTATCTCACCAACAACTGCATAAAAGAGATTTTCGATGTCGGCGAAACTCAGGTATTCCAGAATCTCAACGATAAATTTGTAACGAGAACACCTCGGAGATCAACTCCCCGGGACACTGCCACAACCCCTAAATGTCAGGAGGCACCAAGAACAATGTTCTCGTCACAAATCGATCAGAACAATTCCAAGATACCCATGTGATCCTAAGAATTTTTTTAGTGAAATTTGAGAAGAGAAGAGTCAAAACTCTATGTCAGGAAGCCTCACCAGAGCGATGAAGGGACTGGGGAGTAAAAAGAATTCCTAACTCTCCGATATATATAAATCCTAAATGACTCAAAACATTTTTCTAGACTCAACAACACCAGCGATTCGATCAAGCAGGGGGCTCCTAAAGTCGGGGAAGGCTCTGATTACCAACTTATAACGCCCTCGATGTGGCTATATCTCCCACGTGTCGAAGCACGACTTAGAGGCATAACCACATTGAAAGCAATGTTGCAAGTGAGGTAATCTTCACACAACCCATGTAATACATAAGGGAAAGGAATACATAGTTGGCTTACAATCGCCACTTCAGACAATTACATGAATAAAGCATTACATCATCCAGATACACACAAGGTCCGACTACGGAACCAAAATGAAAGAAGACTACCCCAAAAGCTACACAGATCCCCGATCGTCCCGACTGGGCTCCACTACTGATCAAAAGGAAGCGAAACATCAAAACGAATAAGGTCTTCATCGAGCTCCTCCTAGAGCTTGGTTGCGTCACCTGGACGGTTCAACAGCACCTGCAAGCTGGTTTTGGAAGTATCTGTGAGTCACGGGGACTCAGCAATCTCACACCCTCGCGATCAAGACTATTTAAGCTTATAGGTAGGGTAAAAGTTATGAGGTGGAGCTGCAGCAAGCACTAGCATATATGGTGGCTAACTTACGCAAATGAGAGCGAGAAGAGAAGGCAAAGCACGGTCGAGAATCTATGATCAAGAAGTGATCCTAGACTACTTAAGTTCAAGCATAACTCTAACACCGTGTTCACTTCCCGAACTCTGCCGGAAAGAGACCATCACGGCTACACACGCGGTTGATCCATTTTAATTAAGTTAAGTTTCAGGTTTTCTACAACCGGACATTAACAAATTCCCATCTGCCCATAACCGCGGGCACGACTTTCGAAAGTTCAAAACCCTGCAGGGGTGTCCCAACTTAGCCCATCACAAGCTCTCACGGTCAACGAAGGATATTCCTTCTCCCAAGACAATTCGATCAGACTCGGCATCCAGGTTACAAGACATCTTGACAATGGTAAAACAAGTCCAGCAACACCGCCCGAATGTGCCGACAAATCCCGATAGGAGCTGCACATATCTCGTTCTCAGGGCACACTCAGATAAGCGCTCCATACAACTAAAACCAAACCTCGA
>NC_041388.1:271659917-271676857 GCF_002162155.2 Triticum dicoccoides
CGCTGCACAGGGCTCTAGTTTGGACCAACACTCAGAGGAGCCCTGGCCCGGGGGGTTCAAATAAAGATGACCCTTGAGTTTGCAGAACCCAAGGGAAAGAAAAGGCTAGGTGGCTAATGGTAAAACCAATGTTGGGCATTGCTGGAGGAGTTTTATTCAAGGCGAACTGTCAAGGGGTTCCCATTATAACCCAACCGCGTAAGGAACGCAAAATCCGGGAACATAACACCGATATGACGGAAACTAGGGCGTCAAGAGTGGAACAAAACACCAGGCATAAGGCCGAGCCTTCCATCCTTTACCAAGTATATAGATGCATTAATTAAATAAGAGATATTGTGATATCCCAACAAAATCATGTTCCAACAAGGAACAACATCTCCATGTTCCAACAAGGAACAAACTTCATCTTCACCTGCAACTAACAATGCTATAAGAGGGGCTGAGCAAAGCGGTAACATAGCCAAACAACGATTTGCTAGGACATGGTGGGTTAGAGGTTTGACATGGCAATATGAGAGGCATGATAAGCAAGTGGTAGGTATCGTATCATAGGCATAACAAAAGAGCGAGAAACTAGCAACCAAAAATAGAAGTGATTTCGAGGGTATGGTCATCTTGCCTGAAATCCCGCAAGTAAGAAGAATGAGTCCATGAAGAAGACAAATGGATGTAGTCAAACGAATCCTCACAACACGACGTTATCGAAACCAACCCGAAGAAGCAACACCGGAAAGAAGCAAACAATCATGGTAAACAACCCTCACATAAACATGGCATGATGCACAATCAAGTATGATGCATGTCTGGTTTAATGAAGCATGGCATGGCAAAGTGCACAAACAACACTACAAGTTAAGTGGAACTCAATATGCAACTCCGTTGCATATTGATGAAACACCACGACAAGTTATTTAGTTCGATCTCGATTATATACCCAACAATATTAAATGTTGATTAACATGGCAAGGGGTGAAGCAACTGAAAACTACTTATCTAGGCAAGTTTAAATGAGGCCGGAAACAACGAACAACAATTCCGGTAAATCCCCATATGCATATTTTAGGTTTGGTACTGTTCTGCCCTAAACACAATTTTAGGGTTGTTAAACATGCAAAGTGAGGTCACCATGTTAAACTAGGCATTTTCCACCCCATTTACATATAAAGTTTAATAAATTCTGAGTTACGGTTATTTAGTTATGAATTAAAGAATTTTAACATGACAATAGGCAAAATTTAAACAAACAACATTTTAAACATGGATGAAAGTGGCAAATTATTAATCTACACAAAATTCCAAGCAAGTTTCATATATTAAGTTTTTACACATGATGCACCGTTTGTGAGTAATGAAATGCATGAAGTTTAGGGCTGATCTGCAAAGGTGCAATGCCCTGGAAATTGATAAAATCGCAGCTAAGGAAAAAAACCTAACGGGCTGAAACTAAGCAGAGGCCCAATAGGGAAAGAAAAAGAAAGTAAAAACACAGGAGGCGCTGGGCCTCACCATGGGCTTCGGCCCAGATCTGGAGAGGTAGCAGCAGGCCAGCGGGGCTGGATCTGGCGAAGGGAAGGCGCGGTCAGCGAAGGCAGGGGATCGGGTGACGGGGCCTTGGCGCGGTCATCAGGCGCTGGTGCTGGGCCACGAGCGCGAAGAGGAAGCAGGGGAGCGATTCGGTCAACGGGTGCGGCGAGGGGAATATCCTAGAGGACGCTCATTGCGGCAGATTGTCGAGCGAATGCACAGAGCCGAGCGACCTAGCGATCCAGATGGCCGGCCCAACTACGCGCGCTACAGTATCCGGTTTTGTGTACTTTTTGGAAGGTTCCTGACCGGTTTTGGGAACCTTCTAGAAGGTTCTTGAACCGGTTTTTCACTTGTTTTTTTTCCTTTTTTCTGTTTCCTTTTTTCTGTTTCTTTTTTTCTTCTTTCTTTGTTTTTCTGTTTCTTTATTTCATTTTTTCAAATCCTTTTCTTCTCTTTCTATTTCCTTTTTGTTCTTCAGATTTTCAAATTCCTTTCTGTTTCCTTTTTTCTGTTCATTTTGTTTCTTTCGTTTATTATTTCATTTCCTTTTTCTTTTCTCTTTTTTTTCAAAATATTCAAATTTTGTTTGCCTTTCCGTAAAATGTTCAGTTTTTTAAAAATTGTTTCTCGTTACACAAAAAAGTGCAAAATTTTCGAAATTAATATAATGTACCGGACTTCAACTTTTGCTTTAGGTTTTCGAAAAATGTTTGCGCTTCCAAATATATTCGGGATTTTTCAAATTTGTTCTCTGTTTCAAAATTTGTTCTCAATATTCAAAAAATGTTCGTGCTTTAAGAAATTGTTCGCGCTTCCAATATTATTCTATGTTTAAAAATTTGTTCTCAAGATTCAAAAAAAATCCACGCTTCCAAATTTGTTTTGTGTTTCAAATTTTGTTCTCAAGATTAAAAAAATGTTCGTGCTTTAAAAAATGTTCATGTTCAAATTTTGTTCTCAAATTTCCGCGCTTACGAATTTGTTCTCCGTTTCAAAATTTGTTCTCAAGATTTAAAAAATGTTCGTGCTTTAAGAAATGTTCATGTTCAAATTCTGTTCTCGATTTCAAAATTTTGTTCCCTAAATTCAAAAAATGTTCAGGATTTTAAAAAGTGTTCAGTTTATCAAAAATTTCTTCATGCCTTTTAGTTTTTCTTCTAAAACTTGGAAAGTGATCGCTTTTTAAGAAACACCTTTTCAAAATAATTTTCGCGTTAGGAATTTGAGAAAATGTTCAGGTCTCCATTACATTTAGCTCCGCACGCCATAGCAAACCAAGAAACCTTGTCTATTGTGATGGTTATGCTTGTGCGTACAAAGATGGAGGTCCCTGGTTCGATCCGTCTCTCCAGCAGAGTTTTTTTGGATTTTTTCACTGCGTTGCGCGAATGGGCCGGCCCAGCTGGAGACGCGCCTGTGTGTCCGCTCGACAATTCGCCGCAGCGAGCGGCGCATAGGAGCTCTCGCGGCGAGGCGCTCGTCTCCCTCGCGACAGAGGCGCCATCCTCGTCTTCTCGACAGGAAGAAGAGCAGCGGCAGCGTGGGACTTGGCGAGGCGAAGGGAGATGGACGACGTGGATTTGGCGGGGACAGGCTGGAGCTGGCCGGATCCAGCATGACGAACGGGCGGTGGCCATGGCGGTTGCGTTGTGAAGAAAAACACCGAGAGGCAGTCATGAGAGAAAGAGAGAGATGAGAAAAAGGAGGGAAAAGGAGAGGCAACGGGGTCCTGGATCGATCGAGCTAGGGAAGGGCGGTCGGCGCTGTCGTGGAGACTGGTTCGCTGGAGTGCCATGGAGACCCAGCCAAGGCTGACTTCCATCGTTCCCTGCGAGAAGACACAGAGGAAGAGAGAGATGAGATGATGGAGATGAAACAGAGGGAAGAAGGAAAGGGAAAAGGCGACGGAGTCTTGGCCTGGCGCTCCGGTGGCATGGAGCTGTGGCCGGGGATGCTGCCCTGTGGGCGCGCTGTCGCGAGGAGCGGCGGGCGCTGGACGCGTCCGGAAGCACAGAAACGAGGGGATCGAGGAACGGAGCGTAGTGGTTGGTCGGGCATGGAAATAGAGAAGAGACAGTGGGGTGGCGGTGGCTAGGAGGATCCCTAGGAAAAAGGGTTAGGTTTAAAATGGACTAGGGGTAGACTAAATATATACATCACGGATTAGGTTAGGGGCTATCTAGACCCTACGATCGCAATCGGACGATCACGGATAAAATAGCTAGGGAGTCCAAAAAAGAAAATGGAGACGTTTTGTAGATGTTTGGGGATGATCCGGATCCAACGGTGACGACTGTCCGGGTCGGGTCCGGGACAGCTTTCGGACGCGCGCACGAGGAGGGTCACGAGCTGACGAGAGAGGTTAGGTAGGGCCTGGCAGTGAGTGGGAGTGGACTGTGCAGAAGGCCTCAGGCTGAGAGAAGAGAAGAGAGAGAGGCCCAGCGACTGTTTCCGGAGACCGAAAACGTTCGACGTGTGCCCGGCTATAATGCCGCTATAGTTTTACGGTTGGGCTATGAAACGAACTCCGAATGTGATGAAACTTGACAGGCGATCTATCTACACTATAATAAGACCACACACCAACTTTCAACCCATTCCGAGAACATTTTCCGGCCACTTATAAAATAATATTTCGGACGTGCCGCGGGCGCGTGCAAGTGTGTCTGGGCTCAGAACGGACAACAGAGAGAACTCGGAGAACCCGGACGAATGCAAGTTTTAAAACATGATGATGCAATGCACATGATGACATGATATGAGATGCACGACACGCAAGCAATGACAAGGCAACAACAGCGAATAACTGGAAGACACCTGGCGCATCGGTCTCGGGGCGTCACAATCACCTCCCAAAGCTTACTTTCATCCCATGACAGTGCAAGGTTTCAAACGATACCCCACCAGGATTGAAGCACACCAAAAGCACGTTCCACATCCTTTCTAACACTCTCTTGCATTTGGGCAAATCTCTTTCTATTCTCACCTTGGGGTTTCGAGATTGTCTTCACAAAAGTTGACCACTGAGGACTTGGCGAGGCGGAGGGAGATGGACGACGTGGATTTGGCGGGGACAGGCTGGAGCTGGCCGGATCCAGCATGACGAACGGGCGGTGGCCATGGCGGTTGCGTTGTGAAGAAAAACACCGAGAGGCGGTCATGAGAGAAAGAGAGAGATGAGAAAAAGGAGGGAAAAGGAGAGGCAACGGGGTCCTGGATCGATCGAGCTAGGGAAGGGCGGTCGGCGCTGTCGTGGAGACTGGTTAGCTGGAGTGGCACGGAGACCCAGCCAAGGCCGACTTCCATCGTTCCCTGCGAGAAGACACAGAGGAAGAGAGAGATGAGATGATGGAGATGAAACAGAGGGAAGAAGGAAAGGGAAAAGGCGAGGGAGTCTTGGCCTGGCGCTCCGGTGGCGTGGAGCTGCGGCCGGGGATGCTGCCCTGTGGGCGCGCTGTCGCGAGGAGCGGCGGGCGCTAGACGCGTCCGGAAGCACAGAAACGAGGGGATCGAGGAACGGAGCGCAGTGGTTGGTCGGGCATGGAAATAGAGAAGAGACAGTGGGGTGGCGGTGGCTAGGAGGATCCCTAGGAAAAAGGGTTAGGTTTAAAATGGACTAGGGGTAGACTAAATATATACATCATGGATTAGGTTAGGGGCTATCTAGACCCTACGATCGCAATCGGACGATCACGGATAAAATAGCTAGGGAGTCCAAAAAAGAAAATGGAGACGTTTTGTAGATGTTTGGGGATGATCCGGATCCAACGGTGACGACTGTCCGGGTCGGGTCCGGGACAGCTTTCGGACACGCGCGCGAGGAGGGTCGCGAGCTGACGAGAGAGGTTAGGTAGGGCCTGGCGGTGAGTGGAAGTGGACTGTGCAGAAGGCCTCAGGCTGAGAGAAGAGAAGAGAGAGAGGCCCGACGACTGTTTCCGAAGACCGAAAACGTTCGACGTGTGCCCGGCTATAAGGCCGCTATAGTTTTACGGTTGGGCTATGAAACGAACTCCGAATGTGATGAAACTTGACAGGCGATCTATCTACACTATAATAAGACCACACACCAACTTTCAACCCATTCTGGGAACATTTTCCGGCCACTTATAAAATAATATTTCGGACGTGCCGTGGGCGCGTGCAAGTGTGTCTGGGCTCAGAACGGACAACGGAGAGAACTCGGAGAACCCGGACGAATGCAAGTTTTAAAACATGATGATGCAATGCACATGATGACATGATATGAGATGCACGACACGCAAGCAATGACAAGGCAACAATAGCGAATAACTGGAGGACACCTGGCGCATCGGTCTCGGGGCGTCACAATCACCTCCCAAAGCTTACTTTCATCCCATGACAGTGCAAGGTTTCAAACGATACCCCACCAGGATTGAAGCACACCAAAAGCATGTTCCACATCCTTTCTAACACTCTCTTGCATTTGGGCAAATCTCTTTCTATTCTCACCTTGGGGTTTCGAGATTGTCTTCACAAAAGTTGACCACTAGGATATATACCATCTGCTAGATAGTATCCCTTGTTTGTAATGGTGGCTGTTGATCTCAAAGTTGACAGGTGGGGAGTGGCCTTCTGCAAGCCTCGTGAAGACTGGAGAACGCTGCAGCACGTTGATATCATTGTGAGAACCTGCCATGCCGAAGAAAGAATGCCATATCCAAAGATCATGTGATGCCACCGCTTCTAATATGACAATGCACGCCTTGACATGCCCTTTGTACTGGCCTTGCCAAGCAAATGGACAGTTTTTCCACTCCCAGTGCATACAATCTATGTTGCCAAGCATGCCTGGAAAGCCTCTAGCTGTGTTGGTCGCCAACAATCTCTTTGTATCAGCGGCAGTGGGCTGCCTCAAGTACTCTGGGCCAAACACCTCGATCACAGCCTGGCAAAACTTGTACATTGACATCAGACATGTTGTCTCACTCATAAGCACATACTTGAAGGAAATATGCCCTAGAGGCAATAATAATGTTATTATTTTATTTCCTCATATCATGATAAATATTTATTATTCATGCTAGAATTGTATTATCCGGAAACATAATACTTGTGTGAATACATAGACAAACCAAACGTCACTAGTATGCCTCTACTTGACTAGCTCGTTAATCGAAGATGGTTATGTTTCCTAACCATAGACATGTGTTGTCATTTGATTAATGGGATCACATCATTAGGAGAATGATGTGATTGACATGACCCATTCCATTAGCTTAGCACCCGATCGTTTAATATGTTGCTATTGCTTTCTTCATGACTTATACATGTTCCTATGACTATGAGATTATGCAACTCCCGTTTGCCGGAGGAACACTTTGTGTGCTACCAAACGTCACAACGTAACTGGGTGATTATCAAGGAGCTCTACAGGTGTCTCCAAAGGTACATGTTGGGTTGGCGTATTTCAAGATTAGGATTTGTCACTCCGATTGTCGGAGAGGTATCTCTGGGCCCTCTCGGTAATGCACATCACATAAGACTTGCAAGCATTACAACTAATGAGTTAGTTGCAAGATGACGTATTACGAAACGAGTAAAGAGACTTGCCGGTAACGAGATTGAACTAGGTATTGAGATACCGATGATGGAATCTCGGGCAAGTAACATACCGATGACAAAGGGAACAACGTATGTTGTTATGCGGTCTTACTGATAAAGATCTTCGTAGAATATGTGGGAGCCAATATGAGCATCCAGGTTCCGCTATTGGTTATTGACCGCAGACGTGTCTCGGTCATGTCTACATTGTTCTCGAACCCGTAGGGTCCGCACGCTTAAGGTTTTGATGACAGTTATATTATGAGTTTATGCATTTTGATGTACCGAAGTTTGTTCGGAGTCCCGGATGTGATCATGGACATGACGAGGAGTCTCGAAATGGTCGAGACATAAAGATTGATATATTGAAAGCCTATATTTGTGATAGAGGCTAAGGTGTCCCGATGTTTCGATGAGATGGTGGCTATCATTTTCTGTGGGAGTCGACCTTGACGATCCGACTACGAACGTGCGAGACGTCGCGCCTTAGCAATCGCTAAACCAACTTCCGAGGGTTATTGACCACGCCGGAGCACGATCAACCTGACCACAAGGGTCTGTTTCCTGCGAGCAAACGAAGAACAAGCAAGAAACTGAGATTGCAATTGGGATATTGCGAATATAAGATGAAAGCTTTATTGATCAAGGTGGGGTTCTGTGACGTCTTGGTCTGGTCGTTGGACACAAACGAAGTACGCGAAGTTGCAGCTATGGCGAACTTATAATCTAAACAAAACCCAAAGTCTAAACGACGCCCTAAGGGCTGTATATATGGAGGAAGAGGGGGGATTTCGTGGCCCTTGAGGGTGGGGTCCGAAACCAACCCTAACTCTTGTTTCCCCACACATACGGACTCTAAAAATAGCCTATACTTAAATATTTCAAAATTACATGGGCCTGGCCCATTAATAAGGTGACGCAGCACCTAGAATAGCCTATGGACGAATACCATGAAGTGGCATCTTGTATATTTCGTCCAAGGCTTCATGCACTCCTTATGGCGGCTTCAAAGTCCTGAAATCGTCACTTGTAACTCCGTTCTTGATCCCCTTGCGCATGCCATCAACTCCATGCGTGTTCTTGCTCCAATGTTCATCCTTCTCCAAGCTAGGCCCTTCATTTGTAAGAAAAACAAATGTATCCAATTTAGGCAGCATCATAATCTCATGAACATTAGAATCATTACCAAGAAACGAAAGTACCTGGTAATTTAATTGGCGTGCGCGAGCTCTAGTAATTGGTCCAGTATATGTAACAGTAGGAGCTGTGGGTGTAACAATGGTATTGATGTCCTCATCAATTTGGATATCAGAAGTGTTCCGGGTGAAATCGGGATTTTACCGGAGTACCGGGAGGTTACCGGAACCCCCCGGGAGGTATATGGGCCTTAGTGGGCTTTAGTGGAAGAGAGGAGAGGTGGCCAGGGCTGGGCCGCGCGCCCCTCCCCCCTAGTCCGAATAGGACAAGGAGAGGGGGGGCGCCCCCCTTCCTTCTCTCTCTCCTCTTTCCCCCTCCCGAATCCTATTCCAACTAGGAAAACGGGGGGAATCCTACTCCCGGTGGGAGTAGGACTCCTCCTGGCGCGCCCTCCTCCTGGCCGGCCGCACCTTCCCCTGCTCCTTTATATACGGAGGCAGGGGGCACCCCTAGACACACAAGTTGATTCACATGATCATATTCTTAGCCGTGTGCGGTGCCCCCTTCCACCATAATCCTCGATAATAGTGTAGTGGTGCTTAGGCCAAGCCTTGCGACGGTAGTACATCAAGATCGTCACCACGCCGTTGTGCTGACGGAACTCTTCCCCGACACTTTGCTGGATCGGAGTCCGGGGATCGTCATCGAGCTGAACATGTGCTAGAACTCGGAGGTGTCGTAGTTTCGGTGCTTGATCGGTCGGGCCATGAAGACGTACGACTACATCAACCGCGTTGTGCTAACGCTTCCACTGTCGGTCTACAAGGGTACGTAGATCACACTCTCCCCTCTCGTTGCTATGCATCACCATGATCTTGCGTGTGCATAGGAATTTTTTTGAAATTACTACGTTCCCCAACAGTGGTATCAGAGCCTAGGTTTTATGTGTTGATGTTATATGCACGAGTAGAACACAAGTGAGTTGTGGGCGATATAAGTCATACTGCTTACCAGCATGTCATACTTTGGTTCGGCGGTATTGTTGGACGAAGCGGCCCAGACCGACATTACGCGTACGCTTACGCGAGACCGGTTCTCCCGACGTGCTTTGCACAAAGGTGGCTAGCGGGTGACAGTTTCTCCAACTTTAGTTGAACCGAGTGTGGCTACGCCCGGTCCTTGCGAAGATTAAAACAACACCAACTTGACAAACTATCGTTGTGGTTTTTATGCGTAGGTAAAATTGGTTCTTGCTTAAGCCCATAGCAGCCACGTAAAACTTGCAACCACAAACTAGAGGACGTCTAACTTGTTTTTGCAGGGCATGTTGTGATGTGATATGGTCAAGACATGATGCTAAATTTTATTGTATGAGATGATCATGTTTTGTAACCGAGTTATTGGCAACTGGCAGGAGCCATATGGTTGTCGCTTTATTGTATGCAATGCAATCGCACTGTAATGCTTTACTTTATCACTAAGCGGTAGCGATAGTCGTGGAAGCATAAGATTGGCGAGACGACAATGATGCTACGATGGAGATCGAGGTGTCGCACCGGTGACGATGGTGATCACGATGGTGCTTCGAAGATGGAGATCACAAGCACAAGATGATGATGGCCATATCATATCACTTATATTGATTGCATGTGATGTTTATCTTTTATGCATCTTATCTTGCTTTGATTGACGGTAGCATTATAAGATGATCTCTCACTAATTATCAAGAAGTGTTCTCCCTGAGTATGCACCGTTGCGAAAGTTCTTCGTGCTGAGACACCACGTGATGATCGGGTGTGATAGGCTCTACGTTCAAATACAACGGGTGCAAAACAGTTGCACATGCGGAATACTCAGGTTATACTTGACGAGCCAAGCATATACAAATATGGCCTCGGAACACAGAGACCGAAAGGTCGAGCGTGAATCATATAGTAGATATGATCAACATAGTGATGTTCACCAATGAAACTACTCCATGTCACGTGATGATCAGACATGGTTTAGTTGATTTGGATCACGTAATCACTTAGAGGATTAGAGGGATGTCTATCTAAGTGGGAGTTCTTTAAGTAATATGATTAATTGAACCTAAATTTATCGTGAAACTTAGTACCTGATAGTATCTTGCTTGTTTATGTTTGATTGTAGATAGATGGCCCGTGCTGTTGTTCCGTTGAATTTTAATGCGTTCCTTGAGAAAGCAAAGTTGAAAGATGATGGTAGCAATTACATGGACTGGGTCCGTAACTTGAGGATTATCCTCATTGCTGCACAGAAGAATTACGTCCTGGAAGCACCGCTGGGTGCCAGGCTTGCTGCTGGAGCAACACCAGATGTTATGAACGTCTGGCAGAGCAAAGCTGATGACTACTCGATAGTACAGTGTGCCATGCTTTACGGCTTAGAATCGGGACTTCAACGACGTTTTGAACGTCATGGAGCACATGAGATGTTCCAGGAGTTGAAGTTAATATTTCAAGCAAATGCCCTGATTGAGAGATATGAAGTCTCCAGTAAGTTCTATAGCTGTAAGATGGAGGAGAACAGTTCTGTCAGTGAGCATATACTCAAAATGTCTGGGTATAATAATCACTTGATTCAATTGGGAGTTAATCTTCCAGATGATTGCGTCATTGACAGAATTCTCCAATCACTGCCACCAAGCTACGAGAGCTTCGTGATGAACTATAATATGCAAGGGATGAATAAGACTATTCCCGAGCTCTTCGCAATGCTGAAAGCTGCGGAGGTAGAAATCAAGAAGGAGCATCAAGTGTTGATGGTCAACAAGACCACTAGTTTCAAGAAAAAGGGGAAAGGGAAGAAGAAGGGGAACTTCAAAAAGAACAGCAAGCAAGTTGCTACTCAAGAGAAGAAACCCAAACCTGGACCTAAGCCTAAAACTGAGTGCTTCTACTGCAAGCAGACTGGTCACTGGAAGCGAAACTGCCCAAGTATTTGGCAGATAAGAAGGATGGCAAGGTGAACAAAGGTATATGTGATATACATGTTATTGATGTGTACCTTACTAATGCTCACAGTAGCACCTGGATATTTGATACTGGTTCTGTTGCTAATATTTGCAACTCGAAACAGGGACTACGGATTAAGCGAAGATTGGCTAAGGACGAGGTGACGATGCGCGTGGGAAATGGTTCCAAAGTCGATGTGATCGCAGTCGGCACGCTACCTCTACATCTACCTTTGGGATTAGTATTAGACCTAAATAATTGTTATTTGGTGCCAGCGTTGAGCATGAACATTATATCTGGATCTTGTTTGATGCGAGACGGTTATTCATTTAAATCAGAGAATAATGGTTGTTCTATTTACATGAGTAATATCTTTTATGGTCATGCACCCTTAAAGAGTGGTCTATTCTTATTAAATCTCGATAGTAGTGACACACATATTCATAGTGTTGAAACCAAAAGATGCAGAGTTGATAATGATAGTGCAACTTATTTGTGGCACTGCCGTTTGGGTCATATCGGTATAAAGCGCATGAAGAAACTCCATACTGATGGGCTTTTGGAACCACTTGATTATGAATCACTTGGTACTTGCGAACCGTGCCTTATGGGTAAGATGACAAAAACACCGTTCTCCGGTACTATGGAGAGAGCAACAGATTTATTGGAAATCATACATACAGATGTATGTGGTCCGATGAATGTTGAGGCTCGTGGCGGATATCGTTATTTTCTCACCTTCACAGATGACTTAAGCAGATATGGGTATATCTACTTAATGAAACATAAGTCTGAAACATTTGAAAAGTTCAAAGAATTTCAGAGTGAAGTTGAAAATCATCGTAACAAGAAAATAAAATTCCTATGATCTGATCATGGAGGAGAATATTTGAGTTACGAGTTTGGTGTACATTTAAAACAATGTGGAATAGTTTCGCAACTCACGCCACCCGGAACACCACAGTGTAATGGTGTGTCCGAACGTCGTAATCGTACTTTACTAGATATGGTGCGATCTATGATGTCTCTTATTGATTTACCGCTATCGTTTTGGGGATATGCTCTAGAGACGGCCACATTCACGTTAAATAGGGCACCATCAAAATCCGTTGAGACGACGCCATATGAACTGTGGTTTGGCAAGAAACCAAAGTTGTCGTTTCTGAAAGTTTGGGGCTGCGATGCTTATGTGAAAAAACTTCAACCTGATAAGCTCGAACCCAAATCGGAGAAATGTGTCTTCATAGGATATCCAAAGGAAACTATTGGATACACCTTTTATCACAGATCCGAAGGCAAGACTTTTTTTGCTAAATTCAGAAACTTTCTAGAGAAGGAGTTTCTCTCGAAAGAAGTGAGTGGGAGGAAAGTAGAACTTGACGAGGTAACTGTACCTGCTCCCTTATTGGAAAGTAGTACATCACAGAAATCAGTTTCTGTGACACCTACACCAATTAGTGAGGAAGCTAATGATAATGATCATGAAACTTCAGAACAAGATACTACTGAACCTCGTAGATCAACCAGAGTAAGATCCGCTCCAGAGTGGTACGGTAATCCTGTTATGGAAGTCATGCTACTAGATCATGATGAACCTACGAACTATGAAGAAGCGATGGTGAGCCCAGATTCCGCAAAATGGCTTGAAGCCATGAAATCTGAGATGGGATCCATATATGAGAACAAAGTATGGACTTTGGTTGATTTGCCCAATGATCGGCAAGCAATTGAGAATAAATGGATCTTCAAGAAGAAGACTGACGCTGACGGTAATATTACTGTCTACAAAGCTCGACTTGTCGCAAAAGGTTTTCGGCAAGTTCAAGGGATTGACTACAATGAGACCTTCTCACCCGTAGCGATGCTTAAGTCTGTCCGAATCATGTTAGCAATTGCCGCATTTTATGATTATGAAATTTGGCAAATGGATGTCAAAACTGCATTCCTGAATGGATTTCTGCAAGAAGAGTTGTATATGATGCAGCCGGAAGGTTTTGTCGATCCAAAGGGAGCTAACAAAGTGTGCAAGCTCCAGCGATCCATTTATGAACTGGTGCAAGCCTCTCGGAGTTGGAATAAACGCTTTGATAGTGTGATCAAAGCATTTGGTTTTGTACAGACTTTTGGAGAAGCCTGTATTTTCAAGAAAGTGAGTGGGAGCTCTGTAGCATTTCTGATATTATATGTAGATGACATATTGCTAATCGGAAATGATATAGAATTTCTGGATTGCATAAAAGGATACTTGAATAAGAGTTTTTCAATGAAAGACCTCGGTGAAGCTGCTTACATATTGGGCATTAAGATCTATAGAGATAGATCAAGACGCTTAATTGGACTTTCACAAAGCACATACCTTGACAAAGTTTTGAAGAAGTTCAAAATGGATCAAGCAAAGAAAGGATTCTTACCTGTGTTACAAGGTGTGAAATTGAGTAAGACTCAATCCCCGACCAATGCAGAAGATAGAGAGAAAATGGAAGATGTTCCCTATGCTTCAGCCATAGGCTCTATCATGTATGCAATGCTGTGTACCAGAACTGATGTATGTCTTGCTATAAGTCTAGCAGGGAGGTACCAAAGTAATCCAGGAGTTGATCACTAGACTAAGGATATGTTTCTCATATATGGAGGTGACAAAGAGCTCATCGTAAATGGTTACATTGATGCAAGCTTTGACACTGATCCGGACGATTCTAAATCGCAAACCGGATACGTGTTTACATTAAACGGTGGAGCTGTCAGTTGGTGCAGTTCTAAACAAAGCGTTGTGGCGGGATCTACATGTGAAGCGGAGTACATGGCTGCTTCGAAGCAGCAAACGAAGGAGTCTGGATGAAGGAGTTCATATCCGATCTAGGTGTCATACCTAGTGCATCGGGTCCAATGAAAATCTTTTGTGACAATACTGGTGCAATTGCCTTGGCAAAGGAATCCAGATTTCACAAGAGAACCAAGCACATCAAGAGACGCTTCAATTCCATCCGGGATCTAGTCCAGGTGGGAGACATAGAGGTTTGCAAGATACATACGGATCTGAATATAGCAGACCCGTTGACTAAGCCTCTTCCACGAGCAAAACATGATCAGCACCAAAGCTCCATGGGTGTTAGAATTATTACTGTGTAATCTAGATTATTGACTCTAGTGCAAGTGGGAGACTGAAGGAAATATGCCCTAGAGGAAATAATAATGTTATTATTTTATTTCCTCATATCATGATAAATATTTATTATTCATGCTAGAATTGTATTATCCGGAAACATAATACTTGTGTGAATACATAGACAAACCAAACGTCACTAGTATGCCTCTACTTGACTAGCTCGTTAATCAAAGATGGTTATGTTTCCTAACCATAGACATGTGTTGTCATTTGATTAATGGGATCACATCATTAGGAGAATGATGTGATTGACATGACCCATTCCATTAGCTTAGCACCCGGTCGTTTAATATGTTGCTATTGCTTTCTTCATGACTTATACATGTTCCTATGACTATGAGATTATGCAACTCCCGTTTGCCGGAGGAACACTTTGTGTGCTACCAAACGTCACAACGTAACTGGGTGATTATAAAGGAGCTCTACAGGTGTCTCCAAAGCTACATGTTGGGTTGGCGTATTTCGAGATTAGGATTTGTCACTCCGATTGTCGGAGAGGTATCTCTGGGCCCTCTCGGTAATGCACATCACACAAGCCTTGCAAGCATTACAACTAATGAGTTAGTTGCAAGATGATGTATTACGAAACGAGTAAAGAGACTTGCCGGTAACGAGATTGAACTAGGTATTGAGATACCGACGATCGAATCTCGGGCAAGTAACATACCGATGACAAAGGGAACAACGTATGTTGTTATGCGGTCTTACCGATAAAGATCTTCGTAGAATATGTGGGAGCCAATATGAGCATCCAGGTTCCGCTATTGGTTATTGACCGGAGACGTGTCTCGGTCATGTCTACATTGTTCTCGAACCCGTAGGGTCCGCACGCTTAAGGTTTTGATGATAGTTATATTATGAGTTTATGCATTTTGATGTACCGAAGTTTGTTCAGAGTCCCGGATGTGATCATGGACATGATTAGGAGTCTCGAAATGGTCGAGACATAAAGATTGATATATTGGAAGCCTATATTTGGATATCGAAAGTGTTCCGGGTGAAATCAGGATTTTACCGGAGTACCGGGAGGTTACCAAAAGCCCCCGGGAGGTATATGGGCCTTAGTGGGCTTTAGTGGAAGAGAGGAGAGGTGGCCAGGGCTGGGCCGCGCGCCCCTCCCCCCCTAGTCTGAATAGGACAAGGAGAGGGGGGCGGCGCCCCCCCTTCCTTCTCTCTCTCCTCTTTCCCCCTCCTGAATCCTATTCCAACTAGGAAAAAGGGGGGAATCCTACTCCCGGTGGGAGTAGGACTCCTCCTGGCGCGCCCTCCTCCTGGCCGGCCGCACCTTCCCCTGCTCCTTTAAATACGGAGGCAGGGGGCACCCCTAGACACACAAGTTGATCCACGTGATCATATTCTTAGCCGTGTGCGGTGCCCCCTTCCACCATAATCCTCGATAATATTGTAGCGGTGCTTAGGTGAAGCCCTGCGATGGTAGTACATCAAGATCCTCACCACGCCGTTGTGCTGACGGAACTCTTCCCCGACACTTTGCTGGATCGGAGTCCGGGGATCGTTATCGAGCTGAACGTGTGCTAGAACTCGGAGGTGCCGTAGTTTCGGTGCTTGATCCGTCGGGTCGTGAAGACGTACGACTACATCAACCGCGTTGTGCTAACGCTTCCGCTGTCGGTCTACAAGGGTACGTAGATCACACTCTCCCCTCTCGTTGCTATGCATCACCATGATCTTGCGTGTGCGTAGGAATTTTTTTGAAATTACTACGTTCCCCAACAATACTCATCCACCAGATCGCCTGGAATTCCATATGCAAGCATGCGGATGGCCGCAGTGCATTTCTGGTAAGAGGAGAATCCAAGCTTGCCAAGGGCATCCGTCTTGCACTCGAAGTATGGGTCATGAGCAACCACTCCCTCTCGGATAAGATTGAACACATGCCTAGCCATTCGAAAACAGCGACGGAATTTATCCGGCTTGAAGAGAGGGTTGTTGGCAAAGTAATCAACATAGAGCAGGGCGTGGCCTCTCTCTTGCGGTTCAGGTTGGGAGCACGACCAGGGAGTGACTATGATGCCCGGATATTTAAGCTACAGTGAACCTCTGCTAATGATGCCACGTCACCTCGATTACGGTTCCTAATCTCGTGTTAGTTCGAAACTGATTCAAATTCAAAATCAACCAAAGAATAAAAGTTTTTAAATATTAAAACTAAAATGTTCGGAGTGAACCAAATATTGCATAGGTTATTATTGGTGGAGTAACCACATCCTTATAAAATATTTAAATACGCTAAAGTGATTAAAACAACATCAAAACAATTAGTTATACTCCTAATATATTTTACCAAATGCTAAACTATTTTTATTCTGAGGTAAAACTTCTTAGAACAGTGAATTAATTTGACACACTATTTTTGGAGCTATTTTCATATTTTACTAAACCAAAAATATAGTGCAGCAAAAAAAAAACAAAAAACAAAAACAAAAACAAAAGGGAAACGCACCCCCCACTGGGCCAGACGGCCCAGCCGGCCAGGCCACCAACCGGCCCAACTGGGCAAAGGCCCAGCCGGCCCCCCCATTCCCCATATCCCCCACGACCCAAACCCT